>NW_003852397.1:16707650-16709491 GCF_000181295.1 Otolemur garnettii | reverse complement strand
CTGCTATTTTTTTTTTTTTTTGTTGTTGTTGCAATTTGGCCAGGGCTGGGTTTGAACCCACCACCCTTGGTATATGGGGCCAGCTCCCTACTCACTGAGCCACAGGCGCCACCTGAAGTTCAAGTTAGATGTTATCAAAATCCAATCTTGTAAGCGGGCCTTTCTAAAGATAGAAGTCCTGCCATGTTAAATTCTTTTCTGCATACAATTGAGGCTATGAGAATGAATGGGATGAGGAAATCCTTGATTATCAACACTGTTCATATAACCTTCTTTTTTTTTTCCTGTCTAAAGCTTAATCTTTCTTTCTGTGGGGTCCTTCCTGCTCCTCTTGCATACTTTGTATCAATTTTCCCCTTTCCCCCCTGTATAGTCAAACTCCTCCTCTCCATTGTCTTCCCCCAGTAGCATTTAAGCATGCTCACATCCCCCTCATATGAAAAGCATTCAGTCATGACTCTAAGACCTGACTGTTCTATTTTTTTCTTTATTTCACAGCTATCCATCTGGAAAATAAATATTATACCAGATACCTTTATTTTTTCAGTTTCTTTTCCTTTGTTTATTGTAGTCTGATTTTATTCCCCCAACCCCCCTGACTGATCTTTTCAAAGTCACCAACAACTTTCTTATTACCAAGTCTAACAGTTGTCAAAATCTTACCTCACTGTTACATTTTGTTTTGTTTGGGAATGAGGAGATAAGAGGGTATCCATGGGCAGGTAGGTGCTGAGGAACTAGAAGAAGTTTTAAAATCTCTGCTTATGGAGAATGGGAGGAGCAGTTAGAAGGGAGACTCATAGGAGAATCCTGGGATACAATAAAGGTTGGAGATCACTTTTTATTGTAACTCTCTGTTACTTGGATATAAGATTTTCCTTTATTAATTTCCAGCAATTCTGACATTTGAGATGGAAATGCAGGCATGATATATTGCAGGCTGGGTGGGAAGAAAAGACTCCAAGGCAAGGGAACTGGGCAAAAGAGTTTTTAAAGTTAAAGAAACAGTTTTTACATCTTTCACTATGAAAGGTAAAGTATGTGTTTATTTCTCTCCATTAACCCAACATTATAATAGCATTATAAAATACAGCCTCTGTAAGTTGACCATAACAAACTGGTCAACATTCAGAGGTGGTCAACATAAGGAATCCGGCCTACTGCCTGGTGCATACATGTGGTGCATGTCTGGTTTTTGAAAATCAGGCTAACTTAAGGAGTTGGTCAACTATGGAAATTCTGCTGTTTTTGGTGAATCACAGGTATTTTCAGTGTTCCCCAGATTGGTTAGTTAAAGTTTAATTGAGGAAACTAAGCTTTAGTGGCTGGAAAGTACAATACTAAATAGTAAGTTTAAGTATTTCTCCAAATTATTTCTATAGACTAATTTCTTTTAATTCTTGGACTTGTATGCTGCAAAGTTTGGGGATTAATAAGTTAATTATTATTTTATCAGATAACCTCAGCAGTTCAGCAGTGTGTTCAGTACTTTGAACTGTGTGAGACCATGAAAGTTGATGAAGCTTTGGGACACTCAAAGCATTGCAGTAAGTACTATATCCTCATATATATATATATATATATATACATATATATTTTAATTTTTAAAAATAATTTTAGGGGTTACAAGTGTTTTGTTTACATACTTTGCTTTTTATAATGGTTGAGTTAAAGATATAAGTGTGCCCTTCACCCAAGTATTATATGCCCTGTACCCAATAGGTGTAAATTTACCCATCCTTTCCTCTACCCTCCTCCAGCTTGATTTTCATTGACATTTAATTTCTTTCTTTTTTTTTTTTTTTTTTTTTAAAAATACTTTCAAACTACATTGCTTAGGA
>NW_003852397.1:16676369-16707630 GCF_000181295.1 Otolemur garnettii | reverse complement strand
TTTTTTGAGACAGAGCCTTAAGCTCTTACCCTGGGTAGAGTGCTGTAGCATCACAGCTCACAGCAACTTCCAACTCCTGGGCATAAGAGATTCTCTTACCTCAGCCTCCCAAGTAGCTGGGACCACATGTGCCTGCCACAATGCCCGACTATTTTTTGGTTGTAGTTGTCACTGTTGTTGGGCAGGCCTGGGCTGGATTCAAACCTGCCAGCTCTGGTGTATGTGGCTGGCACCGTAGCCACTTGAGCTACAGGTGCGAAGCCTGAGATTTACTTTCATATATGCACTTACCTGTTGATCAATTAGTTGCAACTTAATATTGCGTACATGTGTTTGTTTCTCCATTATTGTGATGTTTCAGTTAGAAGAATGGTTTCCAGTTCCATCCAGGCTGTCACAAAAGATACTCGATTGCCATATCTTTTTATGGCTGAGTGGTACTCCATGGTATGCATGTACTACATTTTATTAATTCATTTATGTATTGGTGGACACTTGGGTTGTTTGTACATCTTTGCAGGTATGATTTATGCTGCAATAAACATTTGAGTGCAGATGTCATTTTAATAACATGACTTTTTCCCTTTGGGTATATACCCAACAGTGGGATTGCTGGATCAAATGATAGGTCCACTTTAAGTTCTTTGTGGTATCTCTATA
Organism: Otolemur garnettii; assembly: GCF_000181295.1. Classification (NCBI taxonomy): domain Eukaryota; kingdom Metazoa; phylum Chordata; class Mammalia; order Primates; family Galagidae; genus Otolemur; species Otolemur garnettii. Next base: position 16,706,970 of record NW_003852397.1, on the reverse strand, counting down.
TGATTTTACATAGATGATCTACTAGTTTGCAATCTCACCTATAACGTATAAGAGTTCTTCTCTCTCTGCATCCATATAATCATCTGCTGTTTGGGGATTTTTTGATAAGAGTCATTCTCACTGGAGTTAGGTGATATCTAATGGTGGTTTTGATTTGCATTTCCCTAGTAATTAGAGATGCTGAGCAATTTTTCATGAGTTTTTGGCCATTAGTATATCTTCTTTTCCAAAGTTTCTGTTCACGTCTTCTGCCCACTTTCTAGTGGGGTTGTTTGGTTGTTTCTATGTGATTTGCTTGAGCTCTGTGTAGATTCTGATTCTCAGTCCTTTATCAGATGTATAGAATGCAAATACTCTTTCGTATTCTGTGGGTTTGCTATTTGTTCTTTTGATTGTATCCTAGGCTGTGCTCTATTATAGAATTTTAAAAATGGTATATTTTACCAATAAAAGTAGATTAGTAATAACTATTTTTAATAGTTTTTAGTGGGGAGAATTGGGTCACTTTTGCTAATGATAGAATATACTTTTAACATATTTAAAATATATTTAAAAGACACATGACTTTTGATAATATCTACATTTGAAATTAATGTACAGTCATACTGATTCTTACTATGTGCAGTTCTTCAGTTTATGAGTAGCATATACTAAGAATTAGTATTATAGGGTGTACTGAATCAGTCTACAGAGCATATGTCCTATTCTGTTATACTGCAACAATATACAGCCTGTTCTTTTTCCCATGCTAAAGCTTGAGTCATTTAACCAGGGACATGAGTACTTTAGTGGGAGGCAAAGTTCCATAAAATATTGTTTTTATTATTGCACACTCCCTGCCACCCTGTGATTCCTCTTGCTTATCCTTAGTCTGAGCTAACATGTCCTAGATGCTTCACAGTCTAGCATTAATTACTTTATCCAATCTCTTCTCTAGTTATTTCCTAAAGTGAATCTTCTCTTAGGTTCTTTTGCATACCAAAGCCTATACAACTTTGTTATTTCAACTCCTGTTGCTCCATCCTTAACCCTCCAGCACAAATAGAGATCCTATTTATCATGAAAGAAGAAACTTCTTAAAATTTGCAGGACAGCTTCCCATTACAGATTTTTTCTTGCTCTTTTGCTTAGATCACACGACTTGCCGGGTGAATCTGATGTCTTGTATCATTCTGTTATTTTTATATTATTTTTTTCTAAGAGAGAAATGAAGACATCTTTCTTTAAGAGAATGAAGATATCTTATAATTTTATTTATCCCTGGGTATTTTTAACTCAAAGCAAGGGAAATGGCTGAAAACCAATAATTAATGTGTTTTAAAAGCTAGTGTATTGTAGTGGAAAGGAAAGTGTAGAAGTCAGAATTTATGCTTTAGGAAAAGGGTCCATAAGTTTAAATTTTTCACTTGATCTTAGCCAAAAGACCAAGCAGCAGTACCAATTTATAATTGTTTTAACTTCTTGACATTGCAGTGTTTTGTCTAGATCTCTTTTCCCTACCACTCTCCCAGCCCTTGATGGTTTTGCTTTCTTCCCTGTCTAGTGAAGACCTCAGGATACTTCACTGCATTCTTTTACCTTTTCTTACTTTCTTGCTTATTTCTCTTTCAGAATTTTCTACCTGTAGTTCCCCAATTTTAGATTAATTCAGTCCTTCACCTTGGTCACTAGGAACTTGGAGACTTTATGCCATAGTTTGATGTACAAATATGTATTTTCTAACCTTGGTGGTCCAGAACAGTCATTACAAGGCTTTGCAGTCTCCTCGAGCCCCCAGCCTTGCCTCTGCCCATGATGTCAGGAGGGGCCCTGGTTTCCTGTTTCGCTCAGAGAAAGAGAAGTTTCCAGTTAGGAGCTCTTCAAATTCCTGCTTCATATATTCAAATGCATATTTATATGTCCATAGCAACATCCCTTTCTCTAGAGGGTATCCTGGGGCAGATGGTCTCTTGCTTTTTTTTTTTTTTTTTTAAAGAACCAGAACATTGCTTTGCTTCCCCTGCATCATCTATCCTTTTCATGTGTCTTTTAAATTAAAAAATAGAGCAAGTTATTATATATGTCCCATATTGCCTTCTCTCTCTGGTTCCCTTCAGAAAAGGGCTCTTTTTAAGTGGTCTGTGTATCCCCCGGCCTCATTTCTTTACCTTATGTTCATTTTCAACCATGGAAATGAAGCTTCCATATTTGTTGCCCCATGATCTCCCCTCCGCATCCTCCATTTCTCATGTCCTCATTTTACAGCGTTTGCTTCTGCTGATTGTTTTCTCCTTCTTCATGATACTGGTCTTGCTTGAGTTTCCTTGTTCTTACCTAACAGATTTTTCTTAGTGACTTGCAAACCTCTCCTCTTTCATGTTTGCAATCACAAAGGTTTCACTCCTTGCTCTTTTTTTTTTTTTTTGAGACAGAGCCTCAAGCTATCCCCCTGGGTAGAGTGCCATGGCATCACGCTAGCTCACAGCAACCTCCAACTCCTGGGCTCAAGCGAGTCTCCTGCCTCAGCCTCCCAAGTAGCTGGGACTACAGGCGCCCGCCACAACACCTGGCCATTTTTTGGCTGCAGCCATCATTGTTGTTTGGCAGGCCCAGGCTAGGGATTCGAACCCGCCACCTTAGGTGTATATGGCTGGCACCTTAGCCGCTTGAGCCACAGGCGCCGAGCCACTCCTTGCTCTTTTGTCACCTTTTCTACCTGTTCTCTTGGGAGAGCCCCTTTACTTTCATAGTTTCAAATATTATATATTTACATGTAAATGTTGACTCTGAAATATTTAAGACTACCTCCCTTTCCTGAGTCTCACATCCGTGCACTCATCTTACTTAGTGTCTCCATCTACTTCAAATTAAAATACCAAGTACTGAAATCACTATTTTTTTCTATTTTTAAACCTCTTATTCTTTTTGTTTTTTAGAATTACTTAAGTAGAAGAAAAAACTTACCTGAACACAGGTATTTGAATTAGGAACTTGAGTTTTCTTATGTTCATTCTTTCACTTTCAGTGGGTACCTGACTAAGGCATATTCATTTCATTTAATTTTTTTGTTTATTTAAGAGATAAGGTCTCACTGTGTCACCCTGGCTGGAGTGCAGTAGAATGATTGCTGCATCCTTGAACTCCTGGGCTCAGGCGATCCTCCTACCTTAGTCTCCTGAGTATTTAGAAATGCAAGTACATGCCACTGCACCTGAGCAATTTTTTTTTTTTTTTAATTTTTTGTAGAGATGAGGTCTTCCTATGTTGCCAAGGCCAGTCTTGAACTCCTGGGCTCAAACGATCTCCTTGCCTCAGCCTCCCTCATCTGGGATTATAGGTGTGAGCTAGCTTACCTGGCTGATTTCATTTCTTTCTTTCTTTTTTTTTTTCTCCATACACAGAGTGCTTGAGAAATCATAGCTGTATAGCAGCATTGTGTTAACACAGTTACCTTTCAAGTCCAGTAGCAGCAGCTACTATGCTTTCTTCATTTGACCCTCTCTGGTAATAGATACAATTATCCTTATTTTATACACTGAGAACTAGTAAACTTTGCTAAAAATCATACAGCTAATTACTGGTATTACTCAGACAGAACCTAAGTAGCTTGAAAACACTTCCCATTAATACAGGCCTTGCAGCCTTTGAAGCTGATATATAACACCACCGCGAATTTAGATATTAATACATTTTAACAAGTCCTCACAAAGGTAGAGTCTACAAAGTCTTAAAATCACTTATTGTAAGTGAAAGATCCTACCCAAACAGGAAAGTATAAATCAGTACAATAGTCAAGCAAAAGCTCCCAAATTTCAGGAATAATAATAATGCCTTCTGGGAAGCTCCATGCCACTATTCCAAAGAGCTGCTTTGGAGCAGTCTTATAGTCTCAGCTATGAACTAAGATACATCAGTGTTACTTTATCTGGAGAAATAGTATTGAGTTCCTGATTTTCTTACAAAATTTTTTTTTCAAGAAACATGCATTTTGTATATTATTTTTGAAGTGAAGGGTGTTTCAGTGGTGAAGACTGATATTTGAGTGTTATAGTTTATGCCATTAAATGTTTGATGAAGAGCATCTGGTACCAGCATATAGCCATCTGAAATAATCCAATCTTCGTCTGTCATTCACAACCCAGAATCTGTGATGAGCCAAGCCGGCAGAAGCAGAATGAAACGCAGGAAGCTTATTGTTTTGGAAGTTCGCATTTTCAGAGGAATGTCTCATGCAGCCTTGACTTGTCACAAATCCAATTTCTTCAACTGCTTATATGTCACAAAGAAAATGATATTCCAAGAATCAAATCTCAATTAATTTGGCCAAAAGGCTTTATATAGAGCAAAAACCCCTTCATTCTTCCGTGTCTGAAATAAGCAATGCAGGGTATCTGTGATTTCAGAGCATCTGTCAACTTGAAGGACTCTGTGATTCATCACAAGTGTTCTCACATCAACAGAATTTGAGGCCAGGGTCCCTATCAAATTACAAGTTGAAGCTTGAGAGTACAGTGTCTCCCATCAGGCCTGAGAAAATCAGAAACTTCTTGGTGATGTCATGGACTGGTAGCTTCACATCAATAGTAGCAGCTCTCTGAACAGTAGGGGACACACCCTTCCATAGTACACTTGAACTCTCTTCTTGGTTAAATGAAATTGCCTATCATTCCTCCTTGAATGGGGTTGCTTTGTGTTTATATCTGTATTTTCTTTTTTTTTAAATTGGGATTCATTGAGTGTACAAAGAATTAGGTTACATTGATTGCATTTGTTAGGTAAAGTCCCGCCCTCAAGAGGTGTGCCTACACTCTGACTCCTCATCTTCGACCCTCCTCCCCTCTCCCTGCTCCCTCATTTCCTTACCTCTCACCTTGTATTGGATTCTTGCTTCTCCATTCTTCTGATGCCTTACTACGAAGAATATGTTCCATTTCAATCCAGGTTAATACAAAAGGTTTAAAGTCTCTATCTTTTTTAATGGCTGAACAGTGTTCCATGGATATATATACCAGAGCTTGTTAATCCAGTCCTGGGTTGGTGGGCATTTAGTCTGTTTCCACATTTTGTTGATTGTGAATTGAGCTGCAATAAACAGTCTAGTGCAAATGTTCTTATGATAAAAGGATTTCTTTTTCTTCTGGGTAGATGCCTAGTAATGGGATTGCAGGATCAAATGGGAGGTCTAATTTGAGTTCCTGAAGATTCTCCATACTTCCTTCCAAAAAGGTTATATTAGTTTGCAGTCCCACCAGCAGTGTAATTACATCTGTATTTTCAAAACATCAATTAGATCAGCAATGGTTGAAGGTATGACTCCAAAGAAAATTCCACATGTGACATTTATTGGTAAGGTTTCATTGCTGGGCATTCAACAAATAATCACTTCAGGCTCTGGTAAGTGCCTATCTTGATGATTTCATAGGATACCTGGCATAATATCTCAGGGGCAATCCCTGAATATAGTGCTTTCAGTTCATGTTCTCTGCCTGTCCTTATGAATGCATGCAGCACTTCTTTAAAGTTTACATCATTCATCCGGCCTTGAATCTGGAGCCTTGTCTTGGTCAAATCAAGTGGAAATATACCGCTTTCAGCTGTGATGGAGGCTAGTCCTCTGTACAAACAGCCACCCATTGAGGGCTGACTTTCTCACACTGTCTCTTCTTTGCTTTATGGAAACATTGTCTCTAATAGGGTTTTGGTGGCAGCAGAGCCCCTCCATCCAGAATTGGTTGCTGCCAGAGCAGGAGGCCCTGGAGGGAGGTTTCATAGGAGGTTTCATTTTCTTAAACATTTATTTTTATCTGGCTCCCCTTTTCCACATCTATTTTTTAAATTTTATTTCAAAATATTAAGGGTATAAATGTTTTTGTTATGTGGATACATTGTATAATGCTGAAGCCAGTGCTCCATTCCTTTGCCGAATGCTTTTTGTTTATGATTTTCTTAATAGGCCTTCTTATTTCAAAGCTTGACTTTCATCCAGTTTTACATTATTACCTTTATAATAAAGTGCAAATTTCTTCTGAGGCTCAATATTCCATGGTCTGTCTCTTCTAGCCTCATACCTCTCTTACTTGTCCTCCCTATGCTTTGTTAATACCAGGCTATTATTTCCTGTATGAGGCCTGGTTTCATGTTACTGTTTTTTGATGGGAGTGTTTAGGATCTTGGATGAAATAGGTACTCTATAGGCCTGGAATATATGGGAGAATGAATGAATGAAGAATGTATGTTGGGGCCGGCACCCGTAGAACAGTGGTTATGGCGCTAGCCATGTGCACTAAGGCTGGTGGGTTTGAACCCGGCCCGGGCCAGCTAAAGCAACAATGATAACTGCAGCAACAACAACAACAATAAAAAATAGCCAGGCATTTCGGCAGGCTCCTGTAGTCCCAGCTACTTGGGAGGCTGAGACAAAAGAATCGCTTAAGCCCAAGAGTTTGAGGTTGCTGTGAGCTGTGACGCCACTGTACTCTATCGAGGGCGACATAGTGAGACTCTGTCTCAAAACAAAACAAAAACAAAACAATAGAATATATATTGGGATATGTCTATAGTTTGGAGATTTCATTTGGATACATGGTGGTAAATATGTTTTGTAGTATTACTTTTTAATTGGATAATTAAATGTTAATATTTTCTGTCGATTTTCTCCCTCCCTTAACTAATTTTTGAAATCCCTCTTTCACAGATGATAACTCTGGCAATTTTATGGTAATTTCTGTGCAGTTCATATATAATTAAGAGATATGGTCCTTTCCTTAGTAATGAGTTTTTTACTTGCTTTTCTATAGTGTCTACATCTTACACAATGTTCTCATTAAGTAGGCATTCAGTAAATAACAAAAAATTTATTATATTTATTAAAATATTCTTTATGATTTCTTCTTTTTTTTTTTTTCGTAGAAATAGGATCTTGCTTTGTAGCCCAGGCTGGAATGCAGTGATGTGATCACAGCTCACTGTAACCTCAAACTCCTGGGCTAAAGCCATCTTCCTGCCTTAGCTTCCCTAGTAGTTGGACTACAGGCTACTGTGCCCTGCTTTCTTCCTTTTGTGGAGACAGCGTCTCACTGTGTTGCTTGGGCTGTTTTTGTACTTCTGGCCTTAATTAATCCTCTTGCCTCAGTCTCCCAAAGTGGTAGGATTATAAGTGTAAGTCACTAGGCCCAGCCGTTTTAGGATGAACTCAATACATGTATTATACTTTTCTGAAATTTACTAGTTGTTTTTTTTTTTTTTTTTGAGACATAGTCTCCCTTTGTTACCCTTGGTAGAGTGCTGAGGTGTCATAGCTCACAGAAACCTCAAACTCCTGGGCTCAAGCAATTCTGTAGCCTCAACCTCCCAAGCAGCTGGGACTATAGGTGCTCCGCACAATGCCTGGCTATTTTTAGAGATGTGGTCTTGCTCTGGCTCCAACTGGTCTCCAACTTGTACACTTAGGCAATCTATCACCTTGACCTCCAGGAGTGCTGGGATTATAGGCATGAGCCACCCTGTGCCCTTCCACTTGACGTTTATCAGATTGTATAACTACCTTTCTTCAGAGATTTAGTGTGAAGAATCTGAGAAAACAATAGGAATTTTTTTTTTTTTTTTTTTGAGACAGAGCCTCAAGCTATCCCCCTGGGTAGAGTGCCATGGCATCACAGCTCACAGCAACCTCCAACTCCTGGGCTCAAGCGAGTCTCCTGCCTCAGCCTCCCAAGTAGCTGGGACTACAGGCGCCCACCACAACGCCCGGCCATTTTTTTTTTTCTTTTTTTTTGGTTGCAGCCATCATTGTTGTTTGGCAGGCCCAGGCTGGGGATTCGAACCTGCCACCTTAGGTGTATGTGGCTGGCGCCTTAGCCGCTTGAGCCACAGGTGCAGAGCCAGGAAAATTGTTTTTAAAAATGTATACCAGCAGTGTCTCCATTGAAGGACAAGTGTCTTTTTTATGAAATTACTTTTTTTAGTGCCTAAACAGGAAAGAAGACAGGTACTGTAAAATATAATGGCATTAAAATAAATGTTCTTATTTGCTTCTTTTCAAAGGGAACAGCCAGAAAACTTTCTACTACTCAGGACAAGAATTACAATATATTTACTTCATTCACTCAGTGTGCCTTTTAGGAAGATTATTGATCTATACACAAGGCAGAAAACTATTTCCTATAAAGCTGAAGAATAGAAAAGGTAAGTACAATTAGAAAGAGTGAGTATGTCGAGATATAAGATTCACATGCTGAGGATTATTTAGACTCGGCCATTCGGCTTGTTGTCTTCGAGGATACTTGGCTATATACCTTTTAGTCTGTATCTTGTACATTTTTCTTTTTATTTAGGTGGGTCTGCTTTATTAAAAATAGTGAATATATAAAGGTAGTATTTTACATGTAATATGAGAATACAAAATTATGTTAAAAAGAATAGGGAGACTGAAAAAGCACCAAATTCAAATCTGCCATTGTAATAAAATGCTGTAGACAAGCTCAATTGTAAGGCAAACACAACAGAAGAGAGAACTATTGGATAGAAAATATATTTGAAACAATACCAGAGACCTCAACATAGAGAAACAAAGACATGGGAAATACAGACAAAAAGTTAAATGGCACTTTCCTGCAGGTTATGGGTCTTCGTGTTCCCTGAAGACTCTCATTTGGTTGAGGCCCCCTCCCCCCTTGCTGTCACTTGGCTCCAGGCTTCTCTGGATTTGGTGTGGGCTACTGCTGTCTTTCCTTTCTAACTTCTTTTTTCCCTTCTTCTCAGCCCTTCTCAGCTGCGTCCCCAGACACCCTAATCGTATCTCCCTGCAGTCCACAGCTCTCAGCTCTCTTCAGTCCACCCTTCCACCCTCCAGCTGGGACAGTCTGACTAGTACTATCTTGAATCTGCCATCTTGTCTCTGTTCTGTATCTTAAACATCTTGAAGTATTTTTTCCTTTTTGTTTTCAGTATATACTTATTTCTATATGTATAGTTTTTTTTTCTATTCTTCTTACCTTTAGCATTCTCTTATTTCTCTCTCTTTTGAATTCCTAGACATACTTGATGTCCCAGATCTGGATTCAGAACTAGAAGGCCTGTTTAAGTTCAGGTTCCACTAAAACCAGCTACGATCCTTTGGGAAAATCGCTTAATCTTTGTTGTTTCAGTTTATTTATCTATAATAGTGGAACAGTGATATTGGTGATACAGAACTTGTAGAACTTTGTGATCACAGAGATGAAGTTTGTAAATAATGTTTTATAAATTGCAAAGCCCTGTTTCATTTGCTATATTACCATATTATTTTTACCTTAAGTCTCATTGGGTCTCCCCTATCAAACTTATACACATGCTATTGTATATTATTCTTAATTCCTTTAAAACTTTAGGAGTATAATAGCAATGTATATTTATAGGGTAAGGATCTGCAAACTTTTTCTGGGAAGGTGGTAAATATTTTGGGCCTCTCTTCATCCATCACAGAGATGAAGTTTGTAAATAATGTTTTATAAATGGAAAAAAAGCCCTGGGTGTGCAAGAGTGTGGGGAAGAGTGGACACAGCAGCCCCGAGACTGCTCGCTCTCCTAGAAAGGCTTGCTCGCAGGGTTGGTCCTTGGCTGGTATCTGGGAACTTGAAATTTCTTTTATTCCTAGAACTGATGAATGTCAACTGTCTGTAAAAAACAGTATGATTTATGCTGAATACGTGTTTTCCTTATGGGAGTTTAGAAATTTGGTGCATGCCAAGCAGAGTTTGCTTACATGCTCAGCCCCCAATAAAAACCTGGGGTATTGGGTTCTCGTGAAACAGCATGAAAAGTAAACAAACCAGAGTGGAATTGGAAATGATGAAATAAAATACAAAAGACCAAAACGCAAGAAAAAGAGATGAAATTGAGAGGCAAGGATGGGATGGGAAGGACTGGGGTATTTTTTCTCTGTCACCAGCACCTGAGTGCCCAAACAGCTTTATTTTTAAGGAGGCAGGACAAAGTTGTTTTTCAAAGAAGTAAGACACCTTTTCAACTTAAGTGTGAGAAGAGAAACAGGCGCAAATTCCCAGTAAACGTAATCTATTATTACAGTATGACCTATAAAATACGGGCAATACTACATATCTTCAGGAAAATGTATGTGACTACTTTGATGTGCAGCTGTGAAGTTAAAAGCTAATGTTTTAAGGAAAACATGTTTTTCTTCTGTGGGGTTAAAAGTTGAAGCTTAGAGAAAATGTGTTGTTATCTGTTAAAGAGCATCATTAGAGGGGGTTTCATCCCCTGGATGTTCTCCCAAGTCACGGGGGCCTTGGCACCTCACAGTGCACTCTCTACATTGGGTCTCTGGGAGCTTTTTGGTGGACATTCTACATGTGTTGTCGTAACTCACTGCTGGGAGGATTAAGTTCTGTTCTGTGTGATTCCACTGGAAGAAGACACTCCGAAGCTTGGGCCTGGCTTGCTCTGGACTTCACTCTATATAGCTTTCCTTTGATTTTTGTTTTGTGTCCTTTTGTAATAATAAATTATAGACCCAAATATATCTCTATGTTGTGAGTCTTCCTAATGAGTCACTGAATCTGGCCATGGTTTTGAAGACCCCCTGACAAATTTAAAAAATGTAAAATTCATCCTTACCTTGTGAACTTTCCAAACTCTGGCTACTGACTCTTGGTGTAGATTATGTCCATTTTGGATATATTTTTGTACTGTTTCTTAGTTTTAATTGCTTAAGTCTTTTCTTCCTAGTTAATTGTAAGATACTTAAGCAAACCACCTTATATCCATTTCTTTTAATTCCATGGTAGTACCGCATAATTCTAGGCATAGTGATTACTCAGAAAATTGATTTTCAATAAAAGAGCTGCCATTTTTAGATATTGTTGAACTTTACAGAAATAGACTAATGTATACTTGTGGTATTATTTCAAGTTACTAAATTTAATTTCTACATCTATCATGTATAATTTACCATTGTATATTGACTTTTAACATCTAGGTTTTGACCTATCAGATATCACAGATCATCTGCATTAGCATAGATCCACATTCTCCTGGGTTTCATATGTGATTTGTCCTAATCTCTTAATTTAATGTAAGCTTCTATCACAAGGGTTGTTAAACTAGTGTTCATTCACCAAATCTGGCCCACTATCTAGTTTATATACTTGTAAGCTAAGAATTGTTCTTATAATTTTAGGAATTTTTATTATTTAAGGGTTCCTGTGTATACACATTAAAATAAATTTATAGTTTTCTCTTATTTTTTTAAATTGTTGAAATAATTGGACTGTTTTATAATATGTGAAAAATATAAATTTACTGAAGTTATTGGATAACCATATTCATTAATTTGCATATTATTTATGTCTATAAAAAGCTGTAAAGCCCACTTAAGTAATGTGACTGAGTCCATTTAGCCATAAAATCTAGAATATTTCCTATCTAGTCCTTTACAGAAAAAGTGTGCTAATCCCTGTTCTACTGTGGTATGTTGAAAAGTTAGTTGGGCCTGTATGTTAAGCTGTATTTTACTAGTCCTAATTGAATAAACTCAAGACAGCCTTTATTTATCAGATTCATATATCTTCTAATTGTAGATTCATGTTAAGTGATTGGTTCCAATAAATGGTAAAACTATACCTTTACAGACCACCTGTTGCATTTATTTTAACTTGCCATGTCTAATTTGTTCTGGAGCCTTTTGTATTAAAGTACAATTTCCTTCTGCGTAATTACATCACAGTTTCTGTGAAAACGCAGTTCTATATATTAGTGTTTTTCAAACTTGAACTTGTAGTTAAACTTCTGTGGCACACTTAAATTATGTTGATCAAAAAGGAGGAAAAAAAGGATATACTTTGCTTTGACCTTTTTTTGAAAATTAATTAGTGGTCTTTAAAATTTTTGTAGCACACCTAAAATCCACTCATCGTATACCACTGTGACACACCATAATGGTTTAAAATCACTAATATACGTAAATGGAAGCTCAGTAAAATTTTTCTAAGTTGTAAGTGGATACTGGAAATTGACTTTCTTCTTTTCTTTTTAAAGATTCAGTATCCCTTACAGACCTGTTGGTTCTGTTTACGCAACTTATTTATTACTCACCCAGTTGTCCAAAGATGACATCAGCTCCACATTCAGGTAATTCTGAATCTGTTTTAAATAGAGAAATAGAAAACATCTAAAAATGTTTGCATGTTCTGTTGTCTAGATGTCTTGAGTGACAGATGTAGTTTGATAGTGGTATCATTAAGATACATTATTATTTAGAAGCAATTAAATTGGTCCTGAAGTAAGCTATGAAATTCTTTTTTATTTTGTTCATTGATGTTTCTAATTTATGATCTTTTTATTTGGAGTCAATTTTTTTTGAGAATTTTAGTGTTAGTCTTTATTAAGATCAAAATGTTCTCAAATTATATTAAGAGAAGTTTGATTGATGGGTCCTAATGTGTTTTTTTTTTAATGGCTGTTTTCTATCCTTTATAATTTCCAGGAGGTTTTGATCAGCTTTCTCAGATCCAAAACTTCAGTCTTTTTAAGGATCTTTCTTCTTTCTTTTATCTTGAAGGATAAAAGAAACAAAAACTTTTCATTTTTTAGTAAAATGCCATTCAGTCTTATGGCTTTTGACTGGCTTACGAAAATGTTTTAAAATATTAACATTTAAAAGGTAACATATACTTTTTTTCATTTGAATACCAAAAGTTTCTGCAGTAAAATACTTAATAATGACACATGCCAGTAATGCATTGACTTAGTGTTATGAAACTAGCAAATATTCAATTTTTGAATTCTAAAAGAAACTCAGGTGCATCAAAGAAAAAGTGGTTTGGGTTATATATTAGTGCTATAATACATCTATCAACTAGTGGGTTTTATCTATGCTGTTGTTACAGCCTATTGATTCTAACAGTGTTCTCAGAATTTTTTGTGCTGTTATAGCATTTATCTGAATAAATTACTACCTTAGGTCCTCCTGCTGTATTTTCCTACAACATGTTGTGCTTCTTTTTGGATAGAAGCCATTCTTCTTTGTTGTACTTGATTAACAGGTATAACAAATATATCTTGGTTTACCATCTGGTAGACTGTTTTCGTGTTATCCAGGTCTCTGTCTACATTACCTAATAACTGTAGGCACTAAATAAATAGTAGATGATTGGATGAATAAGTGGCTTATACTCATCAAAAACACCTCTCACTGCAAACAGGGTTTCCTTATGGAGTTTTTGAAAAATAATTAAACTTTTTCATTTTCTTTTTGTTAGATATTAACTTGAAGTCAGAAGGTTTGATAGAGTCTGGAATATTGTAACATGAGTTAACAACTTTGATCTTCATTTTTTAGTATTGCCCCTTACTAGTACAGTTATACATTAAACACTGTTGTTTGAGAATATTGGATCAAATATCTGAAAGTACATTAATTTAGGAAACTAAATATCATTTATTTCAAGAACTATTCCAACCATGTTATGTTTATGTATATCTGTGTTCCTGTATCTTGTATTTTAAAAGAAAATCTTAAGAATGATCATTGTTTTCATTGGTTTTATGGTAACACAAAAAGTATACCAGTTCATGAAAGTTTTTATTTTCTTTTGCTTTCTTTTTTGCCATTGTCTCATTTTAGTGGCAATCATTTAATTTCTGTGAGGCTTAAGACCAGAATACGTTATTTAAGAAAAGTAATAAAAATGAATATAAGTAAAAGTCAAAGAAGAAAAAAGGTATAAATTTACTTTAAGCCACATCCTTAATATTAAGCAGTGACTTAATGTCAAACAGTAAATTGTCTTGTATTCTTGTCTTTGGTCATTCATATTTTTACTTACTTTTTATTAACTTAAAGGTGTGATAAACTAATTGAGATTTCCCTAAGTTACAGGTAATAATTTAACAATATATCCTTTGAACATTGGGTGGTATGACTTTTGAACTATTGCTTTAACTTTGATGTTGAATTTCCTGTTTTTAAAAAAGGAAGGGGACAGAATAGGAGAGAAAGGGAGGGAGCCGATGATGAACTTTTCAAATAACATTAGCCAACACATAAATCGAGCAGTTATAAGTAATGTTTTGATTTTTAAAAATACTTATTCTTTATCAGAGAATTACTCTCCTGGCAGTATGGTGACTGAAGTTCTACGGATACTCTGTGATCAAAAAGAATGTGCAATCGAATGCTTATATAACAACACTGTAATAGAGGCCCTTCTTCAGCCTAGTCAGAATTTAATGAAAGGAAGTGAGGTTGGTATTATTTGCTGAAGAGAAGAAGAATTTCTTACTTGGGGATTAGTAACTGTTCAATGGTACCTTATTTCTAAATTTGATATAGTATTTGTAATATTTTATTACTCTTCTATATATGAATGTATTTTGTGCTGATACAGATTTTTATTTGTTGTTAAATTTAGGCAGTTTGATTTATTAGTTATGACAGTGTAGGGGAAAGTACATACAACATCTAAATTTTTTTTCTAATTAGGCTTAGATCTGCTGATGTGAACAACATAGAAAAATTATTCTATTAAGAAGTTATTTGTCTGGCAAATATAATATATCATGTGAATGTTCTGTTTGTTATTTGTTTAATGGCATTTTTATAGCCTTTGGAAATATCCTTATTTTTCTGAAGAGCCAAATCAAGTTTATATAATATTAAGAAAGACTGGTATTACTTAAAAAATAGGCTTATATACAATCCTAGTTTTGAATATATTCATGCCTCTTTACACATATATGAAGTTGGACAAGTAAGTTTGCACACTAAACTAGAAACCTCATTGCTGAATATCAGTATGGTCACCTTCACAGTACCCACCTTGGAAACTATGCATCAACACTGGTACCTAGTCTACCCTTCAAAGCACATTTTGTAGGATGAGTTCATGAACTTAATTGTCAGATGGCAGTTCTGATGGACATTCCAGAGAAAGAGTTCCAAAATTGCTTTGAAGGACTAGGTGCTGGCATAGCTTTCCAAGGGGCGTGCTTTGAAGGTGACCATAGTGATGCTCAGCAATGAGGTACAGAGCACTTTTTCTAGGACGAATTAATTTGTGAACTTAAATCAGACCACGAATGCACAGGATACACAGTTTGCACAGCACAACCCCTTAAATTATATAATTTAATCATCATAATGGGACATGAAGGAAGTGACTTGTTCAAGGTCAAATATTTATCAAGTGGCAGAGCTGGTACTGTTGCTAGTTTTTGTTATCCAGTATATCCCTCTCCTCCTAAGATTGAGGCTTCTGGGCAATGACTTTTTTTTTTTTTTTTGAGACAGAGCCTCAAGCAGCCACCTTGGATAGAGTGCTGTGACATCACAGCTCACAGCAACATCCAACTCCTGGGCTTAAGCGATTCTCTTGCCTCTGCCTCCCAAGTAGCTGGGACTACAGGTGCCTGTCATAACGCCTGCTACTTTTTAGTTGTAGTTGTCATTGTTGTTTGGCAGGCCCCTGCTGGATTCAAACCTGCCCGCTCTGGTGTATGTGGCTGGCGCCTTAGCTGCTTGAGCTACAGGTGCTGAGCCAGCAATGACTTTTTTTTTTGCAGTTTTTGGCTGAGGCTGGGTTTGTACCTGTCACCTCTGGCATATGGGGCCAACGCCCTCTCTTTGAGCCACAGGCACTGCCCCACCAATGACTTTTAAAGGCTAAAGCTTCTTGCCTTTTCATATCTGTTTTATAGTGTTCTTTCTGGTTTTATCTTCTTATGCTCATCCCTCAGTAGGCTGTCACATATTTTTCTTGTTTGTCCTTGCTGGATAATTTAGAAATTTTTAATTTGTCATTTAATAAGATTTTTGTCCTCTAATAAGTTTATTTTCCAGATATTCCAATTATAACTGAGAATTTTCATTTTATAAATAAAGGTATTATATCTTACCATGTCTGTATACTTTTCCTTATCCTGGAAAGTCTTAAACTTGGTCCACATGAAAAGTTCCTCTTCAGACTGGAGTTTATCTCTGAAATTTCTTCCCAATTCACCTTTGCAAAGGTGTTTTTTTCTGCTGTGTATTTCTGTATATACCTCTGTAGATATATAATGCCTGAATTACTTAAGGAAGGCCCTCTGGAACATTTTAGATATTCAGTATCTAATTTAGAAAATCAGCATCACTCATTAAGTCACTATTATGTCATCAGCTCTGTGCTGAGTATTGATATAGAAGTGAATAAGATGTTTTTATTGCTTTTAAGGAGCCTACTCTCATAGGACAAGCAGACTTTTAAAAAAAAATTTAAAAGAAGGAGCAGAAAGCTTCAAAATATTTGTGTTTATATATTTGTATATATGAGAGCATATTATATATAATGTATGTATATGTAATATACATAATATGCATATTACATAAATATAAAAGTATATAATTCTATGTACTTACATATAAAATATGCTCTTGTGTATATAAATGAAAGCAAATATTCTAAGTAAAATAGTTGTTTGAAGAAAGATATTTATTATGAAAGTAATACACTTATGTAATTAGGGTTTTTTTTTCTTTAGGTGAGTATGTCTGACTCATTAGTTAAGCTTGCCTACTAAATTTATTAGAATATATTGGCTGCAACTTTATTTTCAAATTTATTATAGAGAATGTGTATATTGGCATTCATGAAGATACAGGTAAATAAGCAGACCCCAGAAAAAACAGGAATTATGGTACTGTAGATAAACTCCAACATTAATATAGTTCTCTAGTTTTCAATATTTGCTTTGTGTTCTTTTGGTATATATTGGTAAAGGTGTTTTATTACGTCCATTGTAAATCAAAAGTGAGGAAATATGTCAATCTACTTTCTGTTTTCTCATTGAGTGACATTATTGCCTATTAGTCAGCCTGTGAACTGATTGTCTCTAGTTAGACATTTATCATCATTCAAAGGGATGATATTCATTAGAAAGGATGGTGATGTGTTAGATCCTGTATATGTGTATAAATACATTGGATTTACAAGAATTCAGTGGGTGGGAAATAGAGGGCAAAATGGATAAAGAAGAGTGATGTCATTTGTCAACCAGAATTACATATAAAACTATAACAGGCAGCAATTCTCAATAAGTAGTTTGAGTGAAAAATGTGTATTTATTTGCCTCATCAACTGTGCTGGTAAAAGAATATAATCTAATGACACATTTAATTCATACATATTACTTAGCAGCCAAACAAATCATTCAGTTTTGTTATTGTGGTGATGGTAATATAACTTTATTAGACAGCATCCTACTGTTGAGTTTTATTCTGTGATATGTTAGCATGTCATAAAATTATATGATTTGTCTTGTTGCATTTTTAATGGACAGGCTGCTCCAAATTGCTCTGAGACAGCTTTAATTCATATAGCTGATATCTTAGCAAGAATTGCATCTGTAGAAGAAGGACTTATTTTACTTCTTTATGGAGAAAATATGAACTCTTCGGAAGAAGAAAGGTATGTGTCTACACATTAAATACAGAATAACGATTCAAGATATAGTTAGGTTTCCCAAGTAGCCACTAATAACATATTAAATGATCTTTCATAACTTTAAGCAGTCACTGAGATTATGGTGTTGGCAAACAGAGTAGGCTTTGATGCCTGTAATTTCAAAATAAGAATGGGAAGGTTCAATCTCTGTAGTATCTTCCTTCTACCCCCATTATCTGGTGTCTGTATTTTCTCTTGTAAACTTTTAAAACCACACAACAGTAGGTTCAAGTAAAACCAAAGAAAGGTGGTGCCCAAAGGAAAAACTATTTTCACTTCTTCCTCATCTAATTCTATTTCTTCACTTCACCAATGATATATTTTGATGTTTGGGCTTCTAGACTTTCTCTGTGCTTATGATGCCTCGGACAAACCTCCAAACATATGTACAAACAGATATGCCTATTTTTATCCCCCTTTCACAAAAATCATATCATATTTACTTATTTTTACATATTGATTAATCAAGTAGAAATAATTCCTCAAGCCTGCAAATAGGGGGCAATTTTATTTATTTTTTAAACATTATTTATTTTTAATATGACTACACAATACTTATATATATTTATGGGGTATATGTGATATTTTGATACAGGCATAAATGTTTAATAAAGCAGGGCAATTGGTAATCCATCACCTTAAACATTTATCATTTCTTTGTATTAGGAACATTCCATTTCCATTCTTTGTTATTTTATTTTATTTATTTATTTTTTTAATTAAATCATAGCTGTGTACAACAATGCAGTTATGGGATACAATGTGCTGGTTTTATATACAATTTGAAATACTTTCATCAAACTGGTTAACATAGCCTTCACCACATTTTCTTAGTTATTGTGTTAAGACATTTATATTCTACACTTAGTAGATTTAACATGTACCCTTGTAAAATACACCATAGGTGTGGTCCCACCAATTATCCTCCCTCCACCCATCCTTCCCCTCTGTTTCCCTCCCCCTCCTTTTTCCCCTCCCCTCCTTCACCTTCATCTTGGGCTGTACTTGGGTTATAGCATTCATGTAGAAGTGTGGGTCTTCATTATTTTAAAGTATGCAATACCTTATGTTTGACTATAGTCACCCTATTGTCTTATCAAATATTAGCACTTGTTCATTATTTCTAACTATATATATATATACACATATATATATATAAAATTATTTTTTTTGAGACAGAGTTTCACTATGCTGCCCTCAGTAGAGTGTCATGGCCTCACAGTTCACACCAACCTGAAACTCTTGGGCTTAAGTGATTCTCTTGCCTCGGCCTCCCAAGTAGCTGGGACTACAGGCAGCACAACACCTGGCTATTTTTTTGTTGCAGTTGTCATTGTTGTTTAGCTGGCCTGGGCTGGGTTTGAATGTGCTATCCTCGGTGCATGTGGCTGGCACGGTAACCACTGTGCTATGGGCACCAAGCTGTATTTCTAACTGTAATTTTGTACCCATTAACCATCCCCACTTTATCCCTACTGTCCACTACCCTTTCCAGCCTTTAGTAACCATCATTCTGCTCTCTATTTTCATGAGATCAATTATTTTAATTTTTAGCTCCAACATATGGGAGAACATGTGAAATTTACCTTTCTGTGCTTGGCTTATTTCATGTAACATAATGTTCTCCAATTCTATTCATGTTGTTGCAAATTAAAGGATTTCATTCCTTTTTAAGGTTGAATAATATTTCATTATAAATATGTACCACATTCTTTTTATTCATTCAGCTGTTGATGGACACTTAGTTTGATTCCAAATCTTAGCTATTATGAATAGTGCTGCAGTCAACATGAAAGTGCAGTTATCATTTTGATGTACTGATTTCCCTTTGTTTGGATATGTGAGGTCACTTAAGTTCATGAGTTCATTCTAGAAAAAGTGCTACATACCTCATTGCTGAATACTGCTATGGTCACTTTTGATGTACCCCCTTGACCATCTGGTGACTCTAATGATATACAGCAGTGAGGTATGTAGCATTTTTTTATATGATGAATTCATTAGCTTCATTGTTAGACTTTGTATGACAATAGTTCTGATAGCCATTTCAGAAAAGGAGTTCCAAAATGGCTCTGCAGTGTGGACTAGGCGCAGGTGTTGTTACATAGCTTCATAGCTTCCCAGAGGAAGTACCTCTAGACTGGGAAGGTACCAGGGTCTGTAGTGATGAGCTTTCCAGGAATAGACAGAGAGGAGTGGCCCCAACAGACCAGTAGACACAGGGACAGGGAAACAAAACCAATAGGTAAGCAGGTTTGTCCAAGCATCAGATGTACCTCTGCCCTGGAGACTTGGTAGAGGAGCAGGGTGACTATAGTGATACTTAGGAGTGAGGCATGGAGCACTTTTTCTAGGATGAGTTTGTGAACCTATGTGTCTGACCTCATATGCCTAGTAGTGGGGCTGCTGGGTTGTATGGTAGTTCTATTTTTAGTTTTTTGAAGAACCTCCATACTATTTTCCACAGTAGTCGTTCTAATTTACATTCCCTTCAGCAATGTACAATTGTTCCCCTTTTTCCACATCCTTGACAGCATTTGTTATTTTTTGTGTTTTTGATAAAGGCCATTTTAACTGGGTTAAGTGCAGTTTTTATTTGCATTTCTCTTTGATTTGACTAATTTTATCAAACATTTTTTTCATATACCTGTTGGCCATTTTTATGTGTTCTTTTGAGAAATGTCTGGTCAGATGTTTTGCCCATTTTTAAATAGGATTATTTCTCTTTTTTTCTTTAAGTTATTCATATATTGTAGTTATTAATCTCTTGTCAGATGTGTAGTTTGAAGACATTTTCTCCCATTCTGTGGGTCTCTTGCCTTTGTTGATTGTTTCGTTTGCTGTGTGGAAGTTTTATACTTTGATGAGATCTTGTGTGTCCTTTTTTGCTTTGGCTTGTCTGTGCTTCTGAGGTCTTTCTGCTTAGATCAATGTCCCAAAGAGTTTCTCCAGTGTTTGCTTTTAGAATTTTCATAATTTCAGGTCCTAGATTGAAATTTTAATTTATTTTGATTTGACTTTTATTTACTGAGAGATAGGGATCTAGTTTCATTCTTCTGCATATGAATATCCAGTTTTCCTAGCACCATTTTTGAAGTAACTGTTCTTTCCCCAGTGTATGTTCTTGGTACCTTTGTCACAAATGATTTCACTGTAGGTGTGTGGAAAAATGGTATCATATTTTATACATTACTCTGCAATTGGATTTTTTTGTAACCATGGGCTTTTTCCTACATGAATACAGATTGAAACATTATTTTTGATAGCTGATTATACTTTTGTGTATTACTTTACCATAATTTATTCAAACATTTCCTTTATTAATGAACTCAGGTTGTATCTAGGATTTTCCATCCATAAATACACTGCAATAATTTCTTTTTCTTCTGTAGCCTGTTAGTGTGACAGATTATATTAATTGATTTTTGAATGTTAAACCAGTCTTACGTATCTGGAATAAATCCTGGATTATCATGGTATGTAGTCCTCCTTGTACATTGTTGACTTTAATTTGCCAATATTTATTAAGAATTTTTCTTCTTTGTCCATGAGAGATAACATTCTCTGGTTGTTGTACTGTCTTTTTCTGGTTTGATATTATTGGAGTGCTGACCTCTTAATGTTCCTTCTGCTTCTATCTTATGGAAGGGATTATAAAAATATGGTATAATTTCTCTTTAAATGGTTTATAGAATTCACCAGTAAGCCCAGTTCAGCTTCATATTTTGTATTTAATATTTTGAAGGTTATGGATTATTAAATTTCTCTAGTAGATATAGACCTATGGAGATTATCTATTTGTTCTAAAGTGAATTTTAGCAGATTGTGTCTTTCAAGGAATTGGTCCATTTATCTTACTAACAAATTTGTGGGCATGGAGTTGTTCATAATGTCCTTTTAATGTCACTTGCATCGGTAGTGATGGCCCCTTTTTTCACTTTTGATGTTAGTAATGAGTCTAATTTAACAATGTGTCTTCTCTTTTTCTTAGTTAACTCTATTAGAGACTTATCAGTTTTACTTCTCTTTCCAAAGAACTAGCTTTTGGCTTTGTGTTTTTTTTTTTTTTTCCTGACTTTCTGTTTCCAATTTCATTGATTTATTTTCTAAGTTTTCTTTTCTTCTACTTACTTTGGATTTAATTCACTCTTATTTTTCTAGTTTTCTACCATAGAAGCTTAGATGATTAGTTTTAGATCTTTATAATGTATACATCTAATGCTATAAATTTCCTTCTGAGCAACCACTTTTACTGCAACTCACACATTTTGATGAATTATATTTTCATTTTTTATTTAGTTTAAAATATTATTTATCTTGTTATGCTTTATTTGTTTTATTAAGTCATATATACATAGATCATGAATACGTTTATGCCTTTTTGGGATTCAATGTGTTGCTTATTTGTACAAATTGGAGTGCTTGTATCCTACTAATTAACATAGCTTTCACCTCATTTACTTAATCACAATGTTAAGACATTTGTGTTCTATACTTGATAGATTTGACTTGGACCCTTGCAATATGCTCTGTAGGTGTGGTCCCGCCATTATCCCTCTCCCTCTATCAAACCACCCCCCTCCCTTCCCATCCCCTCTGCTTCCCTCCTTAGTTGTGATTCATCTTTCCTATGAAAGTGTGAGTGATTATAACTTGGTTTCATAGTAGTATTGAGTACATTGGATATTATTTTTTCATTTATGAGATACTTTATTAAGAAGAATAGTTTCCAGCTCCATAAAAGAGGTAAAGTCTCCATCTATTTTTAATGCTGCATAGTATTCCATTGTATGCATAAACCATAATTTATTAATCCATTCATGGGTTGATTGGCACTTGGGCTTCTTCTATGACTTGGCAATTATGAATTGAGCTGCAGTGAACAATCTGGTACAAATATCTTTGTTGCCAACTGATTTTTGGTCTTTTGGATATATACCTAGTAGAGGAATTACAGGATCAAATGGCAGGTCTACATTCAGATCCCTGAGTGTTCTCCAAACTTCTTTCCAAAAGGAACATACTAGCTTGCGTTCCTACCAGCAGTGCAGAAGTGTTCCCTTTTCTCCACATCCATGCCAACATCTGTAGTTTTGGGGATTTGTGGTGTGGGCTACTTTTACTGTAGTTAGATGATATCTTAAAGTGGTTTTGGTTTGCATTTCTCTGATCATTAAAGATGATGAGCATTTTTTTCATGTGTCTATAGACCGTGCACCTGTCTTCTTCAGAGAAGCTTCTGTTCATGTCTCTTGCCCACAATGAAATGGGATCACTTGTTCTTTTCTTATTAATAAGTCTGAGCTCTATATGGATTCTGGTTGTTAGACCTTTGTTGGGAATATAACCTGCAAAAATCCTCTCCCATTCTAAGGGCTGTCTATTTGCTTTACCTACTGTGTTCTTGGCAGTGCAAAAGTTTGATCAGATACCAGTAATGTATTTTTGATATTACTTCAATTGTCCAGGGAGTTCTCCTCATAAAGTATTCTCCCAGGCCAATTTTTTCAAGTGTTTCCCCTATACTCTTTCCAAGAATTTTTATAGTTTCATGTCTTAAGTTTAAGTGCTTTAACCAGTGAGTCAATTTTTGTTAGAGGAGGAAGGTGTGGGTCTAGTTTCAGTCTTCTACAAGTCACCAGTCAATTCACCCAGCATCATTTGGAAATAGAGAATCTTTCCCCCAATTTATATTTTTAATAGGCTTATCAACAATCAAATGACTATAAGTGTCTGAGTTCACCTCTTGGTTTTCAATTCTGCTTCATACGTCTACTTCTCTATTTTTGTGTACCATGCTGTTTTGATCAGTATAAATTTATTGTATACTCTGAAGTCTGGTAGTGTGATTCCTCCTGATTTGTTTTAATTTCTGAGTAATGTCTGGGTTATTTGAGGTTTTTTATATTTCCATAAAAATGAAGTCCTAATTTTTCCAGATCTTTAAAGTATGACAGAGATGCTATAATAGGGATTGCATTAAATCTGTAGATTGCTTTGGGTAGTATGGACATTTTAACAATGTTGATTCTTCCCAGCCATAAGCATGGTATATTTTTCCATTTGTTAACATCTTCAGCTATTTCTTTTCTCAGAGTTTCATAGTTCTCTTTATAGAGATAGTTCACGTCGTTTGTTTGGTACACTCCCAGACATTTCATCTACTTTGGGACAACTGTAAATGGAATAGAGTCCTTGATTGTTTTTTCACCTTGACTATTGTTAGTATATATAAAGGCTACAGATTTGTGAGTATTGATTTTGTATCCTGAGACCCTGCTGTATTCCTTGATTGCTTCTAGGACTTTTGTAGCTGAGTCCCTGGGTTTTTCCAGATACACAATCATATCATCTGCAAAGAGTGACAGTTTGATTTCCTCTGATCCTATTTGGATACCCTTATTGCCTTCTCTTGCCTGATTGAGATGGCGAAGACTTCCATTACAGTGTTAAAAAGCAGTGGAGATAATGGTGCCTGGCAAGTGGAAATGATTACAATTTTATTTCATTCAATATGCTATAGGCTGTGGGTTTGCTGTAGATTGACTCTTATCAGTTTAAGAAATGTTCCTTCTATACCTATTTTCTTAAGCATTCTGATCAAGAAAGGATGCTGGATATTATCAAAAGCTTTTTCTGCGTAAATTGAAAGAATCATACGGTCTTTGTTTTTTATTTTGATATAATAAAAATGTTATAATGATATAATATAATGTATTATAGTTATAGATTTATGTATATTGAACCGTCCTTGGGACAGTGGATGAAACTCACCTGATCATGATGTATAATTTGTTTGATATGTTGCTGGATTCTGTTTGCTAGGATCTTGTTGAATATTTTTGCATCAACATTCATTAGAGACATTGGTCTATAATTTTCTTTTCTTGTTGGATCTTTTCCAGGTTTGGGGATCAGGATGATATTTGCTTCATAGAATGTATTGGAAAGTATTCCTTCTTTTTCTATGTGTTGGAAAAGGTTAAGTAATATAGGTACTAGTTCCTCTTTAAAAGTTTGGTAGAATTCTGATGTGAAGCCGTCTGGTCCCAGGTGTTTCTTTTTGAAGAGATTTCTTATAGTTGATGCTGTTTCAGAACTTGATACAGAACTTGTTCAAGGCTTGTTCAACATTTCCACTTCTTTCTGGCTAGGTCTAGAAAGGTGGCATGGTTCCAAGTATTGGTCTATTTTCTTCAGATTTTCAGATTTCTGTGAATAGAGTTTCCTGTAATATTCATTAAGGATTTTTTTTAATTTCTGAGGGGTCTGTTGTTATTTTGCCTTTATCATTTCTGATTGATGAAATTAGGGGTTTTACTCTTTTATTTCTGCTTAGGTGAATGAAAGGTTTATCTATTTAATTGACCTTTTCAAAAAACAACTTTTTGATTGATTGATCTGTTGTATAATTGTTTTGTTTTCAATTTCATTTAATTCTGCTCTAATTTTAGTTATTTCTTTTCTTCTGCTGGGTTTGGGGTTGGAATGTTCTTCCTTTTCCAGTTGCTTGAGATGTCCCATTAAGTTGTTGACTTCTTCTTTTTCTGTTCTTTTGAGGAAGGCTTGCAATTCTATACATTTTTCTCTTAGGACTGCCTTTGTGGTATCTCAGCGGTTCTGGTAATTTGTGTCTTCATTATCATTTTGTTCCAAAAATTTGGCAATTTCCGTCTTAATCTCATCTACAACCCAGCTATCATTCAGCATGAGTTTATTTAGTTTCCATGTTTTTGTATGAGTATGCAGATTCCTGTTGTTAGTGAGTTCAACTTTTATTCCATGATGGTCTGAGAAAATACAAGGAATAATTTGTATTCTTTTAAATTTGCTGAGGTTAGACCTGTGACCTAAGATGTGATCAATTTTGGAGGATGTTCCATGCACTGACGAGCAGCCTCAATGTATCAAAATCTTTGGTGATTTTTTCTTTGAATTCCTTGAATTCTTGAGGCAACTTTTGAATTACTCCTTGAAATTTAAATTCCATCTTTACCTCCATTCTGTTGATCTTATTTGCCATCCAAATTCTGAACTTGATTTCTGACATCTCAGCTATTTGTTTATGAATGGGATCATCTGGTGTGTCTTTTGTCATTCCTTGGGGGTGTTGATCTACTTTGATTATTCATGTTGCCAGAGTTTTTCCCCCGATTCTGCCCCAATATTATTTTTTACCATTTGGCCAGATGCGCAGGTAAGGTGAAATTGGATTGGGGGCTCCTGAAGTTGTGGTTAACCAGCCCTTTGCCAGGGATCTGGAAGGGTGACGGTAGCTTTTTCCCATACAGCTTTGCAAAGGACTTGTACAGTACTACAGTCTAAGGCTCTGGGGACCTGCTTGGTGTGGTGGGGTTAGTTGGCTCTGTCTTGTATTCAGCTGGTCTTTGTCTGATCCTAGTGGATCAGTGACTCTGGGTTGAAATACAAGCAACTAAGACACCTCACCCCCCATAGGCAACAACTGGAAGAGGAAAATCAACCCTTCCCATTACCACACAACCAGGGTACCACCTGAGAGGGTCCCTGGGTGATTGGCCCAGGTTAGGAGTTCCAAACCAATTGACCCAGTCAGTATGAAGTCCCAAGTGGGAGAGTTTGAAAGGTCTCCAGCAACTAGATAGCAGAGGTATAGTGGCTGCTCAAATGTGGTTCGCTGTGGTGTTCTGTGAAGTCAGAAAGGTCTGCCCAGTAGCAGAGTTGGACCAGGGGGCTGGTGTATCTTTTCCCACCTTGTACCTCTTTCACACCCAGTCACTGTTAATCCCTTAGGGCTGTGGTCCTGCTCCCTTCAATAAGCAGATGTGCTGGGGATTTGTGCCTGCCAGAATCAAAGGAAAGTCAATGCCCCTTCAGTCTGGCCACCACCCTCTGCCACCAGCCAGCTGCAGGAGCCGAGGCCTGCCTGCCTTGGGTAGTCAATGGCAACTGGTGTGTGTTCCACGTGAGCTCAGTCCAAACCTGAGGATAACAAGTCAACAAATGATTTTCTCCCTCAGCCACCGTGCCTTTGCCCCAGCCTCTCTGATAATTGGATTTATATCCCATATTTGTTATTTTCTATTTGTTGCCCTTGTTCTTTGTTTCTTTTGTCTTCCTCTCTTTCTGCCTTATCTGATTTTGAGCATTTTATATGATTCTATTTTCTCTTCTTTCTTAGTATATCAATTTTACTTCTTTTTGTCCCTCTTTTTAGTGGTTGCCCTTGAGTTTGTAATATACCTTTACAACAGTATTAGTTGTAATTACTGATTACATTGCTTTAGTTGCATTAAATGCTTTTCAGACAACTTTAGGCATGTTGAGGGTGGTATGGATGTGGACTAAGAGTTCTCTCAAATAACACTGTATCACTTAATAGGTAGTGCATTGGCCTTTTAAGAGTATTCCCAGTTTCTTTCTTTTGTTGCCTATAACATTCATTTCACTTTCTGATAAGCTATAATAACCATTTTTTTGCAATTATTATTTTTAACAAACTTATCCATTAGATCAATTAAAAAGAAAAAGGATTTTATGTGTTCCTTATCAAATGTCTTGTATGTTAGCCCTTTTAACTTTAATAGGTTCATCCTAAAAATGGAATTGCTGGGTCAGAGGGGATGTACATTTAAAATGTTAAAGGTCCTGCCAGATTACTTTTCAAAATATTGATGAGTTTTGTCTTCTTGCCAGCAGTCTATGAGAAATATGACAATTGCCCTTCTTTTTATATTTTTTTCATGACTTCATAATCAGTTTCTAAATGTTTTGGTAAACTAATAAGTGAAAGATCTTGCTTTGTTTATATTTACTACTTTGATCCATATTTTATAAGTCATCTTATTGAGTTTGAGAGTCTCATTGCTCCTGTGGAGAAATGATTATTGGTTATTTTAATTTACTTGGTGGTTCTGTTTCTTTCAATATCATTTGTCCATTTTTAATTTGAGCTGTCATTGATTCAAAGTTACATATGCACACAGGGAACATAAGGCTTATTATAAAAAGCAGTAGTTCCTTCCCTGCTCTCTAGAGAAGACTTTCAGCTGTTGTGGTTGTTTTCTTTAATGTTTATCTCTCATCAAATAATATGCTTATAATATTTTTTATTTTTTAGTTTTAGGCATTGTCCATTGACTAATTATAACAATTTATCAGTATTCCCTGATTCCTACATTACACACAAAAATACATATAGACTAATTATAACAATTTATCAGTATTCCCTGATTCCTACATTACACACAAAATATGTATATGTATATACATGTATATGTATATGTATATAAGGGGACCATATATATATATGTGTGTGTGTATATATATATATATACACATATTGTATATATATGTGTATATAAGGGGACCATATATATATATGTGTGTGTATATATATATATATATATATCCCTCATCAGTGCAATACTGTTGTGTAGCCTTAGCTAGAGTCATATTGGATCCACGTTCTGAGCATTCTTCACACTGAACCAGTAAAACTTCTTTCAGTATATTCAATACAAGATAAATTCTATCAATTTAATTTATTTGAAGACATCCATCTTTCAGCCTTCTGGCGTATTTTATTCAGGACTAGTTTCTGCCTACGTCTTGTACGTAGCTTTTTAGTCTGGAAACATCTTTTGTCATCATTATGAAGTGGCCTTATTTTTTCTTTCCCTTTCTCTAGAAGTTTTTGTTTTTTCTTGGCTTTTACTATTCTGAAATGTTATGATGATTCTTGGTAGAATTTTATGTATTTGATGGACCTATTTAAAGTTGATGTATGTATATATTGATGGACATTTTTAACTTGAGGATTCATGACTTCTAATTTGGTGAAAATAGTTGGAGTTCTTGTTACCTTTTTGCTTTCTGACATTCTGTTATTTGGATTTAAAGTTCCTTTCCTGTTTCTTCCCTTTTCGGGGGAGAGGTAGTCCTTCACTTTATTTTCTATCCATTTATTGAAATTGAATTTTTTCATTTAATTTTTTTTTCTTTCTTTTAGCTGTTTTGGTTGTTTGTGTAGAAGAGCATGTTCTTATTCTGAAATATCCTGTTCTTTTTATTTTTAGTACAATAAATTCTTTTACCACTGTGAAGGTAATGAAATTTTTGATCTGTTGTATTTTTTCTTTCCTTCTAATTTGCTTTGTGTATTTCTTATTATGATCTCTATCTTTTAAACTGGAGGTTTATTTAAATATTTTAAAGTCAGTCATGCTTTAGATGTTTGTCCCCTTGAAATTTCACATTGAAATTCGATCCCTAGTGTTGAATGTGTGGGCTGGTGGGGAAGTGTTTGGGTCATGAGGGCAGATCTCTCATGAAAGGTTTGGGGCCCTTCCCATGACAGAATGAGTTCTCACTTACTAGATTGCTGGAGAGCTAGTTGTTGAAAAGAGCCACCTCCTTCTTCACTTGCCCTCTCTTTTGTCCCTCCCATTCCACTTTGACTGAAAGTTCCCTGAAACCTTCACCAGAAACAGATGCTTCTGGTGTGATGCTGCTTTTATAACTTGCAGAACTATGAGCCAAAAACTTCTCTTCTTTACAAATTACCTATCTTCAGGCATTTTTTTTTTTTTTTTGTAGTAGAGCAAAATGGACTAATACAGTTAGTAAAAAGCTCTTTGAAAACTGCAAGAAAGCAGGAATTATAATGTATGGCTTTTACTGTAGTGGAACCTTGCCATTGTATTTTGTTGAGAAATCCATAATGTGTTTATCTTTGCTTTTTCCTCATTTTTTTTTTTGTCAGATTTTATAGAAAATCCTCTTATAGTTAGCTTAAGGAGTATAAGCCTTGTAGGAGAATAAGGCTGAGTGGACATGGTAATGGGTTTTAAGGTTTTGAATATACTCTTTGGTTTAATCCTGTGGTATCTTCTAATCTCGGGGGTTTTTTTTGATCTCTGACTGTTTTCCAGGAATCACACTGGGCTAACGGCATAAAATGTGAAAGAGAATCTATAGGTCAAACTCCTTAAATTGACTTTTAGGTAGCTCTTCTGTTTTCAGCCCCATTTTTGTCCCAAAGCCAGAGATAAAGTTTCAGTGGAATAAATCATGCTGATCTTGTTTTTCACCCTGTAGTTAATGATTGAGGTTTTCTATGCCCCGAGTTACTCCTTGATTTTCTGCTTTTCAGTTCCAAAAATTTTACTACCATATCCTTTATATTCTCCTTGTCTTTGGGGGTTTATACAGCTTCTGAAAAATTCTATTGCATTTGAATTTTAGTTTTATGGAGGGAGCAGATATAAACATGTATGTTTAATCTACCATAGTTAAGTGGAGGTTTATATTACTAACATTTTCTTTTTTTAAATTAGGAAGACTAACTTTTTTCATGATTTCTAAGATTTCTTTTTGTTGTATACCACTTAACCCTATTTAGGTTTCTTTCCTATATAGACATCACTAACTTGCATGTAGTCTTATTTTACGCAATTTTTATCTTTATGATTTCTAGGTTATTTTTTGCAAGGGTTCTCACATTAAAGTTACACAGATAAAACATAAATAATATTTAGAAGTTATTTTTTCCAATTAAAATATACATGTTCTGATTATTTATTTTAGCAAAGGACTGGAATCATCCCAGATGTTGAGTAACAAGAGACTAGTTATTGGTCTCACAGTGGACCACTGAGCAGCTAGCTATAAAAAACAGGGATATTTTTGTGTACTGCTGTGGAGTTATCTTCAGGATATATTGTTAAGTGAAATAAAGAACACAGTTTGTTTATAGAATAGTCTCATTTGTATAATAGAAGAGAATATGAACAAATCATTTCTTTATATTTTAAACAAGGAATGATGAATGGAGGAACAAAACTGATGAAAGTAGTTAGTACTGGGGAGGGGAGAGAATTGTGGAGGCAGGTGTGGAAATTGGGTTACACTTTGACTGTTATACTTAGGTTTGATTTTGAAATCATGTAGCTGTTTTACATACGATAAATAAAACAAAATTAAGTTAGAAAGGAAAATGAAGTCACAATTTTTAAAAGATGCAAGCAAATGGATAAGTAACTTAACTATCAGGCAATCAAGTTAATGACACCTCCCAGCAGAGAAGAGAATTGTGTCAAGTTACCTAATTTTGTTTTTGTTTTTTTTTTTTTTTTGAGACAGAGCCTCAAGCTGTCCCCCTGGGT
>NW_003852397.1:16623458-16668937 GCF_000181295.1 Otolemur garnettii | reverse complement strand
CCTTTTGGTTGTAATTTCAGGGTCGCAGCTCGCCTCAGGAAGGTTGAAGTGCACTCTTCAATCTTCTCTCTTGTCTCTGCTCCAAACCATCAGCTAATTTGCTAAGGTTCTGTCCTTTCAGCCTCCTTCTGGACGGGAGCTTCTGTAAAAAGCAGGCTGCAGTTCGCCATCTTGGCTCCGCCCCCCGGAAAATTTTCAACATATGAAAAAAGATAAACGTATAATAACTAGTTATATAAAATACCTGAATCTTCAGTTCATAATAAAAATTAAATTATGACCTTATTTTTTTCCTCTAAAGCTATATATTTCTTAACTACCACTGAAAAGGTGTAGAAGTAATGGTTATCTCCTTATGCAGGAGCTGTCACCTATATTTTAGTCTTTAAATGTCTTTTTGTCCTATGAAGAGGTAGGAATCCTTAAAGAAATGGCTGATTTGGGCGTCTGGTCCAGGAAATGTGGAGGAGGCCCCTGGAATATCTTAACTGTTCTAGCAAACAATGAAGATGCCTAAGACCAGTGGGATGGCGTCAAAAAGTGATCTCAGAGCTAGCCAGAAGGGGCGTCCTTACTGGCTGAAGAGGGGCAATTTGAGGATCAAAAAATAATAATTATAATGGATTGAAATATATAAGATATATAAAAAATACTTGGGTTTATAAAGGTACCAAAATATAAAAATCCAGTAAAACTAGACTACCAGCATGTGTTAAGGTTGCTAGGGCACACAATTCAAATTATTTTGCAAACTGATGAGATTTAAATGTTTTTCTAGTCTTTCTTATACAAACTGTAATTTTAGTGTAACTAAAAACTTACTGAAGAATAGTCCTTTGTAGAAAGAAGAATTCTAGCCAGTAAATGCCAAGAAATGGTCTAATTGAAAAATCTCTATTTGGTAATTTTTGATCAAATAGTGGATCTAGGAAATGATCACCAATGAATACTAAAATCATTAAGTAAAAGGTTGATGGGGTGGGGTTACCTTTTGAAAAGATCAGGCTGAAAAGATCACAACAATTGATTTTTAGCACCATTAAAATTGGTGCATACAGATACGTGCCTCACACAATAGGAGATCCACAGCAATAACCAACTATGAGGTTCTCTTAGAAAGGATAAAAAGGAAAATAAATAAAAGAAATTGAACTTAAATCTAAGCCTCTAGATCTAATGATCACTTTATAGGAAATGTGGGGAACTAGAGAAATATGTTAAATAATACCAAGGTGAAACAGTTATCCAAATAAAGGAAATTGACTTTTTCTCCAACAAATTGGTGACATGGAGAAAGGAAAAGAGGAGCCTAATAACCACTATAAGCTAATTCACACTATGGAACTTATTTGAATTCTGATTTGGGCAAATCAGTTGTAAAAAGACATTTTAAATACAGTCAGGAGAATTTTGATACAGGCTAACAAATGATATTAAAACATTTTAATTAATTTTGTTTAAAGTAGAAATTTTTATTAGAGATGTACATTGAGGGAAATAACACGCCTGAAATTTTCCTCATATTCATGTTGAAGGCAAGGAGAGAAGTCAGGGAATAAATAGATCAAAGCAAGACTGACAAAGTATTTATAATTGGTGATTCAGTACCCTATTCCAACTACTTCTGATTGTTGATTTTTTTATTTGCTTAAAAAATGAAAAATTAGAAGACATAATTTAAAATGTGATGCTCTGGAGCCAGATAGCCTGGGTCGAGTCCTAGTTCCACCTCTTACTTGCTGTGTCCAAGTTATCTCTGTAAGACTTACCTGTATTTCCTTATTTTTAAAAATTGAATAATGATATACCTTCATAGTGTTATTGTAAGAATGAATTAATACTTTTGAAATACTTAACAGTGGTACCTGGCACATTATAAGCATTTGTTAAGTTCTTATGTATTATTACTCATCTATGATTACCATTATAAGTGTTTCAGGCTTTCAGACTGGGAAACTATAATAAGTATTGTTAATGGGAAGGGGAATGTGTCAGTAAGTGGTAGGAATAGAGAAATTTAGGGTCATGTTTCATTGAAGAAAATTGAGAAGACTTAAACATATAGGCATGACCCTATGGAGTCTATAATCTTTTAAGTGTATAGCTTAGTTGGTTTCCCCCGTTTATATATTTTTCTCCATTCCCCTGGACGTATTCTTATTACAAGATACCCAAACATGGGTGGGAACAGGAATATTTCTAAAATAAGCTGGAGGAAGACTGAAAGGGAGCCCAGGAAATAAAGAGTTTTTGTGACAAGAGTAGCCTTTTTGATAGTGCTTTGTGAAATCAAGATTATATCGTGTTGGGATTACTTTTAGGTGTCATCCTTTAGTCCTACAGGTGCTCATATAATTGCTCGGTTTTCGAAAAAACTACTTGATGAAGATATTTCTATATTTCCTGGATCGGAAATGTTGCCTGTGGTTAAAGGAGCTTTTATTTCTGTGTGTCGTCAAATATATAGTACATGCGAAGGCTTGCAGGTGTTAATTCCTTATAATTTACATGAATCTATAGCAAAAGCGTGGAAGAAGGTATGTATTTTCAAGCTTCCTTTTTCCTTCCTCCAACTCCTTTTTCAAATGTAGTTACCATTGTAGTTTTATATTATGGAAAAATACATATTATATTAGTATAAATATGACTTTAGCATCACAGTAGTCTAAAAGCGTCTTCATTTGGCACAGGATGACTTCAGTACCTCCTCTCACAGGGGAAAAATTTCTAAGACTTAACTAGGTACTACAAAGTCTTTCCTCTGGTAAAAGAGGCTTTAGATGAATTATCCATTCATAAACTAACACCCTCCTTTGGAAGTTATTTTTGAAAAATTTTTAATGACAGCTGGGTTTTTATTATGGAAACTGGAGAATATAATGTAGCCAATAGTTGTGTAGAGTATATATCAGTGTCCAATCTCCCCCCACCCATTTTATATGGTTTATTTATGAATTTCTTTCATCATATTAACAACCAAATATTTTAAATTTTGAAGATAACTTAATCTTGATTTTATTACATTAGGATAATAATTTACTAGGAAGGATCTTATGAATAGTGCTATCAACAACAACAACAAAAGAATAATGTAAATAACTTATTATTTTTTAGACAAGTTTGCTATCAGAAAGAATTCCTACCCCAGTAGAGGGTTCTGATACTGTTTCTTCATTAGCCCAGGAATCTCAAGACATGTAAGTACCATTGGTTAGACATCTGTTTATCACATTTGCTGAAATACTTTTAAAACTGTTGAAATGTCATAGAATAATACAGCAAAAATGTTTCATAGGAAGGTAAGTATGTGCATACAGGTTCAAGGAAAATTACAGTCTGGAAGAACTATACAGATCATATGATACTTGTAATCTTTAAAAAAATTAGCAAGATTCATTATACCTGCTTAATTCTGTATTTAAATTTTGGATTTGTAAACCTGATATATTAGTGTTTATAGGAAATTTGGAGGATCATCAAATTGGAAAGCTAACTAGAGAGTTCAAAAGAAATAAGATGTTTTCAAGTGTCAGTGAAGTCCATTTGTACTTAAAATATGATTTTTTCAAAGTGCAGTGGGTGTACATTTTAATTAGGGTTGGCATTGAAAAGTTATTTAAGTCACTGTTAATATCAAATTTTAATTTAAACCTCTATGTTTCTTTGCATATCAATAGGATATGGAGTAAGATTAATGGGGAAATGTATATATTAAATTAAGGCTTGGTGACATATGGTCCTGGATTCTCTTCTTCTTGTATATTTGAATGTTGCTATAGTCTAATTATTAGGGAGAACTTTATGGGTAATTCTTTGTTAAAAAAATGTTGAGGCTAATTTTTTTTTTTTAATTAGGAATAGTTTAACATAAAAAACATACAAACAAAACAAAAAAAAACCTTAGGCATTTCCTTAATAGTGTAATGGTTCAAATAGTTAATTCTCTAAACATTTGATGTAATTTTTTTCTAATATAGCTGTCACACACTTAAATCAACTGCTAGTTTTTTTTTTTTTCCTTTTTTAAATGGAGAAGGTGAGAAAAAATATTTCTGCAATTCAATTTGAAGTAATGTTTAGATTGTTTTCTTGAAATCCTCTGTGATAGTTTAATTACTTTTTCATTTTTTTTTCATTCATTTATTTTTCTACTCATTTATTCAGGTGTTTATTGGACCAAATGCTCTGCTGAGTTTTGAGCATGCTCATAAATTATGGAGAGCATATTATGTAGTATAAAATCCAAATAAATAAATGCAATTTGGCAATATAGTTTGCTAAATTTATATGATATGGGTTATAGAGAGTCTGTTAGGAGTCATCTTATGTGGGAATCCTTTCTAGAAGTTATTGTCATACTAAGTTATAAAGAATACATGGATATTAATTGTGTAAAAAAGAGGGTAGGAACATTATTAATATTACATGCTGAAGATGTAGTATGCTCAATAGGCTAGAAATAAGAAGGACTATGATTAATGTATTTAACATATTTTACTGTCAGTATTATTTTTATCTTGAGAGAGCTGATAAATTTATATCCCACTCATTCTTCCCTGAACCAGTTAACGGAGGTAAGAAGCCAAAAAACTCAGAACACTGAATAACATAGTCTTCCTAACAGTGATCTCAGAAATTAGACAGATTTAATCTAGGGAAGCAACAGATAGCCATTGGCTTCCCTAACAGGCACCTTTTACTACCATCTAACTAACCCAGTGGCAGAACAGAGCACAATGTGTGCTCCCTGTAGGCAGATGGATCATAATAAGGAAGTAAACTGAAAGAAGCAATGCTTTGCCAAGCAGCTTAGGTCATTCTCCAGATCTTTTTGTTTTCTTCTACCATGGTAAGAGAAGAGTAGGTGAATGGAGAGAAGTAAACAGTGTTAACTGGGAAATTGCTTCACGTGGACATTTGATGCTACAGGAAAAGATATTGATGTTTTAGAAAAGCAAGATTTAACAAAATTTTTGGTAAAATAGAACTATTGATTCTTATTTTTGTCACCAAAATTATAATTACCTTGTAGAAGGAGTTGAGTATCTTTTGTTCTTTTGCTTTAATTGAGATAGTTGGGATGAAATAGGTGTTATTTGTTTCTTGGCTGTTTTTCAAAACTTGAGTGTAAAATGATGTGGAATAATCAACTAGACTAGCTTCATGCCAGCAGACATCTGATAGCTATTTATTGAATGCATGAATTTGAATTAATGAATGATATTTCTCTTAACCCAAGACCCTATTTTCTAAGTGGCACCTACAGTAAGATTAAGATTGATATGATAAAGGTAAAATTAAGAGTGATCTGTTAGAATTAATGAATATTTTTGTGCCTCTGACAAACTACTGTTAGATATTTTGGTCTTACATTTTCAGATAATGTATTTTGGAAGTTCTCCCTTTTTCCTTCTGTTTATAGGTGCTTACAAAATTGCAGAAAAGATAGAAGCTCTAGTTATAGGGGATTGATATCTTTTAACTCTAGACATTGAATCAAAGCCCCAAGTAAAATTTCTGGTTTGTTTGATATTGGACTGTAAGCTGTGTGAAACAACAATAGGTTGACCATAGAAAAGAATGGAATCACAGAGCAAGCAGAAGGTGCCAAGCCTGCTCTGGACAAATCACCAAGGGGATTCTGGTGAAACCAGAGGGGATCTTTGATCTGCAAAACAGCCTATAGATCCCCCCAAAATAAAGCACTATAAACTTAATTTCTATGAAAATATATAACCCACCATCATATCTAGCTATTCAGGGAATGGTGTTCTTACAAGCTTCCAGAGCAGCATGATTCTCTTACTAGAAGCTGATTGTTTTTGTGTATAATTTTATTATTAAAACTTTTAATATCTCTACTGTTATTTTGTCTTTGTTTTAGATTCATTGAGGGTACAAAGAATTAGTTTATGCTGATTGCATATGTGGGATAAAGTCCCTCTTATAATTGTGTCCCTAAGAGGTGTGCCATACATCTTGACCCTCCTCCTTCCTCTCCTCTCCCCACTTGCTCATTCCCCTACCCCTCCACCTTATATTAGCTCATCTACTGCCTTCATATTAGAATTGAGTACATTGGATTTTTGCTTCTCCATTCTTGTGATATTTTACTGAGAAGAACATTTTCCATCTCCATCCAGGTTAATATAAAAGATGTGAAGTCTTCATCTTTTTAATTCTAAGTGAAAAACTTTCAGTTTTAGTCTGTTCAGTATGATAGTAGCTGTGGGTTTGTCATAGATGGCTTTGATAAGCTTCAGAAGTGTGCCATCTATGTCTGTATTCTTAAGTATTCTAATTAAAAAAGGATGCTGCATTTTATTGAATGTTTTTCTGCATTGGGGGGATCATATGGTCTTTGTTTTTCATTCTCTTGATAGGGCAAATTTTGTTTATAGACTTGCATATGTTAAGCCAGGCTTCTATCCCTGGGATAAAACCAACTTGATCATGATGAATGATTTTTTAAATGTGTAGCTATAATTTATTGGCTAGGATTTTATTGAGAATTTTTGCATCTATATTCGTTAGTGAAATTGGTCTGAATTTCTCCTTTTTAGTTGTGTCTTTTCCTGGTTTTGGTATCAGGGTGATGTTCACTTCATAGAGTGTGTTGGGGAAGATTCCTTCTTTTTCAATTTTTTGGAAAAATTTCTGCAGCATCGGTATAATCTCTTCTTTGGAGGTTTGGTAGAATTCTGGTGTGAAGCCATCTGCATCAGGGCATATTTTTTTTTTTGTTGGGAGTTTTTTTTATTGTTTCTTCAATCTCAGTTTTTGAAATAGGTCTGTTCAAGAGATCTATTTCTTCTTGATTAAGTCTAAGGAGAGGGTGTAAGTCCAGATGTTGATCTGTTTCCTCCACATTGTCAAATTTCTGGGCATAGAGTTTTTTGTAGTACTCAGAGAAGATCTCTTGTATCTCTGCGGCATCTGTTGTTATTTCCCTTTTAGTGTTTCTGATTGAGGTTCTTAGAAATTTTACTTTTCTATTTTTAGTTAATGTGACCAAAGATTTATCGAATTTTTTTTTTTTTGAAAAACCAACTTTTTGTTTCATTAATTTGCTGAATGATTCTTTTGTTTTCAATTTCATTAATCTCTGATTTAGTTGTGGTTATTTGTTTTCTTCAACTGGGTTTGGAATTAGATTGTTCTTCTTTTTCCAATTCCATAAGATGGTTCCTGAGTTTATTGATGTGCTCTCTTTCTGTTTTTCTACTTAAGGCATCTAATACAATACATTTCTCCCTTAAGACTGCTTTTGCTGTATTCTACAAGTTTTAGTAATTTGTGTCTTCATTGTTGTTATATTTGAAGAATTTAATGATTTCCTCTTTTATCTTTTCCTGAACCCAACTATCATTCAGCATATATTCTTTAATTTATGAGTCTGTGTGTGGGATGAACATTTTTATTGGAGTTGAGTTCCACCTTTATTGTCTTGTGGTCTGAGAAGATACCAGGTGTAATTTCTATTCTTTTAATTTTGATGAAGTTTGATTCTTATCCTAGGATGTGGTCTATTTTGAAGTATGTACCATGACTGATGAGAAAAATGTATATTCTTTATTTTGGGGATTTATATATATGTCTGTTAATCCCATTTGTTCTAGGGTCACATTTAAGTCCTTTGTATGTTTGTGTAGTTTCTGTTTAGAGCATCTATCCAGTTTTGTCATAGGGGTGTTAAAGTCCCTGGCTATTATGGTGTTATGGGATATCATATTGCTCAGACCAATCAAGATCTATTTTATCAATCTGAGAGCATTAAAGTTAGTTACATAAATATTTAAAATTGGGATGTCTTCTTGTTGTATTGTTCCTTTGACCAATATAAAGTGACCATCTTTGTCTTTCTTAACTTTAGTTGCTTTAAATCTACTTGTACCTGAAAATAAGATTGCAGCCCTTCCTTTCTTCTGATTTCTATTTGCTTGAAATACTGTGTTCCGTCCCTTGACCCTGAGTCTTGATTTGTTCTTCAAGGCTAGGTGTGTCTCCTGGAGACAGCATAAGAATAGCTTGTGCTTTTTTATCTAGTCAGACAGCCTGTGCTACTTGAGTGAATTCAGTCCATGGACATTTATTGAGAGAATTGGTAAGTGTGGTAGAGTTCTATTCATCTTATTTTGTGAGAGTCCTTTGTGTAGTTTTATTCTTTGTGCCTTTGTGGAAGCTAAGTTTTGAACTTTAGCTACTGGGTGTTTACTTTGCTGGTGGTCCATTGTGATGGTCCATGTTTACAATAGTCTAGGGAGAGGGCATTTCCTGTAGAGCTGATTTTGTTGTGATGAATTTCCTCAGTGCTTGTATATCTGCAAAAGATTTGATTTCTCCATCGATTTTGAAGCTTAGTTTAGCAAGCCACAAATCAGAATTCTGGGCTGAAAATTGTTTTGTTTAAGAATGTTGCAGGTGGATGACTAGGCTCTTCTAGCTTGGAAGATTTCAGTTGAAAAGTCTGCTATCATTCTAATAGTTCTGCATCTGTAGGTGAATTGACGCTTATTCCTGGATGTGTGAAGAATTTTTTCTTTCATCTTGGCTCTGTCCTAGAAAGAATCTTTTTGAGTTGAGGTGATCCAGGGTTTGATATCCATCTGAAAGGAGAATGTTGGGACCTTTAGTAAAACTTGGGAAGTTTTCATTTATGATCATCTCCAGTAGGGCTTCCATTCCTTTGCTACAATCTTTTTCCCCTTCAGGAATCCACATTATTTGTATGTTTGAATGCTTCATGGAGTCTTGGAGTTCTCTCGGCACCTGTTCTGCTTTCTCTTTCTCTTTTTTCTGTCTCTTTAAGTACCAGGGTTAACTCAAAAAGTTTATCTTATAACTCTGATGTTCTTTCTTCTCCATGGTCTAACCTACTCTTGTTTTTTTTCCCTTTTGCTTCTTTACATAGCCTTGTTGTCTCCTTCATTTCCTTAAGCTTTGCCATATTTTTTCTGCATTCTACATATCTTTCATCTGATTTTTGGTTTTGTCTTTCCATTTTCTCATCCTTTCCTTTTATTAACTTTATCACATTTTATTGTCTTTCCCATATTTTAAATTCCCGTATGGTCGTCCAATCATACATGGTTGTCCAATCAGACGGTCGTCCCGTCTGCTGCTCCCAATCATACACGGTATCCAGCTCACCACACCACCTGCTGGCTCTGTTCCCTGAGCTATGTGTCTCTGGATAAGATACCCATACCAAGGATGGCTGGGTTCTGTTTTTCCCTAGTCATTCTTGGAGAGCTCAGCTGAACAGGCTTTCTGGTCCACCATTTTGCTTCGCCCCTCCAATCCCTTTACTTTCTAGAGTAGTAGATTTTGTGTTTTTACCTACTCTCTAAATCTGTATGTTTTATATTAGATGAGTTTCGGTTTTGCTCATTTTTGTGATAGAGATATGTTTGAGACTTACTTTTTTCTTTATTTTGTATTTTCTATTTGTTTATTTTCTTTACTTGCTGTTTATTGATTTATCAAAGGTTGATAAAATTTTCTTTATTTCTATTTTTCCTGTTTCAGTGTTTGTTTTAAAATTACAGTTTTTCTAGTTTTTAAGAGATTATTCTTAAGATATCAATGTATATACTTAAATAAACTGTAGTATACTACATATTATACATCTTTGTAAAAAGCAAATATAAAGTAATTAGTATTAATTTGGTATTTGTATCATGTTTAGAAATGCAGCATGGATTTTAGCACACTTTGACTAGTCATTGATCCTAGAACCTTCCATAATTCTCAGTCTTGTTATAGTTGTAATCATTGTTTCTTTTCATCATCAAATTTTACATTTGCTGACATTTACTTTTTAAAATTCTGTTTGTTGAAACTTGTGGCCTATTTGTGATGGCCTTACTTCTTTTTTACCTTTATGAAGTACTTTTAAGTTGCCAAACAAGGTTATCTTTTAATTGTTCTTTAAAATTTGTGGGTTACAAATTGGCTGTATCTTTTTATGTCTTAAAATAACTGTTTTCCCTCCAGGCTACACAGATGCTGTCTCCTTCATACATACATTCTCACTCTTAAATGGTACTTTATCTGGGTATAAATATTTAGGTAGACAATTATTTCTGATCATTAATATTTGAAGGTATTACTCCATTGTCATCTAGGATACATGGTTACTGATAAATCTAATGTCAGCATAATCATATTTCTTTTTTAGGTCATAGCTATCTTTTTTTTTTTTTTGATGTTTGCCCTTTCTGTGTTATGTGATTTAAATTTATCCTGCTTTTTACTTTGGACCATCTTTTAATCTATAGCCTCAATTCTAGAAAATTCTCAGCATCTTAAAGTTTATAATTAAAAAACAATAATTATATATATTTATGGAATACAATGCTTTTCAAGTATTTCATTTTTTTCTGAAGAAAGTTATTACCCTTCCTTGTAGAAGTGTTCTAAGAAAAAATGTGATCCTCAAAGTAAAATAAATTAGCCTGTGAAAATTAAAAAGATGTAATATGTATTATATCCTTTTGAAAATGAGAAGACAGATTCTTTATAATGAAAAGTATGGATGGTAACAATGGAAGGTTGAGGCTCAGGGAGTCCAGGCATAGCAGAATTATAATAGGAAAATAAAATGATATGAAGCTATGGATGAGAGAACCTAGGTTTAATAAAAATGCTGACATACACAGTTAATTTTTGATTCAGTGAAGGAAAATTATTGGTATAGAAGATGTAAGAATAAAAAAATTTACTAACAATGAAACCATGCCTTTGTTCTGATTTTTAAATATTTGTTGAGTGATTTGTAATGAGTATATACTCTATAGATTTAATTATAAGCAGTATTAAGGTAAGAGATTCTTTACAGTTTTAAGTATACTCAAGAAAGTTCTACCTTTCTTGTATCTGTTTCAGTATGGCTTGGGAGGAGAATTTGTTAGATGATTTACTAAATTTTGCTGCCACCCCCAAAGGATTACTACTTCTTCAAAGAACAGGTGCCATCAATGAATGTGTGACATTTATGTTCAGCCAATATTCAAAAAAATTACAGGTATGAATTACCATCTGCTACAAGCAAAAATAATTTTTGTTGTAAAAGCCATTAAGAACATTATTCTGTTTTCTGTGCATGAAGAAGTCATTAAGCCTCAATTAAAAAGCCATATAGCATTGTTATATTTAACTTATTTTTTTTAAGGAAAACATTAGAGATTTAATATTGGTGTCTATGGCTATATTTAAAGAATTGCAAACAATGAGACAGAATTGAAAAATCCAGTTAATCATCCCAGTGTTTCATAAATATGTTCTCAAACATCTTTATATTCTAAAACTAGCCAGAACTTCTAGGGGAAAAGAAAAAACCTATTGGATCTAACATGTGTATCAATTTGTCTCATATTTTAAAATAAACAAAAATATTTGTGGATGAATTCTGTTATTCTACCATTACATAAAATTTATAATATAATTTAGCCTTAAACATTGAGAAGCTCCTACATGGTATTCACTTTTTTTTCTGTTTTTTTAAATATTCCTAGAGTTTTTGAGTTTTTTTAGGATCTCAGGTATGCTTTTAAAAACATTTTTCTGGGTTTGGTTTTGCTGTTCGTATCATCTTGAAGGAATATTTAGTATACCAATCTCTGAAAACCCCAGTAACTCTACATATAACATATATCATATATATATATATATATATATCATGTTAGCATGCTGTGTATTCTTGCTTCTCATCTGTGTTCCTTATTTATCATGGTAGATCAGTGGACACAAAAAATTTGGCTATGGAGTTTTGTTTACACAAGTAGCATCAACAGCAGCAGGAGCCATGGCACTACAAAATTCAGGTAAGTTTTTTCTTTTACTTAGAATTATAATTATTTTAAAGAAAATGAACAAACCATCTGAAAATTTAACTGGCATGATCAACTATCAAGATACTTACTCTAAAGTTCTATTTACCATGTTAGATCTCATGTAAAAGAAAGTTCTTGGGTTTTCTTTTTTGTTTGCTTCTTTCCTAAAATTCCACTGGGATTATTTTTTTTTTTTTGTGGGTGAAATATATGCATTCTTGTTCTGTGTCCTTAGAACAATTGTACTTAATGAACTAAACTGAAACATTCTTGATGTTTTAAGAATCCTTCCTCATCTTCTAAATCAGAAGGATGTCATTCTCTTAGTATAATCACATCTGATAGGATTACCTAATTCTCAGTTTCAGTGGCTTGTGAATGCATCAAAATTTACACTCATGATAGTAATTACACATACATACAATTTCCTTTTGCTCTTTCTTTTTCTTCCCATCTTGAAAGCATTTGTCACAACACTTAGCTTTCCCATTATCTCTGAAGTTGGCAATTAGTATGTATTCTCTAGTATCATTTGGATCTGTGTGGAGTTAAAACCCTGGGTATTTAGTATGTCATATGTTAAGGTTATCTGAGCTTTGAAAAAGATATAATCCCTAATAGAGATGCTTTGATAGCATTTTTTTAAGGCTTAGAGTTGAATCATAGTATCAGTAATCATTATTGAGTCTCTGCTTAAATGAAAACATTTTCTTACAGTGTATTTTAAATTTATATTATTAATTTGAACCTCTTGTATTATAAGAAATATTTCTTGGCAGGAGTTATCCTAAATTGAACCACATAGTTTTCCCTTTCACTGAGAATAACATTCACTTAGCATAATATTCAGGGCCCATTAATTGAAGTATTTGGACACTGGATTTAATATTGTATCTCACCCTTAGTCAAGTCATTTAGCTTTTTGAGCCAGCCTCATAATATCAAACTTTTCTAAGAGGATTAAATGTTGTTTCTCATAGGACAGAGGAAGGAAGACTACTACCCAAGCTCCCATGATGTCTTAGGTACTATCTTAGGAACCTCATGCATATCATCCTTTTTATCCTTCATAAAGGCAACTGTAAATGTAGCCCAAGGAATTAGAACTCAGATTTTCTTGATTGTAGAGGTTATATTTTTTTTCCGCTATATCAGAGGACCCTTTCTTCTCTAATATTATTATGAACTTAATGATTAGATATTATATTTTTACTCTTTTTCATGTGATTTGATTTTTCATAGAAGATTTTAATCAGTTAAACATAGATATCATTCATAGATCTGACTTATGAAAATTTATAGAGTATATTGAGGCAAAAGTGTGATATGTAGTATTTTTATAAACATGTGGGATTACAAAGAAAGTAATAAAGTATGTTTCCGTATTCCAATATAACCATTTGGATGCCTGCCCTGCCTCCAGATCTCTCCTTCTCTCCTCCTGCCATCCCATAAACATACAACCTTTCAGGCTGCCTTACACCTTTGGGCCATTTGAAGAACCAAATGTAAGCCTTATGATTTTTCAGAAAAACATACCCAGAAGTTATTGGTACAAAGATTAAAGCTAAGACTCAAAACTCAGTAGTGTTACAGGTAAATAGTCTCTCAGAATTTAGTTATTACAGAATATTATGATAT
This sequence comes from Otolemur garnettii, assembly GCF_000181295.1. Taxonomy (NCBI): domain Eukaryota; kingdom Metazoa; phylum Chordata; class Mammalia; order Primates; family Galagidae; genus Otolemur; species Otolemur garnettii. The sequence goes on along the minus strand of NW_003852397.1, from coordinate 16,655,462 downwards.
ATGATAATGAGGTATCAATAAAAGTATGTTAACAATAACAGTTATCATTTCTACCAAGAGTAGAGATTACTTCTTATATAAGATGCAAGTATGTGTCTTCTATCAGAGCAGACCAGTCTTTTCAGAGGGATAATCATATCTTTCCCTCATAATCCAAATAAATTTTATTCTGAAAATATGATATAAAATAATATTTCTTAGGGTTTATTAATGCACTTATAACTGAGTTATGGTCCAATCTGGAATATGGAAGAGATGATGTAAGGGTAACCCATCCCAGATCTACTCCAGTGGATCCTATTGACCGAAGCTGTCAAAAGGTAAGAATTGATTTATCTATATAATAATATACAGATTTGAAAATGTATCTCACAGAAATGACTTTATCTGTACTTTATCTATATTCAGTTACAACCAGCTGCCTTTCTTATATCTGTCTTTCCCCTTATTCATTTCCAAAGTATTATTTTTTATTCATATAATGAATTTAGTGAACAATAGAAATACCAGACTTTCTTGGGAATAATATTTTGGAAGGATGCTTTTCCTTTACAGTTTTTGTTATTAGTTTTCTTCCTTCAATAAAAAGTAATAATGCACCAGGCATAGAATGACGAAATAAACAAATTGCTGAAACAAAAATCAACCAACTGAAATAAAAATCAAAGACACCCTTGAGTTTGAATCTCATAGAAAATAGGATTATTTAAAGGAAGTCTTGGTGGAGAGAAGATGTTGTCATTTAGAATAATGTGACAAATATTTTTGAAGTATCTATACTAGGTACTAATATAATTCAATGACTTTTACATACTTAACATATCCTCCAAATTTCACTGAAATGAAGCCGATGCTTCCTAACTTTGACTTTATGATAACTGAGACAATTTTGATTCATAAGATGTCATGAAATTATTTTGAAAAACAAATACATCTCCAACATTTCAGAAATTTCTCTTTCTGGATTGATGATTACTTCATTCTCATAGAAAACCCTTGCAAGCCTTGAAACAATAATTTAAAAATCAAGTAGTTAAAAGCATTGGAATGATCAAAACTAGGTAGAAAATGGAGGGTAATTAAAATATGGATGAAGAGCATGGTATTGCGTGAGATTCTGGACTTAACAGACTTTGACTTAATGGTAAGTACAACTGGTGCTCCACAGATAGAAATCCACAATCAAAAAAGCTTGAAGAAGCAGACTACTAAGTTAGGGTTACATGGTGACTAAATAATGGAAGACAAGGGTGGGAGGCTGAAAAGATAGAGCCACAGGAGGTCCCTTCAAACTCTATATATACATTTTGCTCAAGTGGCTAAACTTTCAACTATGCATTTGAACTAACAGAAGATACCAGAGGCTACTCACCACTGGTATCAGAGTTTAGAGTTTAAATTTAGCCAGTATAACTGCTAAATTAAAAATCTGTACTTTTGGGGGGGGAAATATGACAGAATCCATAATCTCTACCAAATATGCTCACAATGTGTAGGATACAACCTACATTACTAGACAACTGAAGAAAAAGGGAGATATGACTCATGTTCAAGAAAAAATAGGGGTTATGAAATGGAGAAGAATTTTTAAGTGGTTGTCATAAATAGAATATCAAGAAAATATGCTTAAAATGAATGAACAAATCAGAAATCACAGTAAAGAAATAGAAACTATATTAAAAAGACAGAAATTCTAGAATTAAAATGTGTGAAATAAAAATTTCTTTGTAAGTTTAACAGAATATTTGAACATGATAGAAGAAATAATAGATGTTATACAATCTAATGAACAGAGAATGACTTATAAGACCATGTTAAAAGGTTTAACATGTATATTATTGGTTTACCAGAAATACACAAGAAAGAAGGTAGTAGAAAAATATTTGACTACATAATTGCTAAAAATCAACAGATTATTGAAATATTTAAATTTGAAGATAAGCAATGAATCTTAAGAGGGATTATGAAAAGGGTGAAAATAAAGGAAATCCACATTAAGGCTCATCATAGACAAATTGCTAAAATACAAAGAGAAAGAGAAAATCTTAAAAGAAGCCTTATCAAATCTACACATTACATGTAGGGGATTAGCAGAAAAGTTTGCTAATATCTCTTTAGAAACAATGGAGCCCAGGAGGCAAAAGAATATCTTTAATGTGCTAACAGGCAAAACCAAAAGAGGCAATGTCCTAGGATTCTAAATTTAGAAAAAGTATACTTCAAAATAATTAAAGAAAGACGTTTAAAAATAAACAAAGGCAGCTGCATTTCAAACTATGCTAAAGGAAGTTCTTCCTGTTAAAAGACAGTAATACCAGATGGATATTTGGATTTTCAGGGTGGAGAGAGGGAATTACAAATAGGTGAGTGAATATGAAAGCCTTATTTTTCTTTTTAATTTATTTTAAATGCATATAAATCTTTAAAACAAAATTATGCCATAGTGGGGTTTATATTTACTAGCAAATATTTCTAATCAAATTTAAAGTTTACAGGGATTTTATTCAATCTCTTTGACTTTGCATTATAAATGTGGGTACAGACTAAGGATTTTTTTTTCTTTAAGAATCATCGTGTATTCTCCTAATTTATGTACTGAAAGATCCAGAAACAACAACTCACTAGTAACATTCTTAGTGCCTACTTTGTAGTTTCTAAATATTATTCTTCAAGGATTCCTTCTTCCTTTAGGATATAATTTTGTCTTTTTAAATTGAGGAAAACAGTTATGTAGTTTCAATGCAATGAGATATATTAAAAAATTTACTTCCATTCCAGTCCTACTTCCTTTATCTTCCCTTTCTCCCTCTATAGATGTGATATTCAGTGTGCTAGACAATAGCCCCGTGTGGCTATGGAAATTCATATTAGTTAAAATTAAAATGAAATTTTATTTCCTCAGTTCCATTACTCGTATCTCAAGTGCTCAACATGACAAGTAGCTAGTAACTCCCATATTATACAGTTCAGATTTTATAATATTTTTATCATCAACTAAAGTTCTATTGGAAACCACTAAAAATAGTATAAAGAGGTATAGCTAATAGATACATTTTTAAATTCTAAAAAAAAATAAGGTGGCAGTGAAGAGCAAAGGAAAAGAAAATGGATGGGGGAAAAGAAAATAAATAGGAAAATAGTAACTCTGAATGTATCCATATCAATAATTGTGCTTAAGGCAAATGGCCTAAATATTTTGATTAAAACAGAGATTCTCACAATGAAATAAAAACAGAATACCCAATATGTGCTGCATTTAAAAATTCATTTTAAAGAAACAGTTAAGTAGAAAATAAATACAGAAAAACAGTGCAGAAGACTGACATGGCCATGTTCAGTGTCAGATGGACATAAAGAAAAAGAAGTATCAGATTAAAAGAAACATTTCATAATGATATATTGTCAATATACTAGGAAGTCATAACAATCAATGTGATCCTAATAACAGAGATTCAAAATATTTGAAGCACTGAAATAGAAATTAAGGGTGAAACAGGCAGATCTACAATTAGAGTTAAAGATTTTAACGTCTCTTTTAGCAATGGATAGAACAGATCAACAGATTATGTGTGAAGAGTTACATGATATAAATGACACTATTAATCACTTGATCTAATTCATATTTATGGATATTACACTTAGTGATTATTGAGTGCCCATTCTTTTCAAAGACACCTGGCATGCACACAAAGATAAGATTGTACGTTCAATGAAGTGCAAGTCATACTAAACTTAAGATAATTGGCATAATGCAAAATACGTTCTAAAAATGCCATAAAATTAATTAAAATTCAAGAGCCAGAAACCAGGAAAAAGATTATCTGGAAATTAAACAACACACTTCTTACTAATATGTAGCTCAAAGAAGAAATCACAGGGGAAATCAGAAAATATTTCAAACTGAATGAAAATGAGAATGCAAGACCAAAATTTGTGGAGATAGCTGAAGTATTTCTAAGAGGGATGTTTTGAACTTTAATTTTTATATTAGAAAATAAGAATGATCTAAAATTAATGTCTCAAATTTCTGCTCAAAGAGACTAGAAAAAGAAGAAAAAATTACATCCAAAACAAATATACAAAAGCAAATAATAAAGATTAGAGTGGGACTGGGTGCAGTGGCTCACAGCTGTAATCCCAGCACTCTAGAAGGCGGAGGTGGGTAGATTGCCTGAGCTCACCGGTTCAAGACCAGCCTGAGCTAGAGGGAGATCTGATCTAAAAATAGCTAGGCATTGTAGTAGGCACCTGTAGTTCCACTTACTTGAGGGACTGAGGCAAGAGAATCACTTGAGCCCAAGTGTTTGAGGTTGCTGTGAGCTGTGATACCATGGTACTCTGCTGAGGGCTGCAAAGTGAGACTCAGACTCTATCTAAAAAAAATAAAAAAAGGGTGGTGCCTGTGGCTCAAAAGGATAGGGCGCCGGCCCCATATGCCGGAGGTGGCAGGTAAAAACCCAACCCTGGCCAAAAAAAAAAAAAAAAACAAGATTAGAGTAGAAATCAGTGATGCAATGACACAGAACAAACTAAAGAAAAGTAACAAAATCAAATGTTTATTTAAATTGAAAAACCCTCTTTAGGGTTCCCATTGTTTAGTGGTTAGGGTGCTGGCCACATACTCTGGGGCTGGTGTGTTTGAAACTGGCCCGGGCCTGCTAAATAAAAAAAAATAGCTTGCTGTTGTGGTAAGCACCTATAGTCCCAGCTACTAGGGAGGCTGAGGCAAGAGAATCACTTGAGCCCAAGAGTTTGAGGTTACTGTGAGCTGTGACACGATAGCACTCTACTGAGGGTGACAAAGTGAGATGTGGTCTTAATAAAAAAGAAAAAAAGAAAGAAAAACCCTCTCTAAATTGATTAAGAAAATAAGAGAGCCTAAATTACCAAGATCAATGGTGAAAGAAGGGTATGAATGATGACTCTATAAACATAAAAGGTTAATAAGTGAATGTTATGAAATTGAAAAATTCCTTTAAAACTATGCTTATCTAAACTGAACCAATAAAGAAAGAAAAGCTGAATAGCTAGTTATCTGTTAAAGAAATTGAGTTCTTCGTGAAGAACCTTCTCACACACACAAAAAGCCAGATGATTTCACCCATGGATTCTATGAAACACTTTTAGGAGAAAACACCAATCAGACACAAGTTTTTTTATAGGAAAAACAGGTAGAAGAAAGATTTTCTAACTTTTGAGGTCCTCATAACACTGATACAGAAATGAGACATAAACATTACCAAGAAAAGAGGAGAAGATTATAGATCTATATCCCAATGAATACAGGCCAAAAATGTTTAATAAAATATTGTACTATCAAACCGGGTCCAGCAATATATAAAAAGATCACTTATTATGATTAAGTGATGTTTATCCCAGGAATGCAGAGTTGACTTAACATTCCAAAACAAAAATATCGTTTACCATATTAACAGAATGAAGAGATGATTTTAATAAATGTAGAAACAGCATTTGACAAAACTTTATACCCTTATATGATAAAAACCTCCCAACATTTAATCCTTAATCTGATAAATACTGTCTTTGAAAAATGTATGTTTGGGGGGCAGGAACAAGGGTGATTGGTGGGGTCTTACCAATGTGCACGGTCTGAGGGTGTTCAGAACCACCCATGGGTGAAGGGCTCAACTTGAACTTTAGAAATAAGAACAATGTAACTTAAACATTTAAACCCAATATAATCTGAATTAAAAAAAAAAGAAAAACATACATCTTGAATCTTATTTAATGCATAGATATTTAACCTAAATCTAGGTCTCTCTTATTACTTTTATTTAAAATTGTATGAAGTCCTAGTATGATGAGAGTTAAATAGAAGACATATAGATCAGAAAGAAAGTTATAAAACTATGCGTTTGAAGATGGCTTGATTCAGCCAAAACAAACCAAACATCCCCCCACCCCCACCAAACAGAAGACCCTCTTCCTGGTCCTAAGTGCCACTCCAGTGCCTTCTAGTGTTTTACATTGTAGCAGATAGGTTAGTCAGACTTGGCTTCTGATGCCAACTGGTCCTCAAAATTATACCTTTCTTACAGTTGTACATGTTGAGAATTCACATAGGTAATGTGCATTGGTAGGTTGGCAGTATAGTACTTGGCCAAAAGGGATAGACTTATTATTAAGGGATTACTTAATAATAACTTAATAGTTAAACTATTATCATCATCCAGTCTTCCTTCTGGAAGGACAAGAAAAAGAAAATAGTGACAAATTCGCACGTAATTGGATTTAACTTTTACCAAAGTACATTACTTAAACATTAGTTTTTAATTCTCCAAGCTGCTTTAAAGAGTCCTTTATGCAGATTGCCTTCACTGACCTTTCCTTTCCCCTTCAGTCTTGGATTCTCCTGAAGCTACCTTTTTGAGTCACTTTCTGATTAGTCTGTCCTTGGACATGTTTTTAATACATCTGTCATAATAGGTAGAACATATCTCTGTCATTCTTAAAACTTCCAAGTCCTACCTTGTTTATTAACCCCCTCCCCGCTGATATTATCAACCTTCAAAACAATGTTCCTTTAGCATTTTATCTGAACTGTAAAATATAATTCCCACGACTTTTCTGAAAACATCTTTTTCTTTCCTTTTGCTAGAGGATAAAAATAGAGCTCATTAACGTAGTTCATCTCTGCCTGCCTATCTGCTGGCCTGATCCCTCAACAGCCTCATCGCTCATCTCCCTGCTTTGCTGTATAGTGTCACCCTCCTTATGTGCCCTTATCCCTCTCCATGATGCAGCGCCATCAGGTCATTTCAGAGACCATTTTAAATTATTTGATGGTGTATTTGCCCAACAATACACAGTGAGTCCTTGAGAACAAGGAACATTCCTTTGTTCCATTATTTTTATTGTTAGCATCTGGCACAATTACTAATAAGCAGCTGGCATTAAAATATTTTGAGTAAATGAATAAGTGAGTAGATCATCATTATCAACCTGGAAGATTTTTAATTCATAAGAATAGTTATTGGTTTGGGGAATTAATTTTATGCTTTAGTCTTAAAACACGTCAAACGTTTGACTTTCCTTTAGTTTCCTTATCCTTATCACATAAAACCTCATTTTTCTCTTGAAAAACTGATGAAGTAGAATATTTATATTTTGTGCTTCTATAAATTTGAGGATAATTAATGTCTGAGACTAGCAACAGCTTACAATATTTTTGGGAGAACAATGATGACATTGTAAATATTTTTGGTTCCAGAAATGCTTAGCACATCACAATTTTCCAGTAGGCTAATGTCTTTAAAATTCCCAGTGTGTGAGAAATGGATTGTTTGTTCTAGAAACTAGCTGCTGAAATCCTCTCAAGTCTCTTTAAAATTCTGTTCAGGTTGTTTTTGTTCAAATACAGTTGTCCGGTTGTTTTTACCTAAAGTTCTATAATAGTTAATTTGTTTAGAGCAGCACATCTGATGTTACCATGATTATATGTGGTCCAAATTGTTTTACTTCTTAGATGGAGTCCATAAACACCAGTCGAATTCTTTATGTATACATAATGCAAAAATCTTCAATATATTATTGTTATATGTGATTTGAAAAGATTGTTGTGTCTTTTTCTATCAAAGTGAACCTTCATTAAACTTTTTTAGTAATCTGTCATAGTTATAGTAGATGGAAAAGACACTTCAAGCATAAAAGAGAGGATTATGCATGATTGTACCTAAATATGGCTAGATTAATATTAGGAACACTATAAAATGTTTGCACATTCAATTTATAAAGCATTTTTTAGCTTGCCTTATCTGTATTCTCAGTATGAAGCAAATTGGATTAAAAATAAAAGTATAATGAAATTCGTTTTATTTATCATCTTCCCAGTCAGTACCTGGTGAGTAGTGAATTTAGTCTATACAGGAGTTTCCTAGGTGGCGTGAACCATGCAGTTTCTCTCTGCTTTCCTTGCAGTTTACAAATATAATTAATAGTCATATTCTGCAAACATTTTTTCCTTGTTAGTTTTTTTTTCCTCCTATGTAGTGCATACTTTTTGTGCAGTGTTCTTTTAATAGGCATTCAATAGGTGGCAACTAATTTATTACATTTATTTAGTTATTTATTGCTATTCAAGAAAATATTAGCCTTAAATCATGTATTTTTTTTCTTCTTAAATTGGTTAGAAACTTCATCTTCATTTTATGGAAAATTATAGTAGGGAGCAAAATATGGATACTTTTAAAAAACTTAACATGAGTTCGTTTTTTATCTAGAAACGTTTGTTGAAAATCACTGTACGGGCACTGTTATTTGTTGAATAACATTGCATTTTGTTGCAATAACATTGCAATAAAAGAAGAAATATAAAATAGACTCTACTTTCTGGGTCCTTATGCAGGCACTGTAGAAAAGAGTAACACCGTTAAATAGTGTCTGAGGATTATATTGTGATTTGTAATGAGCAACCTTACCGTGGAAATAAGAAAATAAAGATTATTTCTGCTACCAGCTTTCTCAGTGTGCATGTTTGGACAACCCAACTCACTTGACCTCAAGTTTTTTTTTTTTATCTGTTAAACGAGAGATTGAATTTAATGTTCTTGTTAATTTTCTGAGTTTTTAATTTTCTAATTCTAATGAAAATTCTCAATTTTTCTGATCTCAAATTTCTGAGTCTAGTGAAAATTTTTAGAAAATGACACAAAAAACTTAATAGTTACAAGTAAATACAATGACTTTAATATATACAAAAGATAGAGAAGTATGGACAGAGTACTGGCTTTGCAGATGTGCATGGAGTTAATTGAAAAGTCTTTAGAGAAAACGTTGTACAAACTTTTGAAAACTTAGAAAGTGGGATAATGAGCCAGTGAGAGGGCAAGAGGAGCGTGTCAGTAGGATAAGAAAGTGTGTACAGGTGGCAGTCGGTTGAACGCGACCACACGTAGATTTGCCCTGACTGAAGTAGAGAGTTCATGGGGAGAATAATGGGAAATGAGGCTTTTGAGACTGTCAAGAAAAGAAAAGGGTCAGTTAATGAAGTGCCTTGAAAGTCATGCTAAGAAGTTTAGATCTGATGTTTAGTGATGGGTAACCACTGAATGCTTTTGAACTGGGGAATCAAAGAATGAAATATGTCTGAGAAAAATATTATAGTTGCTTTTAATAAGAGGAAATTAGAGCAGAGAGCTTAAAAATTTTATGGAGAGATCACCTTAGTAAGAGTGTGCCAGACGATGAGCTGGTTTTGATAGGAAAAGCCATAGCTTTTTAAAAGTTAACTATAATATCTAGGTTAATTAGATTTCCAGTGAATGTAGTTAAAAGATTAGCCTTATGGGTTTGAGGGCAAGAATATATAGAATTTAATATCTTGCTGCATAGCCCCTAAGTGTTATTCTCTTTAGTTTCTTACATATCAGATATAACAGTGCAAAGAATAAAAAAGTAGATTATTGAATTTTTAGTCAGATCCAAACTTTTCAGGAAACACATGGTATTTTAAAACATTTTCCAGACCTCGTACATGTGTTCTGTAATAGTTATTATGTTATGCATTGTCAGCTCATAGATTATTTGTTCACGTTGTCAATTTTGTACTTATATGTAGGTATTTTGTATCCATGTGAATTCATTAGGTTTATTTAACATTAGCCCTCATGATCCATACAGCTATAAAATTTTACATGGATGACTTTTCCATGGATATGGTTGAAAAACTTGAATGTTTTTTTGTTGTTATTGTTGAGACAGAGGATGTTTTTTTTGTTGTTGTTGTTGAGACAGAGTCTTACTATGTTGCCCTTGGTAGAGTGCCATGGCGTCAGATCACAGCCAACTCAAACTCTTGGACTTAAGTGATTCTCTTACCTCAGTCTCCCAAGTAGCTGGGAGTATAGGTGCCCGCCACAATACCTGGCTATTTTTTGTTGTAGTTGTCATTATTGTTTAGCTGACGTAGGCCAGGTTCGAACCCACCACCCTCCGTGTATGTGACTGGTGCCGTAACCACCATGCTACAGGTGCTGAGCCAAAAAAGGATGAACCTTTTAAATGACTGTTTTCTTTCTTCCCATCTAGTCTTTCCTAGCACTGGTGAACTTATTATCCTATCCTGCTGTTTATGAACTGGCAGGCAATCAAGATCTTCCTAATAAAGCAGAATATTCTCTTCGGGAAGTCCCAACATGTGTCATTGTAAGTCATTTTCTTTGATGCATTCTCTTTTATAAATGCTACTATTTGAAGATGGTAGTAAGCATGCAGTTTGATAATAAAAATAAAAGAAACATTATTTAATGACTTTTTAGGACTTATTTTTAAGTTTTACCCATGGGTCATCAGCTTTTAAATAATCTATAAATGAGATCTTTGATCCAGGTCACCAAATAGTCCCAACATCTGTCAGAATATAAAGCTAACTTTTCCAAGGTTAGAAGGAAAGAAAGTTTGCATTAATAAGAGTGAATGTATGAATGATATTTTAATGATTTATTATGTTGTTAATCATACCAGTGCTGTTCTTTCATTGGCTAGGATAATTAATAAATAAATGAATGAATAAATTATATCCAAGGGAGCCAATACATTTTCTGCTTATATTTAAATGAGCTACATATTATTGTCTCACAAGGACACACATATAAATTTATTAAATTGGGACTTATTTTATATTTATACTCATATAGATGAGTAATTTAGTCATTCAGGAATATTTAGTTCCTTATCTTTGAGAATGTTTATGAATTAAACACACATAAACACTTGTATATATGCATATAAAAGTTAGCAAAGAATTACTTGATACTGCAATTTTATTATTAATCATTATTTCTATTTTCTGGTCACTTTATGTGTTACTGTTTTTGTAAACATAATTTTGTCTTTTTGAATACCTTTAGCCCCTGTTATTGCTAAATTCTTGAATTTTTAAAAAATTCGTCTACTTTCATAAGTTTTTGGTAACTCATATGAAGTGAAATATGAAATATAAAGTACTTTTATTATTTCACACTAATTTAGATTCTGTTATTTTCTTTTCCTTGAAGTGTTTCAATTGCATCTTTTGCTTACTTGTTTTTGGCACTTCAGTACAGATATACATCAGCATTATTGTGGGTTTGGTTCAAGACTGACTGCTATAAAGTGCAGATCACAATACAATGAGTCACAGATTTTTTGGTTCTTCAATATGTATAAAAGATGTGTTTCTACTATACTGTAGTCTATCGAGTGAGAAATAATAGTATATTTTTAAAAACCTGTACATGTAGCTTAGTTTTAAAAGTATTGCTGAAAAATGCTAATGATCATCCAAACCTTCAGCAAATCATAATCGCTTTGCTGGGGTAGGGTCCTGCCTCAACATTGACGGCTGGGTGGTAGTTGCTGAAGTTTGCAGTGGCTGTGTCAGTTTCTGAAAATGATAGAACAATGAAGTTCACTTCATCAATGAACTCTTCCTTTCCTGAAAGACTTTTCTGTAGCATGCAAGGCTTTTTGATAGCATTTTACCTATAGTAAAAGTTCTTTCAGAATTAAAGTCCATCCTTTCAAATCCTGTTGCACCTTTATCAACTAAGTTTATGTAATAACAGTCTAAATTTTTACTTGTCTTTTCAACAGTGTTCACTATGTCTTCACCAAGAGTAGATTGTATCTCAAGAAATTGCTTTCTTTGTTTATTCGTAAGAAGCAACTACTCACCTGTTAAAGTTTGATCGTGAGTTTGCAGCAATTCAGTCACATCTTTAAGATCCACTTCTAATTCTAGTTCTTTTGCTTTTTACCCCATCTTTAGTTACTTCTTCTTCCACTGAAGTCTTGAACTTCTTTAAGGACATCCATGAATGTTGGAATCAACTTCTTCCAACCTCCTGTTAAGGCTGAAAGTTTTACCTCCTCCCAGGAATCATGGATGTTCTTAACGATATCTGGATATGGAACCCTTTCCACAAGGTTTTCAATTTACTTTGCCCAGATTTATCAGAGGAATCAGTAGGTATAGGTTAGTGCTACATGAAATTCATTTCTTTAGTAATAGGACTTAAAAGTCAAAATTACTCCTCAATTTACAGGATACAGAGAGGCTGTTCCAATTTGTTAGTCATGAAAAAAAAAATCTCCTTGTACCTCTGCTTCAAAGCTCTTAGGTGACCAAGTGAATTGCTAATAGGCAGTGATATTTTGAAAGGAATCTTTTTCTTCTGAGCAGTGGGTCTTAACAGTGACCTTAAACGATTTGGTAAACTATACGGCAGACAGGTCTACTGTCATCCAGTCTTTGTTGTTCGTTCATAGAGCATGGGCAGAGTAGAGTCATAATTCTTCGTGGCTCTAGGATTTTTGGAATGGGTAGATGAGCATTGGTTTTAACTTAAAGTCACCAACTGGACTAGCCCCTACCAAAGGAGTTAGCCTTTCTCTGAAGCTTCGGAGCCTGGAAGCCCGGCCTTGACTTCTCTCTAGCTATGACAGTCCTAGTTGTCATCTTCTTCCAATAAAAGGCTGTGTGACTGCATTGGAATCAGTTATTTACTGTAGCCACCTTTGCCCTTTCCTTACCTAGATCTTCTGGATAACTTGCTGCAGCTTTGCCTCAGCACTTGCTGCTTCACCTTGCACTGTCATGTTATGTAGCAGGCTTCTTGAACCAGTCTCTGCTAGCTTCAAACTTTTCGTCTTCAGCTTCCTCACTGCTGTCATCCCTCAGAACTGAAGAGAGTTAGGGTCTTCTCTGAAATAGGATTTGGCTTGAGAGTATGTTGTACTTGATTTGATCTTCCATCCAGATCATTCAAACTTTCTCCATGTTGGCAATAAGCCTGTTTCATTTATCAATCATATATTCATTCAGTAGCACTTGTAATTACTTTACGAAGTTTCCCTTTGTATTTACAACTTGCTTTCTTGATGCAAGAGGCCTAGTTTTTGACCTGTCTCATCTTTGGTATGCCTTCCTTACTCAGCTTAACCGCTTCTAGCTTTTGATTTAAAACAAGAGGTATATAACTCTCCTTTTTACTTGAACATGTAAAGGCCATTACCGGGTTAATTGGCCTAATTCAAATACTATGTGTCTCAGGGAATAAGGTGAACTGAGAGGAGGAAGAGAAAGAAGAATGACTAGTTGGAGGAGTCAGAGTTCTCTGTCATATATGGCCACAATTCATGAAACCCCAAGACAATTACAAAGTAACTTTGAAGATCACTGATTACAGATGATTGTAAAAGATAGAATAATTAAGAAAAGTTCGAAGTTTTGCAAGAATTACCAAAATGTGGCACAGAGACACAAAGTGAGCATAATGCTCCTGGAAAAATGACCCTGGTACACTTGCTGGAAACAGTGGAGTTGCTGCTTCCTGTCCATTTGTCAATGCGTTATCTGTGAGGCAGAATAGAGTAACACAATAACATGAGGTAGGCCTGTAGTTTGGTGTATCTGTCTCTCCCACCACACCATGGGTGCCTTATGTCCTTAGCATATGCCCATTATCTGGCAGGAATCCAATAACAGACTTGGGAGTCAAGTAATATAGGTCAACGAATTGTCACTGAACAACTGAAGCCATGAAATTGTATGAGATCATTCTGGGGGGCACAGAACAGAGGAAGGGAAGTCCACAAAGACAACTATGCAGGAGAGACCAGAGTAACTGGAAGGAACAAGAGCTAAGCAGTGTGACAGCCACTGGAGAAGAGAATGGAGGTAAAGGGAGATCAACTGTGTTATACGCTGCAAAGTGATAAATGCCGTTAAAGGAGGGAACGGGTTTCCCTGGATTAGGAAATTACACACTCACTGAAGAATTTCAGTTGGTTAAGATACTAGATTACATGGGCTTCTAAAGTTGATAGAACAGAACAAAGTATTGACTTCAAGCACAGGCACTTTTTTCAGGAACAAAGCAAACTATAGAGTGGTAGCTAAAAGAAGACACAGCTCGAGAGAGTTGTTTGTTTTAATAGCAAAGTCTATACGTGTTTAAAGGAGGATGGGAAGCAGTGATTCTCCTAGAGGGTGGAAATATAATGCCTCGGGGAAGAGTGGAGCAATAAAACTGTAGTTAAGTGTTTTAAGACTAAGAAAACAAATAATCCTTCCATGTAGACGTATAAGAATACAACAGACCAAACATCCAAGCCATTGTCCCTAGATCCTAACAAGTTATATTTTTCTACTAGAAATGTAGTACATTCTTAGTAACCTTCCTGTTGTATTATTTCTCATAGGTTAGACTCTTAATGGATAGAATCTTAATGATTGGGGTGCTTCTTAGGCTTTATTAAAGAAGACCTAATTTTAAAAGTTGCTTTTTTTCTTTGATGTGAGTTCCATGGCAGGAACCCTAGGGAGTCTTGCACCACTGTGTGTGTGTTTGAGTGTACATGTGCCCATATGTGTGAGCTTTACTTACTCTTGTAACATTTTTAAGCTTACATTAAAAAAAAAGCATAATAAACACCCATGTGCCTGTCACTAAAGTCAAGTTTTTATGGACATTCTCTCAGTTTTCTTCCACTTATTTATAAAGCATATTTCAGGCATAATATGGATTTACCTGTAAATAATTTAGAATCTATCTATAACTGATAAGGACTCTTTGTTTTTCTTTGGTTTGCCACCATGGCAATTATTACATGAATATGTAAAATAATGGCTATACTCCCTCAATATTATCTAATATATAGTCTGTATAGTAGCCTTTTTCATTGTCTCAGACATCTTTTTTACAGTTGGTCAAGTCATGATCCACACAGGGTCACATGATACATTCAGTCATTACGTCCTTTAAGTCTCTTCTAATCTTCCCCTCCTTGTGTTTCCATACCATTGATTTATTAGGGAAACTGGGTTATCTGTTCTGTGTTGCATTGATTTATTGTTTCATTAGAAGGGATGAAATGGTGAAACTAATTCTTCCATCGGAAATTTAATAAGGGTAACCCTGAAATACAGTTCTTTCATGAAAGGAAGAATAAATACTTGAATCTTTATTTGTAAATTTTTAGGGTGATGAATTGGTGCTCCAGTAATTTCCCGTAGAGAAGCTTTATTGTCATTGTTATTCTTACGATTGTTAGGAACTTCTGATTTTAAATGTGTTTAATCCAGTGCAGTTTTTATTGCTTTTGATGATTAAGATATCCTTTCTTTGGCCGAGTCCTTTGGCTATGCACATATTAGTGTTTGATGTTTTGCTTTCTGTATTCTCATAAAAGATGTTCTAGATTAAATGGTGTACATTTCCGGCACAGGCCCAGAAATCAGCCATCTTCAAAGAATCTTTATTCCTTTTAGTAGGAAATAGTATCTAAAAACTGCATCTTCCAACCTTGAATTCAAACCCAGTTTTATACTAATACAGGATGTGAATTTTGATCCTTATTTTGATCCTTATTCTACACTGCTTGGAAACAGTATTCTTAGAACATTATTTTTTCACAATGCAATTAATTGAAGATTATAGACAACACACACACACACAAAAATAAAAACTGCATCTAAGGCATTAGGAATGTTCACTATTAGGACATTATTAATATTTCTAGGCCTTTCAGTGGACTGTCAAGAGGAATTTTTTTTTAATTCTTAAGAGAAAAATTAATCCTGAATTTGTATTATTTACTTCTCTACTTATACCTTTTTTTTCAATGAAAGGCTTGTTTCCTAAGGTTTTCATTAGCAAAATTACTTATTTGCTTTTTCGTGCAGCGTATATATAGTAGCTTCAAAATAAAATCAATGAATGCATATTGACATTTTGTCCTTAGAATATATGCCACTGGGGATTTGCAATCAAATGATATACTATGTTCTAAAATCATTTGATGTAAGTAAATCTCTACTCTGCCTCACTATGTTGCTAAATTGATAGATGGGTTTGTTTCAGAATGTTTTAAATTTAGAAGGGTTGTTTTTACTTTATTTCTTCTTTTTAATTTTCTCTTTTTTTAATTATAGGAAACAATTAAGTGATTCCAATATATACCCAGGTACATTTACAGAATACACTTCTATAATAATCTCCTTTTCCCTCCCTTGCCTCATAGATTGTGATTTTCAGCACTTTAGCCACAACTGTATGTGGTTATTTAAATTTGAATTAATTAAAATGAAATACAATTAGAAATGTATTTCCTTGCTGTCCATATTTCAAGTTCTTGTACTCACTAGCCATATATTGCTGGAAGCTAGGAAGAGCATAGGTAGAGAATATTTCCATCATTGCAAAAAGTTCTGTTGTGCAGCATTTCTCTCTAAGTAACAAAATGGTTTTTGGTTTATTCTTCTATTTTCCTTTAAAAATATATATTTTTTTATCTTAAGAAATCTTCATATTTCTTAAGCAAAAGTAGCATGCTATATACACTTTCCTGTGCTTTTAATTTTTCTCTTAACTGTGTGTCTTAGACTAGATTACTCCATAGCAGTATATAGTGCTCTTTCTTGACCTTTTGTCCAAAGGTGCATAGGGACTCCTTGTGGAGATGTGCTACAGTTTACTTATCCAGTCTCTTATTGGTAGACACTTGAGTTCTTTTGAATATTTTGCTATTAAATAAATGATGTCAAAATTAATAGCCTTAGCTTGTATTATATTCTCCAGTATATATCTATCTATCTATCTCTATATCTCTATATCTATATCTATGTATATGTTTTTCTATTGCTGCATAATAAATTTCCACAAATTTAGCAGATTAAAACAAAACCAAATTCATTAACTCACAGCTGTGTGGCTTAGAAGTCCATCACAGTATATCTGAGTTTTCTTTACATAGAATTATAAGTCTAAAATGAAGGTATTGGCAAGCCTGAGTGCTTGTCTGGCATCTCTGGGGAAGAATCTGCTTTTAAACTCATTCATGTTTTGGCAGATTTCAGTTTCTTACAGTTGTAGGACTTGAAGTCCCTGGACTTTTTTACTGGCTGTCAGCCGGGACTTTTTGTATCTAGAGGCTGCTTTCAGGTTTTTGTCTCGTGGGCCCTCCCATTTCAGCAGTGAATAACTTCCCTCATAGCAGATCCCTCTCATTTTTTGAATCTCTGTGAATTTCTGTTCTGTGTCCAGTCAGGGAAAACTCTGCTTTTAAAATTGCTCATTAGCAGGACACTGTGGCGGATGCCTATAGTCCCAGCTACTCAGGAGGCTGAGGCAAGAGGATCACTTGAGTCCAGGAGTTTGAAGTTGCTGTGAGCTATGACACCATAGCACTCTACCCAGGGTGACAGAGTGAGACTCTGTCTCATAGAATAAATAAATAAAATGAAATTAAATTGCTCATGCTGCTAATTCAGATCCAGTCCATTAATCTCCTATCTTAAAGTCAACTGATTATGGGTTTTAGTTACATCTACAAAAACAAAAATCTCTTCACAGCAGTACTTGTATTTGGTTTTGAGGTCTGAGAATCTTGGAGGCCGTGTTAGAATTGTGCCTACCACAGTATCTTTGGACTAGATTTCTAGAAATGTAATTACTAGGCTTAAAGGTAAATTTATATGTAATTATGTTTCAACATATGGTATATATTACTGTATTTCTATTCACAGGGGATAATCCTTTTGTATTCCCATCAATAAGCTATTATAGTGCCTGTTTCCTGGAAATTACAAATTGACTTCCCTGCGAGTGTCACTTGCCAGAAAGAACTGGCTGTATGCAGTGTTATTTTGGGGACATGAGACCAGCTCTGGCCCCTCATCAGAAGCATTCAAATGCTCTAGGCAGTGTGCAGGGTCCTAGAACTTTCAGGTGAGTCTTATTCTCCGCTGCAGCAGAGCTGGTGGAGGAGTAAGCCTGGGAGGGATTGGGTCAGATGAGTTTCCCCTAAGGCTGCACAGATGTGGTAAGGAAGCTGTCCTGGCAGGGTTTGAATTTCCCTGTGAATAGCCACCATAGAAGGGCTGTAGTGGCCTCACCAAACCAGAAAGTCTGCTGTTGGGGTGGAGCTATCTAAGCTTTATAATCTGGCTGTCAGGAGTAGGTTTTGCTTCTCTCCCCTTCTCCAGCTTCTCTGTTTCTTTTCTGCATCAGTCAGCAGGCAGGAGCCCAAACCTGGCAAGGTATTCAACATTTGGTAGCTTCCCTGTCCAGGATCTAGCCCTGGGCTGTGAGCACAGCCTTCTTCCTGTGGGGGGAAGTGTACACTGGGTGTGTGTTGTAGCTCACATCCACATTGTGCTCTCTTTTCATTTCGGCCTAGCTAGGCTCCCTTGCCTCACAAGATTAATTCCTAATCTCCCCTTTGTTCCCCCAAACAAATGATTGAGTTCTGGCGGTACAAGATTGGCCTGCAGGCTTGTTCCCAGGTTCCTGAAGATCCATTCCTGACTGTGCCAGGGAGAAGTGTGCTGGTCCCATGTCATCTGTGGGATGCTCAAGCAGGTTTGATGTCCCTCTGCTTCAGGTGTGCCCTGCTCTGATGGAGCAGCAGGGTGACCAGCACTAGGGAAGGCCAGTGAGCAGGGAGCTCACAGTCTGTGCAATCCTTAGTCTGTTGCAAGTCTCTGCGAAAAAAGCTTTGAGCCCCATTCTCAGTGTGAGCCTCAGTGTGGTGGGAAGTAGCTGCTCCTGAGAACCCTAGAGTTTTAGTCCCTTTCTTGGCAGCTCTGGGTTCAGGGAAGGGCAAGGGAGGAAAAGAGAAGGAATGCAGGAGAACTAGCACTCTGGTCATTCTTTTCCTCTGTCTGGAAGGAATTTACAATTGTGAATTGTGCTATGATAAACATATCACTGCTTGTCTCTTTTTGATACAATGATTTCCTTTCCTGTGGGTAGATACCTAGTATTGGGATTACTGGACTGAATGGTGTGTCTACTTTCGGGTCCATACTACTTTCTATACAGGTTGTACTAATTTTCATTCCCACCTATAGCAAATAAGTGTTTCCTTTTCATAGCATCCATGTCAGTATCTATTTTAAAACTTTTTAATAATAGTTATTCTGATTGGGGTAAAATGGTATCTCATGATTTTTAACAATTAGTGATGATTAGTGACTTTGAGCATTTTTATATGTTTTTTGGTCATTTGTATCTGATCTTCTGATTAATGTCCAGCTATCTGTGTCTTTTGGACTGGCTTAGTTTTATTCATAGGCTAACCAATCACATGCCACTCCTAGAAGTACAATTGCAGGAACAGTGGAACATTGTGATTCACATATTTCTCACCCTTTACCTGCCTATTTTTAAGTAAAGGGGGTCAGATAGCACAAACGTGGGTTTTGGGACAATTACAGAATAGGCACTAAAACATGTATTTATATAGAATTGATACTTCTCTGCCAGGAAACTGCCTGGCAAAGGTTATTAGAGACCCTGGGAGTAGACCGGCTCAGGATGGAAAGGAGAGACAGAGAATAGCGGGATTAGGAGGGCTTTCCTCAATAGGAACAGCAATCTTCACTTCATTGCACAGCTTTATATACAGTAGCTTGAAAGCATGATCTTGTCATAATTGCATAACTTGATAAAAAAACAGCCTCGGGGCAAAATAGCATTCTCAACTGTCTTTTGTGACCAAAGGGGCATGGCTACAATCTAATCTGGTTCAGAAACCAGCCGTAACAGGAAAACAGCTGGGGCCAGGTTAGCACTCGGTCCTTGACTCCAGTACATTTCCTCAAACTTGGGCGGCCTTGCCTCCCAGGATGTCGGCTCCCAGCACTTCTGCTTATTTTTTCAGCATGGTCTCAGTGTGGTCTAGTTATTGAAAATATTCTTCAGATGAATAATATGTTTTAAAAAAACATTGGCTTTTTGTCTACTTTTTTCAAGTCCCAGCCCTTACTTGCGCTAGCTGTTGCTGGGAAGGTGCTTCTTGATTTAGGGAGATGATTTCCTTGTTGACACATGTTATGGTGCTTATAAACTGAAGTTTTCTATAAGGCAGACTTCCCGGGAATTTTATTTTCTTTCCTAAGTGGTGATACATCAATGTAATCTTTGAAGAAGAAATTATTTACTGTAACATTCATTCTCTGAAAATGCATTATCATTGATAGATTGCTGCAATCTACTCTTCCCATTAGCTTGTTGGTAATACAGTCTCTATCATCTTTATTCTTTTAGTGTCTAGTACTTAGAATCAGAACTAGAACTTCAGAGTTTCAGGGTGTCCCCAGCTATCAAATTGTCTGACATAGTTGTGCAAATTACAGTCTATGCTAATATTTCCTAATAAAGAAAAACCCGAATTAATCCTTTAAGATACTACTGTGTATAAAACTAATTGGCAGCCTTTCTCTTCTCAGATAAGAGGTTATCAATATCTAATCAATCCTAGATTGTTCTATTAAGATTAACTGTTGTTAAAATAGTGATAATAAGTCATTTTTAAAATTAGAGTAATTGATGAACAATAAAAATGTATACATACCTGTTTGAAGAAGTACATAGCGAGTGGTTTCATCATTACATCTACTGGAAAGACTACTTACTAAATAGTATCCAGGTGCCTTGGTATGTCAAGAAGAGCTCTGTGGCTCCTTCCCTGTAGCTGAATCAGAACGATGAGAGTGGACAGGTTAGAGAGAGGAAGAGACGGGTGGGGCAATTGATGAGAGTGACTGTGCAGCTGGGAATATGAATATGAATGAATATGAGTGGGTTAGCTCAGGTTCTATAGTAATGGTTGAAGCAAAGAGCACCCAGCTAAGAAGATAATGACAGATTATTTATTCATCATTAGGTAGTCTATTGATATTTGCCAATTTAACCTATTATACTGATATTATTTACATTTCTACAAGATAATCTATAGAATATAAATAAATTCTTAATTGTTGGGTATAAATTTTTATGGGGTAAATTTACCCTAAATTCAAGTTTTTTATATTTTGATTAGTATGTTTAAATGTGATTTTGAGTTATCTATTATTTCTTCTTCTTTTTTTTTTTTTCTTGCAGTTTTTGGCCAGGGCTGGGTTTGAACCTGCCACCTCCGGCAAACAGGGCCGGTGCCCCTACCCCTTTGAGCCACAGGTGCCACCCTAATTTTTTCCTTTTTATAAAGTCATTCCCTTGCCTCTTGATTTATTTGATGATGTGATCAGTATATCATCATCCACAGAGACTTCCATAAATACTATGTAATTTTATCCCCTACCATATCTTTCCTTGTTTTGCCTGTTGGTTATAGAAACAACTTGAATTTAAACTCACTGGATGATAGCAAGTTTCTTGGTCAGGAAGATAAACAATCAGAGAGACAGGTATTTGTCTATGATAAATTTCTTAGGCCTGAACCCAAAGATGTACGTAAAACTAGGGCATTATAGAAAGAAATCATTTAAGAGAGTGCTCAGAATTCTGAGTAGGCTAAATTTGTCAGTGTGTGGGATAGGTGTTGGCACCTAGGTCATCAAGTTCTCTGTGGACTTGGATAAGTGGTTTTGGAAACCTGGCTACATATTGGAACATTTTGGGAAGGTTTTCAAAAGAGTATTAATGGCAGAATCTCACTCCTAGGATTCTGACTTAATTGGTCTTGGTTAGAGCCTGAGCATCTATATGTTCTTTTAAAGTTCCCTGGGTACTTGTGATATTAACCAGAGTTAGAAACCACTTACTTACATGAGCCAGAGAATTTATAGTAACAAAATCTCAAATGATTACTAAACATATTCTGATCCATTGTTCATGCTTCCCTATTATGGATTTCAGATTTATTTTTGAAAGTAGTTTACTTTTTTTTGCAGTTTTATCAGTATCTAACTCACTGTATAAGCTTTTCACCAGTTTTAGAATGGGGTGTATATTAATAGCTTTCCATTATTGCTGAATGTGAGTTTCATTTCAGAAACTTTTGCAAGTCCTAATGTAAATCAAATCAGTTAATTCAGAATCGTGGGGGTGGGATCTAAGCATTAATGGTTAGTTTTATTTTGTTCTTTTATTTCTTTTATTTTGTTTCATCTCCCCAGGTGAAGAAGAATTCGAGAACCACGAACCTAAATAAACATTTTGTTGTCTAAATTTTCTTAAATTTTCTCTAAATGATATCAGTTGGGCACTGTCTCACTTTGTCTCTCTTTTTCAGGATATTATTGATAGACTTATAGTTTTGAATTCTGAGGCTAAGATTCGTTCATTATTCAACTATGAACAATCACACATCTTTGGCCTAAGGTAAAGTACTAAATTGTATTTCAGATATTATACATGTTTAAAAAAATTAGACGCTCATTCTATATACTCTTATTTGTTTTAATTAGTGGGGTACAATTGTAATTTTGTTGTATGCATAGATGGGTAGTGGTGTGTAGTCAAGGCTTTTAGGGTATCCATCATCTGAATAATGTGTATGTGCCCATTAAGTAATTCCTGTATACTTTTTATAAGTATTTGAATTAGTTCATTTTAAAAAGCATGTCCAAATATAACTTTTTATTGTTGCCATTCATATTTTTTTATACAATCTGTTTTTCAAAAAGTTATAGTTATTTTCTGATAGGTTTATCTTTTAGGCTTCCTATTCAAGATATAATTTGAGCAACAAAGTATTACAGCAAAGACTATTTATTTGTGTACTTACTACCCAATTAGTTATATGCCTTCAGATGATTTCTTTTTGATGATTAGTGACCTTTTCTTTCAGATTGACAATCTCCTTTTAGGATTTCTTATAGGATAAGTCTGGTGTTCATGTAATTCCTTGCCTTATTTATTTATTTTGGTCTGGAAAAGCATTTCTCCTTCATGTATATAATATTTTAGGGTATTAAGGGTTTTTTCGTTTTTTTTTCCTCTAACGTCTTGAATATGTCATGCCATTCTCTCCTCAGCTGTAAGGTTTCCACTGAGAAATCTGCTGCCAGGTGTATCAGAGCTTCTTTGTGTGTATATATTTTTTCTTTCTTTCTTTTTTTTTTTTTAAACTTTCTTTGGGTCTTATTTATCCATCATTTTGGGGAGCTTGACTATTAAATGCATTGAGATAGTTTTTTGAGTTTCTTCTGGTGTTCTATGGCAACCTTGTATCTGAATATTTATATCTAGCTCTAGGTTTGGAAAGTTCTGTGTTATTTCTTCAAATAAACTTTCTGTCCCAATTTCTTTCTCTACCACCTCTTTATGGTCAATAACTCTTATATTTGCCCTTTTGAAGCTATTTTCTAAATCTTGTAGGAGTGCTTAGTTCCTCCTTATTCTTTTCTTCTCTTCTGACTATATATTTTCAAATAGCCTGTCCTCAAATTCACAAATTCTTTCTTCTGCTTGTACAAATCTGTTGAGAGGCTCTGATGCACTTCTCAGTTTTTCAGCTGAATTCTTCAGCTCCAGGATTTCTGCTTTATTTCTTTTTTATTATTTCAATTTCATTGTTACATTTCTCTGACAGGCTTCTGATTCTTTTTCTGTGCTGTTTTGAAGTTTATTGACCTACTTTAGTTCAATTATTTTGAATTCTTTGTCTGAAAGGTCACCTGTCTCCATCACTTCGGGATTGGTCACTGGTACCTTATTTAGTTTTTTTGATGAGATCATGTTGTCCTGGGTCTTTCTAATGTTAATGGAAGTTTGCTGATGTCTGGGCATTGAAGAGTTAGGTGTTTATTTTCATCTTTACAGTTTGGTCTTGTTGGAAACCTGTCTTTCTTAAGAAGTCTTTTTATATATTCAAAAGGAATTAAGTGGCATGATCTACATCTTTGTTCACTACAGCTTTATCAACACCAAGGGTACATCAAGTCCAGTAATAACTTTTGCATACTCCTGGTGACACTACTATGGTGGACTTGGTAAGATATGGGAGGATTCACTGGATTCCCAGGCAAGGCTCTGTTCTCTCCCTCTGTCTGTACTAGACTGCTGGAGTTAGGGGAGGAATGATGTGGACATTCACTCATGGCCATGAGCACCAGGTCATACTTGAAGCCAGCCCAGTCTCACCCAAAGTCCATGATGACTTTTTCCTGGCCACTTCTGATGTTTATTCAAAGCCCAGGGGCTCTGTAGTCATAGTAGGTGGTGAATCCTGCCAGGACTGTCCTTCTCCAAGGACGAGACTTTTGGAGTCTTTCTTGGTACATTATTTTATTGTGGCTTAGCTGGTACCCACATTGCAGAACACTCCTCTAAACTTTTTTCTTTTCTGAAGTGAAAGAAGACTCTCTGAGCTACACTGCTGGTAGTTTGGGGGTGGGTGTGATGCAGGCACTGGCTTGGCCACCACTGCTGGTTTCTCACTAGTCATGTACACCCCAAGTCCTCTGGGTCTAAGCCAGCACTACTGTAAGAATTGCCCAAGGATTCTAGCTTTTGTGGCCTGACTCCCTTACAAATTTAGTTCAGGCTCCAGGCTGCATTTTGTCAGCTGATGGTGAGGCTAGCTAAAACTTAGGTTTGGGGATGGAGGGTTTTTCTCTGGCTGGGCTAGTCCAAATGTTCCTTTCATGAGCATGGGCAGAATTCTGCCCTGTGCTCTCTTCGCCCATTTCAGGGAGTTTCAATGCAAAGCCTCATAATCCCTTCACTCTCCCTCCCCCTGGCTCACAGGTTCTTCTGCATTTGGCCTACAGGTAGGGCACTGCCTCTTTCCTTGACATAAAGTCAAAATCAGGGAGTATGACCACTCACCCAATTTTTTGTTCTTCTGAAGGTGTTTGCTGATGTGGATAGTGACTTTGATATTCCTGTGGAGGGGATGATCACTGGAGGTTTCTGTTTAGCCTCCTTTGACATATATATTTTCAGTGTGTGTTAAAGTTCACCCTCATCATCTTTTATTCTAAAATAATGACTGATTTTTAAGTAATACTTTGAAATTAGATAATGTGTCTTCACTTTCCTACAAATTTCAGTTTTTTATTGGTCATGGAGGTCTAATGGTGATAGATTTAGATTGTAGCTTCTTTGTATTATATATAAATCTTATGTTTCGGTGTCTTTTGCATTTTTACCTGTATCTTTCTCACTTATGGTGTCTTTGTATGGTACTATGAAGGTATAATTAGAAACATTTTCTTTAGTACATTAACATGTTTGCCTTCTATATTTAACATTGTTTGTTTTGTTCACTTATATTTTCCTATGTCTCAAAACTCTAAAGTAAGTAAACTCCGGGCACAGTGGCTCATGCCTGTAATCCCAGCAGTCTGGGAGGCCAAAGCAGGTAGATTGCCTCAGCTTAGGAGTTCAAGACCAGTCTGAGCAAGAGCTAGACCCCATCTGTAAAACAATAGCCAGGGGTTGTGCTGGGTGCCTGCAGTCCTAGTTACTTGGGCAGCTGAGGCAAGAGGATTGCCTGAGCCCAAGATGTAAGATATGGGAGAGATTTGAGTTTGCTGTGAACTATGGTTCAACAGCACTCTACATAGAGCAACAAAGTAAGATTCTGTCTCCAAAGGCAAAAAACAAACAACAAACAAACAAACAAACAAACAAAACCTAGAAGTAGCATTAAGGGTAAGTTTGATATAATTTATTTGCCTCTAACTTAGATGAAGCTAATATAAGGCTTTCTGAAATGTGGCTTTTCACATTTTTTTTTTTTTTTTTTTTTTTTTTGTAGAGACAGAGTCTCACTTTGTTGCCCTTGGTAGAGTGCTGTGGCGGTGTCACACAGCTCACAGCAACCTCTAACTCCTGGGCTTAAGCGATTCTCTTCCCTCAGCCTCCGGGGTAGCTGGGACTACAGGCACCTGCCACAACCCCCGGCTATTTTTCTTTTTAGTTACAGTTCTGCCGGGGCTGGTTTTGAACCCGCCACCCTCAGTATATGGGGGCTGACGCCCTACTCACTGAGCCATAGGCACTGGCCCACTTTTCACATTTCAACAGCAACACATTCTACTTAAAAATTTTGAATTTTAATTTGTGAAGATCTTACAAATCTTACATTGTAAATAATACTCAAGAATTTTGCTCTTTAATTAGCTCTCTTCCCCTGTTTTTACCTCTTCCAGCCTGTCCTTTATGTTTGATCATTCCTATTTGTGTGAAGACATGCCTTCATATATCCCATCTTACAATGGAACAAAACAAAAGCTACATAAAGAGAAACTGCCAGTGACCTCATATATCTTCCCACAGCCACTGTTCTATTTTCTGCCTTTTACCATAGCAAAACATATATAAACAAACTGTCCTCACTTGCTTACCTCTATTTATTCCTCGGTCCACTTTGATTTGCCATTGACTTTATAGCTGTCTTTATAACTCAGAACTGTTCACCTTCCTCATCTCAGAGATCACATGTAACTTCCATCCTCCTGAATCTGGTGTATTCTTCTCTTTTCTCATCTTGTTATCATTATCAGTAGCACTTGATAAAGCAGACCTTTTTTTTTTTCCTGTGTGATAAATTCTCTTTTCTTTACTTCTGTGACTAGTACACATTCCTACGACTGCAGTGTCTCCTTCTTTGCATTCTGTAAGCAACCTCTGAATGGAGGAATACCTTAGGACTTGGTCCTGGGCCTGGAACCAGGTACCATGTTTTCTGTATGCTCTGTTCCTCCTTTATTTCACTTATACTTTTCCTTCATGTATCACCTGTATACCAGTAGATGGTCCAGTAATATCTCTAGCCCGGATTTCTCTCTTGACCTACCAGACCCATACACACACCTGTGTGCTGACATATCAATTCATACAGTTCTCAGGCAGCAGATACTTAACATGTCTAAAATTGAACTCTTAAATCTCCCATATCTCCTCTCATAAAAGATAAATAAAATTTTTGTTTCTGTCTCATTAAGCAACCTATCATCTCTTGAGTTGCTTAATCCTGAAATTCATCTTAACCTTTTTTGTTTTTACAAACAATAATTTGTCTTTATTACAAAGAAATTAGCAATAAGGAAATTAAATTTAATAAATTAAACACGAAATTTCTAATTCTGAAAGTGTCATTATTGGGAAAAATAATTCTAGATATCTTTCTATACAGATACAGAAAGATATAGGAATGATTTTTTTTAATAAAAATTCAATCATAATACAGTTGCCACTTCAAATTCTAACTGAATTTTATAAAAAAGGAAAAGAAACCCTAGCAAGATTGAAGGAATTACTAAATTTCAAATAACTGTTCTTTTACTACAGGGGTTATTGCTTTCACAGAGATTCCTTAACATTAAGAGAAAAGGTTATATACAACATTTCAAGAGGTTCAAGCATCGTATTTCTCTTTTAAACAGTATTGACCAATTCCATACTATGAAAGATGAGGGCGTTCATGCTCTCATTGGCCTCCTACTTCTCCTGTCGCACCATATTAGAAATTGGTTCCTTTGCCTATTTCTTAACCTATTTTCGTGAGTCAGAAACATCTTTCTCTCCACCCAGGAGGGAGATTAAAGCTAATTTGAGTTTCTCAGTGTAGTGACATATGATATGCAGTACCTTCTTTATATATGAGGGCAGAATAAAATTTATAATGTTATTTCCTCAGCCAGTATTTACTGAACCCTTATGCCTTGTTCTAGGTGTGGGGCTGTGTGTAATGAGTGAAATCAGATGTGCTGCTCGATTGGTGGGATCCCACCTATTGTCCATCTTAGAAGGGTACATGTGAATTTTTCTAAATGTAGAATATAAATGTCTTAACACAATAACTAAGAAAATGACATGAAGGCTATGTTAACCAGTTGGATGAAAATATTTCAAATTTTACATAAAACCAGCACACTGTACCCCAGGACTGCATTAATGTACACAGCTATGAGTTAATAAAAAAAAAAAAAAAAAAAAGATGTGCTGCTCATTCTCCTTAACCACTTTGCCTAGAGAGGAATCAGCTGCTAGGGTAATCACAGGATGTGGGGTAATTAATGTAGAAAAGAACACATTACAAAGCCCTCACCCCTGTTTTCTCATTTCAAATAGCTGGCAATTTTGAGGCCTTTGTGTGGATTTCTGTACTTCCAGGCTAACCTTCCTTAGCCTGTTCTGAGGAGGTTGGACTCTTTATTTTCCTCAAGCACACTGAGTATTTCTTTAACCCTGTTTCTTATGTGTTGACTAGCACCTTCACTTTTGTCTCCTTATACAAATTCAGCCTATCCTTCAAGGGAAAACTTGTGCTGTGAATTACTTATCACCTGTTCTGATGGTGTCTTTTCTCTGCATCTCCCTTGCCTTTGTGACTGTTCCCTCACGCTTAATATTTAATTTATTTCTTTCTGACTAAAACTTCGACTTCCCAAGGGAGTATAATTTTCTTCTTTCCTTTCTACCCCGTTGCCAGGTACTTTTGGTTATTTGGTTAGCATTTATTTATTACATTTGATTGATTAAAATAGTTGCGTGGAAACTTTTGAACTTGCCCAAGGCTTAGCAGCTAAAAATTTCATAACCATCTTTAGGTTTTAGAGGAAGGTTATTGTCCCTAGGATATTTATTTCGGCATTAAAACTGTACATCTTGTGGGGAAAGAATTATACCGTCAGTCAGTATTAATAGTTTTTCTATTAAATTAGACACTAGATGTTTGTTATAGGCTGTGGAATTGACTGTTTTTTAACATTTAAATCTTTACAATAACTTCATTAAATATATATTCAAACTTTAATGTGGTTAATGTTAATGTTAATTAATTAATTAATGTTAATACAGTTCTCCTATAACTTATTCCTTCTTTGCTTCTTTTGAAAGTATAATGTGAGTTTTACTAATTTTCTTCAATACTTAGGAATCTGTAATTACAGAACAGCTTTTAAAATTAA
This sequence comes from Otolemur garnettii, assembly GCF_000181295.1. Lineage (NCBI taxonomy): Eukaryota > Metazoa > Chordata > Mammalia > Primates > Galagidae > Otolemur > Otolemur garnettii. The sequence goes on along the minus strand of NW_003852397.1, from coordinate 16,626,811 downwards.
TCACTTTCTGTTTGTTATTTTTTTACATTTATCCACCAACAGTGAATTTTATATACAGTATAATGAACAGTTTTATGTATACTTAATTAGCTCCTTTGTAAAAGTCTGACCTCTAAGATGACTTTATGAAGAAAAAAGTAGAAAAAATATTTGTTTTAAAAATTAGTTCAATTAAAAAGTTTGGTTATTTTAACAAGTAATATATAGCTAAATGTTAATATTTCATCATAGCAAATCACCAAATTATTAATTCCCAGTTACCTAGTTTAAGGAGGAGCATTAGTAATAAGAAATACTTTTAAAATTGCCTCTTACTTTTTTTAATATTAGAAATTAGAGTATATTCTGACTATAAAACCATCCACATTTTTGATTTTTTATACATATACACATATATACACACACCTCTGCAATTTATTTTCACAAAATTGTTAAAGAAGAAAAATAATTAAATGATCTATTACTAATTGAAGATGTCAGTAAAACAGTGAAAATTCTTATTTCATCAAAGAATTTATGTTAATATAAAATATAAAATGCTAAAAGCCAAAGTATAAACTAACACCCTCCATCCTAGTGAGAATACCATTAACTCTTTCATGCCCATATTTTTGATCTTTGGCTACAAATTATATGTATTTTTTCATAGGAGTATTACTATTTTGAAACTGAATTTTTACTTAAGTATTTTAAATTATCCTCTCACACTTATAAATATTTATTGTATAATAATTTTAAAGAACTGGATAATTTCCTAGCCCATGATTGAATCTCAATTTTCTGTTTCTATATGTTTAGATCATTTTTAAATGTTTTGTTCAACAGGTATCTGGATATTTGTAATTATTACTCTATAATAAACCCATAAAATGATACTGCTAAATCAAAGGATAGGCATGTTTTCAGCCTTTTATGTATTTACCCTCTTCTTATGACTCATTTTACATTATACCCATTTCATCCTTTCTTTCATTCGTTCATACATTTGGAATATATTTTTTGATTCCCTACTAAGCGCCACACTGTCAAAGACAGTCTTTGTGGTGCCATCTGTGATTTTGTTCTTTTTATTTTTGGATTCCTTTTTGCCAGTCAGTTTTGCTAATTCTCCTTCTTTATTTACTTTAAACTAGAATTCTAGAATTCTAGAGTTATGTACCCAGCCCTCTTTCCATTTTTTCTTAAGTGGCTTCAATGATCACTTCTTTACTGGCTAACTCTGTATCTATAAATCCAACCCTAAGTTTTTCCTTGAGCATTTTTGGAAATTTGAATTCTACACAAACTCACCAAAGTCTGCATTCTACACAAACTCACCAAACTCAATATGTTCCCACACCATACTCAGTGTACTTACAAAACCTTAAACCAAACTCCACCTGAAAGAGATCCAGAGCATTTTTCTGAAACTCATCCGAATTGGCTGCATACACTGAGCAATTGAGTGGGTTCCCCACAGCTCCTGCTTATCCTTGGCTGCTTACACAGAATTTTATTGTCAAACTGGGTCTGCCCTCCTTTTCTCTTCTGGATTTCATTATATGTGTATCTAATACATCAAGCTTAGGATTTAGGGGTGTAGTTATAGACAGGCAAGGAATTGGGCTTTGCAGTGCTGTTATTTAAATTTGCATATGTTGATTAGAAGGAAAACTTTTATATTGGGGAAATGAAATGTGTTTGGGTTGTACATTTGTGTATATATATGTACAGACATATGTATGTATATCATATATACACACAGGCACATTCACATATATCTTAACCAAACCCACATGTGTGTGTATGTATATGTGTACACACATACTTGTGTTTGATTAGACTTTGTAAAAGTATAACTCATGGAATTTGTAGTGATATGTACATGGAATTTAATTTTTGATAGGAATGAAATGTATTTCTTCCTTGAATCCACTGATAGGATAAAGAGAAGGGGCTGTGACTATAGGCATGAGAGAACCCAAGAACATGATTGGAATTCCTTCAAGTAGGAATGACAGACAGCTGGGATTAAACTGCACAGAATCACTCCAGTTACTCAAAACAAGTACCTGCCTCCTCACATGAATGATATATTTTCAAGGCAACATACAAAGTTTCTAGTAATTAAGAGCTGAGAGTTCTTCTTCTGGTGAGAGTTGACTTAGATTTTATGTAAACTTCTAGGGATTCACCATATTTAAAATGCCTTCCAACATAAGTGGAAATAGTCCTTAGTTTTACAGATTGTCTTACTCAGATAGTTCAAATAAATATTTTGCATTAAGAAGACACTGATCTTCTCCAGTCTGAGCAAGAGCAAGATGCCATCTCTAAAATCAGCTGGGGAGGGAGGAGCAGAGCATAATGACAGACAGGAAGGATGTTTAGCTGAGCCTTCCTAGAGCAAAGAGGCAAAGGGAGAGGCCTGCTTCTGGCCCAGTGTGGAGTATCAATGTAAAGCGGTGGCTCGGAGTGTGCAGCGTGGAAGTGGACAGCAGGATTTGGCTGGAGCTGCGAACTATCACATCTGGGCAAATTGCAGTGGGCTCTCTCGGGCTGCACTGTGCCTGGGGCTGCGGTGGCACGGGAAGGCTGTGGAGCAATCCAGGGGATAATTTCTGCGTCCTTTTTGTGAGACTAAACATTGCTTTCCTGAGTGGAATTCAGTGGCCAATTGGATTGCTAGCTCGAGCAGCTCTGATGCGGGTGGCAACCAGTGGAACATCCAAAGGGAAGGTTTCCCGGTCAGAGGAGAGCTGCAGGAATGAGTGCCAGCGGATACGTTGCTGGGCACCTGCCGGGATGCAGACGTATGCCTGTATCAGGCCCAGGGTTTCTGGAAGGGATGAAGAAGTAGGCACTCCTAGCGGAATTTGGGGACCAGTTTGGGGTGCTGTATGGTGTGTCCTTGCTGTGGTTTGGCAGCGGGGGCGACATCTGTACAGTGGGACAGTGCGCCATAGTGCTGGCGGGCTTCTTGCTGGGGACATTGAGCATGGTGGACAGATCCTGCCTGCTGGGATGGATCCTTCACTTGGGACAGGCACAGGGACCTCCTGCTCCTCATTGCAGAGGCCTGTCGCTGAAGAACTGTTGAAAACTGTGGAATCCCAGATTTGTGACAGCTAAGTGCTGAGGTGCACCGGCAACCACCAGGAACAAATAACCTGGCATACTGCTCTAAGCTTGAGATCCCAAGAGAGGTTAATACCTGTGTTGTTTGATACCAATTCATAGCGCTACCAGGTGTCCAGGAAGTAAATTACAGCATAAATATACTCCTACAGAAATCAAATCCCTACATCTTACATATAAGTGTATATAATTTTTTCTTTTACTTCTTTTGATTGCTGTTCCTTTTTTTTTTTTTT
>NW_003852397.1:16614136-16623391 GCF_000181295.1 Otolemur garnettii | reverse complement strand
TTTTTTTTTTTTTAAATCTTATTTTGTTTTGCTTTTCTAATATTTTGTTTCAATGTGTGTTGCTTTTTGATAATTTGTAAGGTTGAATCTTCTCTTAGATTCCATTTTTTACATTCAACAAGAGCAAGGACTTCTATATTCTTTTAAATATATAGATATATATTTTTTGGTTTTGGCTTCAGAATTTTAGCTTGAACTACTCCCTCACCCTCATACACTCCATGGCATTTTCTCAGTCTATAGATCACCCCATCTCTCCCATATAAAGTACTTTGGCATCAGCGAAAACATTACCCCCACTGCTCTTCTAGTATTGTCTTTCTCTTTTTCTTGGTGTGTTGCCTTTCTGGTCTCTTTCTTTATCCCTCCTCCCTCCCTCCCTCCCTTAATTTGATCCAATGGCACATTTAATTTTCTTTGATCTATGCATATGTATGTGTGTGTATGTATATAAATATATATTCCCCTCTTTTTTTCTTGCTTTTTTTTTCCCTTCCCACCCTTTCCTTGCAGAGGGCGGGTGGGACTCAATTGTGGCCTAGCAGATTGACCACAGCAGTAGCTTGGCTCAAAGAAGCCAGGAGATCTTTCTAACCTTGGCCCCAGGAAGAAAGTAGTAGGAAGAACACTACAGATCTTTTCTACTTTTTTTGTCTTTTTCCTTTACCTTCTTCCTTATACATTTTTTTCCTTCTTGGGTTTTGTATTTGCTTTTCTTCTTCTCTTCCTATTTTTTTTTTTTTTTTTTTGACAGAGGAAGAGTCTGGCTGTGGTCAGACAAGTAAGGTGGGCCTATCTTTGAGGAACCCACCCAGCTCAGCTCCTCACAACCCTTGAGCTATAGGAGTGGCCTAAGTACCATGCTGAACAACAATATCTCTTCTATTACTCTCATCCTCCCTTCCTGTCCTCTATCTCACCTGCTCCTCAATTTTCTTCTATTAGTCCCCCTTCTCCCTTTGTTAGCACCTTTCTTTCTCTCCTTTTTCTTCCTTTTTCTTTTCTCCTGCACTTCCCCCTTTTTTATTTTTTATTTCCTTTTTTTCTTCCTCTTTTTCTCCTTTCCTGTCACTTCTCTTTGCTTGCTGTAACCCTTCTCTGACTTCTGACCCTATACCAAGAGGCCTATTCCTTACCCACACTCTGAGACAAGGTAACTTGAAGTGAAGAAAGAAGTGTGAAGGATAAAGGTGCTCAAGGAAGTGAACAAGAAGAAAGCACACATGAGGAGGAACTAAAAGAAAATTCAGGCACCATGAATAACCAAATTAAAGCAACACCTCCAAGGGACCATGAGGCAATTTATAAAAAAGACTCCTCCTATAAAGAATTAATGGATTTGACAGAAAGGGAATTTTAAATATGGTAGATTAAGACAATAAAGGGATTGGAAGAGAAAATGGAGAGACAGAACCAAAAGTCAGAACAGAGATATGTAGAATATAGAAAAGATATGGATGAACTTAAAGAAATGAAGGAATCAATCAGGGAATATAAAGAAGTGGTAGAAAGCATCAAAAATAGATTAGACCATGGAGAAGAAAGAAGAAAGAATTAGAGGATAAAGTCTTTGAGTTGACACAGATAATAACAGAGTCAGAAAAGAAGAAAGAAAAAGCAGAGTAGGCACTTAGAGAACTACGAGATGTCATGAAGCATTCCAACATATGGATAATAGGAATCCCTAAGGGAGAAGAAGACTGTCCCAAAGGTATGGAAGCCTTAGTGGAGACTATAATAAATGAAAACTTCCCATGTTTTACTAAAGATCCTGACACACTCTTTTCAGATGGATACCGAACCCTAGGCCATCTTAATGCAAACAAAACCTCTCCAAGACACATTGTAATGAACCTGTCCAAAATCAAGATGAAGGAGAAAATCCCGCAAGCCACTAAGAATTAGTGCCAACTGACCTACAAGGGCAGTACCATTAGATTGACAGCAGACTTTTCTACCGACACCTTCCAAGCCAGGAGAAGGTTTTCATCCACTTTCAACGTCCTTAAACAAATAATTTTCAGCCTAGAATTCTGTATCCTGCCAAACTTAGCTTCAAAATCAATGGAGAAGTCAAAGCAGTTGCAAATTTACAAGCACTGAGGAAATTAGCTACAGCAAGACCAGCGGTGCAGGAAATACTTAGACCTATTCTCAATACTGAACACCACAATGGAGCACCACAAAAGTATACAACCAGAAGCCAGAGGCCATAATTGAACTCTAAAAATGGCACACCAAACTACTTCATAATAAGATGAATAGAATTTACTACTAGTATAGATACTTTCAATAAATGTCAGTGGGTTGAATTCCTCACTGAAGAGGCATAGGCTGGCTGACTGGATGAAAAAACACAAGCCATTCATATGCTGTGTCCTAGCCCTGAAGGACAAATCAAAACTCAGGGTTAAGCAATAGAAAACAGTGTATCAAGCAAATGGAAATCAGAAGAAAAGAGGGGTTGCAATCTTATTCTCAGACACAAGCAGATACAAAGCAACTTTAGTTAAGAAAGACAAAGGTGGACACTTCATACTGGTCAAAGGAACAATACAATAAGAATATATATCAATACTAAACATTCATGCACCTAACGTAAATGCTCCCAAATTTATAAAACAGACCTCGAGGGGTCTGAGCAATATGACATCCTATAATACTTTAATAGTCGGAGACTTCAACACCCCTCTGACAGAACTGGACAGATCCTCTAAACTGAAGCTAAACAAAGACATAAAGGATTGAATGCCACCCTAGATCAAATGGGATTGACATATATAGAACACACCATCCAAAAGTAAAAGAGTATACTTTTTTCTCATCAGTTCATCACATATACTCCAAAATAGATCATATTCTAGGATTCAAATCTAATCTAAGCAAAATTAAAGGAATAGAAATTATACCACGTCTCTTCTCAGACTACAAGGCAATAATGGTGAAAGGGTTAGATTGTTCAACCAACAACACTGTTCAACCCCATACAAATCTTGGAAACTAAACAACCTTATGCTGAATAATAGTTGGTTCCAAGAAGAGATTAAAGAGGAGCTTGCCAATTTCCTCAAACACAACAATGAAGACACAAGCTTCCAAAACCTCTGGGATACAGCAAAAGCAGTCCTGAGAGGAAAATTTATTGCACTATGCCTACCTTCGAAAAACAGAAAGAGATTGCATCAACATACTCACCAACCACTGATGGATTTGGAAAAAGAAGAACAATCTAACCCTAAACCAAACAGAAGAAAAGAAATAGCCAAAATTAAGTCAGAGATTAATGAAATTGAAAACAAAAAAAATCATTCAAAAAATTAGAGAAACAAAAAGTTGGTTTTTTGAAAAAGTAAATAAAATAGATAAACCCCTGGCCAGACTTACTAGAAATATAAAAGCAAAATCTCCAATAACCTCAATCAGAAACAATAAAGGAGAAATAACAATAGATGCCACAGAGATATAAGAGATTATCTCTGAATACTACAAGAAATTCTATGCTCAGAAATTTGATAATGTAGTGGAAATGGATCAATACTTGGATTCACACCCCCCCCCGGACTTAATCAAGATGAAATAGACCTTCTAAATAGACCCATTTTAAACACTGAGATCAAAAAAACAATAAAAAATCTCCCAACTAAAAAATATCCTGGTCCTGATCGCTTCACACCAGAATTCTATCAAACCTTCAAAGAAGAGCTTATACCCATTCTGCAGAAACTATTCAGAAAAATTGAAGAGGAAGGAAACTTTCCCAACACTTTCTACGAAGCAAATATCACCCTGATACCAAAACCAGGAAAAGATCCAACCAAAAAAGTGAACTGCAGACCAGTTTCTTTAATGAATGTAGATGCAAAAATTCTCAATAAAATCCTAGTAAATAGATTACAGCTTATCATTAAAAAAGTCATACATAATGATCAAGTAAGATTTTCATCCCAGGGATGCAAGGCTGCTTTAACATACACAAATCTATAAACATAATTCACCATATCAACAGGAGTGAAAACAAGGACTTTATGATCCTCTCAATAGATACAGAAAAGCTTTCCATAAAATTTAACATCCTTTCCTGATTAGAACACTGAAAAATACAGGCATTGGCAGTACATTCCTTAAACTGATTGAAGCCATCTATGACAAAAATCACAGGTAATATTATATTGAATGGAGTAAAACTGAAAGCTTTTCCACTCAGGACTGGAACAAGACAAGGGTGTCCTCTATCACCACTACTATTCAACATAGTGCTGGAAATTTTAGTGAATGCGATCAGTCAAGAGAAGGAAATTAAAGGCATCCAAATGGGGTCAGAGGAAGCAAAACTCTCTCTCTTTACCAATGATATGCTTCTATACTTAGAGAACACCAAAGACTCAATCACAAGGCTCCCGGAAGTGATCAAAAAATACAGTAATGTCTCAGGATATAAAATCAATGTTCACAAATCAATAGCCTTTGTATATGCCAATAACAGCCAAGATGAAAAGCTATAAATTATATAGTATGTGATTATTTCAAAATCCAGCTCTTTGCGGTGATGTAGAGTGCATTTTTTCACACTAGGTTGGGAGGCTCTCTTTGCATCTGAGGCAAAACAGTGTCTCTATCTTCCTTGTTCATAGGTGAGCATGAGAATCAAGTGCCAAATTCTTAGCATCTTGTCTCACTTTGGGCATGTGCTTAGGGCATAACAGACTCTTTAGGACTGATGGGGAAACCTCAGAGAGCTTACATTATTACTAATGTGCCTGGTATCCAACACAGTGATAACAAAAGCAATGTGTCCTCAGACTGTTCTCTTCACTGTAAGTAGACAGTGATAGTCCTGCTTATTGTTGCGTATTCAAAGATGTATTGGTGTCTGGGTAGCATTGACATAGTATACAGCTGTATGTAGTGTTAAAATGATAAGTAGCTATCTGTAAGTTGCTTGGGATGAAACATGTTAAGAACAGTTTTTATTTAGTGCATAAGAAATTTTTTTTTTTTTTGAGACAGAGTCTCACTGTGTCACCCTCATAGAGTGCTATGGCGTCACAGTTCACAGTCAGCAATCTCATACTCTTGGGCTTGGGATGAAACATGTTAAGAACAGTTTTTATCTAGTGCATAAGAAATTCTTTTTTTTTTTTTTTGAGACAAAGTCTCACTGTGTCACACTCATAGAGTGCTGTGGTGTCACAGGTCACAGTCGGCAACCTCGTAGTCTTGGGCTTAAGCGATTCTCTTGCCTCAGCCTCCCTAGTAGTTGGACCTACAGGCACCTGCCACAATGCCCAGTTATTTTTGGTTGTGGTTGTCATTGTTGTTTAGCAGGTCTGGGCTGGTCTTGAACTTGCCTGTCTTGGTGTATGTGGCCAGTGCCCTACTCACTGAGCTACGGTAATCAAGCCCATTAGAAATTCTTAATTAAGGTTTTTATATACTTACATAGCATATAAATACATTATAAAAGTTTATAGGGTCAGCCTAGTCAGTGTTAATATTATATCCTTAATAGTGCATAAGGAACCCCTAATTAGTATATTTACATTTTGTAATATACTTACATAACATATAAATATAGCATAAATATTTATAGGGTCAATATAATGAATATTAATGTTGTATCCTTAATATTATTTAACAATATATTATCTGTTTGGAGTACCCAGAGTCATTCTGTAAGATCAGCATGGAAAGCTTGAAAGTCTTATTAGATACTGGACTGACCCTGGTTATAATTTTTTGCCTTGAATTCCTGTTGAGTATGTTTTGATTTCTTCCTGAGGCAATCTTAGCACTTTTGAGAGGCTGATGTGGGAGGATTTCTTTAAGACCAAGAGTTCAAGGTTCCAAAAGTCTAATCAGCATACAAGACCACCCCCCCAAAAAAAATTATAGTAGAAAATATTAGGCATGGCGGTGTATGCCTGTAGTCTGAACTTCTCAGGAGGCTGAGGGAGGAGAATTATTCCATCCCAGTTTGATCTTATTATAAGCTATGATGATACCACTACACTCTAGCCCAGGCAAGAGAGCAAGACCCTGTCTTTAAAAACAAAAAAACAAAAAACAGAAAAAAAAAAAAAAAAAAAAGGACAGTTTTCTGTGGTTAAAAATAAATCCTTTTTTATTTCAGGTTTTCATTGTAAATAAGTTAAACTTGTTTGGTACATCTGATTGGCATATCTTTCTTTGTATTAAAAAAAGAAAAGACAAGCTTCTTTGTCTTAAATATTTATGACTATAATTAAATCATATTGATTCAGTTTTATTACATTATAGATAAAATTTAATAAGAAGAAAAGTACTTTAAAAATGCAATTCAGAACGTAGAGACCAAATACATATTTTTATTTTATCTATTTGAGCAAAAGGAAAGGCTGAGTAAAGGTCCAAATTCTGTGTGATTTAAATTTACTTTCCACTTCAGCACTGAGCCTGTATCTATCTTTTTGGCAGAGCAGCTGGAAAAGATGTTAGTTCATGATCTATGTGACATATACCAAACACTGTTATTTATTTATTTTTATTAAAGTAAACTTTTAATAAGTGCACATAGTTTAAAAAGTCAAAAAGTATGCGAAAACTTTTGAAAATAAAAGTAATTCTCTACCCATCCCTGTATGCTGCTGCTTTTAACTCTTTGAATTGTTTCTTTTGATATTCACTCCACAGTTTTAAATAATGTGCTTGTACTATCTGATTTTTCAACTTTACCTATTATCTCTTGTCTTTAAGGATTTATTTATTTATTTATCTTTTGTTGTTTGGGATTCATGGAGGGTACAAAGAATTAGGTTACTCTGATTACTTTTGTTAGGTGAAGTCCCTCTTGTCTTTAAGGATTCAGACGTTTAGGGTTTAGATTTCCTTGGCTCTCCCTCACTCTTTATACTATAGTTTTATCAAAGTCTTGGTGAAATCACCATTGAAAGCCAACATTATGTCTGCATAAAAGTTATTCATTGATGGGTTAATGATGGGTTAAAAGTTATTCAATGACCTGTTTCCTTTTTTCTAAAATGTAATTTTTTCTTAATAATTGTATGCTATTTTATATTTGTTTTATTTTTTGTATATCTACTTACACATACAGCCCTAAACTATCCTAAAAAATATACTGCTATGTCTGCTAATACATAATAATTAACAAAGTGTTTATTATGGCTCAGGTATTGTATTGGTTTTACGTTTATGTCACTCAATTTTAGAATAACCAAAATTAAATAAATATTCTTTATTATCTTCATTTTGCTTTTGTTTTTTACAACTGAGGTACAGAAAAGTTGAACCATTGCTTAAGATGACACAGTCAGTAGTTCGTATACCTGGTATTTGAATTCAGATAGCCCACTTTCAGAGATTGTAATGCCTAGCTCATATATTGTGCTGGTTTACAACATATATCTCAAAGTGCTTCACAGTCATTCTTTCCAATTATGTTTTATAACCACAAGGTTTTCACATTCTTGAGGACAAGAACCATATCATGTTCCTATTTGTGAAAATATAAACACTGAACAGGATAAAGGACTTTGAGTAATTGATTCTCTTTTTCATCACATCCTTTTGTTCCACTTTGTAAGTGGTGGCTTTACCCCTTCCCTCCTGTTCAATTAGTTTCTTGGTGGGCAGTGCCTGTGGCTCAGTGGGTAGGGTACCAGCCCCATATACCAAGGGTGGTGGGTTCGAACCCAGCCCCCACCAAACTGCAACAAAAAAAAATAGCTGGGCACTGTGGTAGGTGCCTGTAGTCCCAGCTACTAGGAAGGCTGAGGTAAGAGAATTGCTTAAGCCCAGGAGTTGGAGATAGCTGTGAGCTGTGACACCACAGCACTATACTGAGGGTGATAAAGTGAGACTCTGTCTCTCTAAAAAAGAAAAAAAAATTAGTTTCTTGATCTGAAGCAATGTTTTATAGATGTCATGACTTTCAGTCCACAATTAATAAAATACTGTTTCAGGGAGAGGCCTAGTGTCCAAGGATATCAAGTTCTCCACCTGGAGTAAGAAGGCATTTAATGTGATCACCTGTCCACTAGGTAGCTGGTTGGTCTCTCTAGGTGATATGTGTGAGTTCAGTATTAGTCTCTGTCTAGAGTGCTAAGTAATAGTCATCTGTGATGAAGGAATTAATATTATTCAACTCACAGATATTTCTTATGCAAATTTAGCAACCAATTTGGTGTTGTGCATTGTATGATTTTCCAAAACATAGTTATGTGTGCATAGTACCCCTCTACTATTAATTGAAAGTGGCATTTGTAAGATAAGTTAAAGTTGGCCCTGAGAACAAAAGTAAGAAAATGTTACTCATTTTACAATATAGACCTAGTAGGTGACTAGGGAAGGAAGAAATACTAAACTTGGTTTATAGATTGTACTGTGTGATAATTAACACCTTTTAGAATTGGACTACTATAGCGTGCTAGATTTTCAAAGATGGAAAATGTTGAAGAAGCATATTCACTCATTGACCTTGTACGGTGGAAGGAGATAAGACTTCAGGTACTGGTTTATATAGATTTATGGACCAAGGCTAAATCTGGGAATAGGCAATCAAGTACTTAGAATAAGAAATAAGGATGTATTAGGTATGCGAAAATTGATAGGAAAAGTACAAAGATGGTTCTGTGAGAGTACACCTAGATTGAAAGAATAATTTTGACTTTTGTATTTGCCTCTTCCTGTAAAGAAGGCAAAATAATCCCCTATATAGAGTAGATATGTGATCTGACAATTAAGTTTGTAAATTCATCCTAGAAAAAGTGCTACTTTGCTGAATATCACTATGGCTACCTTTGAAGCACTCCTACTAGGTCTGTTCTTCAAAGCAATTTTTGAACTCTTTTGCTTTAATGACCATCAGAGCTAAAGGTAGTACCGAACACAAAAACACTCAATGGCGATATGAATACTAGTCAGCACACACCACCACACATCGACACAAACACAGCTGTGGGACACTGGTATGCCGAGGTTATGAAAACTTATTGAATTGTTTGTACTAACATAAGCTCATGGTGGCAACTTTGTGAACTTAATTGTCATACCTTTGTATAATGATAGCTCTGTGATCATTCCAGAAAAAGAGTTCTAAAATCGCTTTGAAGGTACTGGCTTCCCAAGGGGAATACTTTGAAAGTGACCATAGAGATATTTATTATTGTAGCACTTTTTCTAGGATGAGTTCATAAACTTAATTGTCAGACCTTGTAAGTCTCTTTCCTAAGTTACCCTAAAGTTTTCTTTTTTTTTTTT
>NW_003852397.1:16566760-16614048 GCF_000181295.1 Otolemur garnettii | reverse complement strand
GCCTCCCAAGTAGCTGGGACTACAGGCGCCCACCACAACGCCTGGCCATTTTTTGGTTGCAGCTATCATTGTTGTGTGGCGGGCCTGGGCTGGGGATTCGAACCCGCCACCATAGGTGTATATGGCTGGCGCCTTAGCCACTTGAGCCACAGGCACCGAGCCCCTAAAGTTTTCTTGAATGGAATTATGAACAAAGTGGTCATGAGGGAGGGAGTTCAAAATTATTATATTTATCAAAATAAGGTTTACAAAATAAAATAATTATTTAACAAAGGGAACATGGATTTACTCCCAAATCCTGAGTCTATGTGTGACTCTTTTATTGCACTTTGCCAGAAATTCCTTTGGTGTTCCAATCTGCCATTGAAACTTCGACTAACATTGAATTTGCTGGATTAAAGGCCCAAGTGACAGACTTTCAGAAATTGGAGCCTGCCTGAATTTTGTATCTTATTCTTGCTCTGGTCACACTCAGAGTTGATAGAGTTATGGGTAACTGGGTAAGCAGTCCAGAGCAGCACAGCACACTCAAATATGGTAGATATTGCTTCTGGGCTTCAAAGAGAGTAATATTAAGCTTTGTGCCATTTTCTGTGTGGTAAATAATGTAAGATTTAGAAATTTCTCATGTATATTATAGGTCATTCTAGGCCACTGAAACTCAAATTTGACTGAGATGGCAAGCCTCGCAATTTTTATGAATTACTTTCCCTCTGATGTACCTGTGTTTTACATATACAGCACCAGCTACTTTCTGCCCACCAGGTCCAGTTAATATTATATTATCAATAGAACATGGTGGCCTTTAGGTTAGTAGGACAATCAGGCTTCTTTGGACTAAATTTTTATAAAAAGGTAAATGTATGTTAGCTGGGCACAGTGGCTCACGTCTGTAATCCTAGCACTCTCGGAGGCCAGGATGGGTGGATTGCTGGAGGTCAGGAGTTCGAGACCAACCTAAGCCATAGCAAGACCCTGTCTCTAAAAACTAGCTGGGCATTGTGGTAGGCACCTATAGTCGCAGCTACTTGGGAAGCTGAGATGAGAAGATCACTTGAGCCCAGGAATTGGAGGTTGCTGTGAGCTATGATGCCAAAGTACTCTACCTAGGGCAACACAGTGAGATTCTATCTCAAAAAAAAAAAAAAAAAAAGGGAAGAAAGAAAGAAAAATAAATAAATAAATAAATATGTGTTGCTGTCTATACCAAGTGAGAGCACACTGCTGCTGGTATTCACATGGGCCGGTCAACATTACATTACTAGTTATGGACACTGTTATGTAGATTCACTCTTATAAAGAGATTTTTCTTTTGATAGTGTCTTTTCTTCCATATGATGAACAGATCTGCTGTGCTAAAGCTTAGGGAAACGAAGGACAACAGGCAGATTGAGCAATTCTTCTAACTTCTATACTGGAAGATTGTTCACTGAAGAATATCGCCAGTGTATTTGATATTTCAGAGAGTTCTGATAGAAACAATAAAAATGTGTAGTTTTTATTATTTTGAGAAGACTTTTGGGAAAATTGTACAACTCTCCACTGATACCTTGTACCTTTTTTTCCTTTCCAATGGATATAAATGCATTCACACATTGTGATTATTTTATTTACATGATACATTTAGGGATTTATTTCTTCACAGATGATTTAATGCAATGACTGTAATAAGGGAAGAGAAGATGTAAAGTTTTTGGAGGTTTTTCTTATGAGTAGCACCAAATAGCCAATAGAGATAAGGACTTTAGCTTCATTGCCTGGAGTGAGGTGAGAAAGTTATTATTGGGTGTCATCCATAAACCTGACTCAATGGGATAAGATACTTGACTTTCTGCTTTTTTAGAGTTACTAAAAAGGGTCAGGATCTCTCCCACATTTTGTAACCTCCCAAAGCCTTCAGAAGCTTTGCTATAGGCAAGCAAACTCTTATGTCTTCATTATTCTCAAGCAGCAATGATATCCCCAAGAGTATTAGACTGTTTGGACCTTGGAAACCATAAAACTATAATAAGAGAATAGTGTATGCATTTTACATGCCATTGTATGAAATAGGGAATAAAGGAATAAGGTCTCTGACAATTGTCTGTTCCTTGGTGTACAGAAACTTCTGTTGATAAAAACAATCTAATAAAGTCTACCATAAGATAGTTTGTGTGTAGGATGGATAAAATAAATCTATTTCTTGCAGTTTTTCGCCTGGGCTGGGTTTGAACCCGTCACCTCCAGCATATGGGGCTGGCGGAATAAATCTATTTCTAAGTGTATCCTAAGAGAGACACATAAACAGAGATATGGTAGTGCATGTGTGCACATACACATACACCCCCCTACACACACACACACACACATACACACACACACACACTCTTCTGAAATTTACATGTTTAACTTACTGCTGCTATCTGAAATTTACTGAAGATGGTTTTTAATACTTTCTTTTTCACTCCAAAACCTGAAAATATACCATTAAAACTTTTATCCAGTTTACCTATGAATTTGGATCTAACATATAATTTTAGATAATTACTGATTTTCTTTGGAATGCTTCTTTGTGTTTAACCAGCTTACTTTGTATGTGGCATAAACACCTGATTTTCTTTATATAACTTTGGGAAATTTGAATTGGTGCCAACAAAAATTAAACCTGATAATTCATTGCTTATAAGCCAAATATGTAAGTTTTAGGATGTATTTTTCTAGATTAGTAGATATAAAATAATTATACAAATCTATTCTTTTTGTATACCTACCTTTAACATTATGGCTAGGCAAAAATTGAAGTAAAATCTTTCATTCAAATGCTGTTTCTTTCTATGTTCAGTGTAATTGCTAACTTATACAAATATTCTGGTATGATTAATGAACCATTAAGATGTTTATTAAATGATTACATCACTAAGTAGCAAATGATATTACTTGAAATCAAGTGCAAGAATCTTTTTGCATAATCATTAAAATATGTATTCTTTTATTGGTAATCCAGATTTGTTCATTTGTTACATACCCATTTATACTTCTTTAGGCAAAATGTATTATTTATTGTTACCCACCCTATCATAACACTTAGGTTTTTAATAAAATATTAAAAATAGATGAATATTGCATAAAGTATAAACGTACAGCTTAAGGAATTGTGGTAAAATAAATGCTTATATAATCCCAGTCAAGTAAACAGAATTTACTAATAGCACTCTGTGCTTATGTTTGGTCAGGATTCTTCCTTTCCGCTTTGAATTATATGATGTTTAAAATACTTCTTTGGCTTCTTTTATATTTTTACTGCCTAGTCATATCTTCCTAAACAACTATAATATGCATACATTTATTTTTATTGATATACATCGTGTTATAGTTGTACATATTTGGGGGGTACTTGTGATATTTTGATACATGAATGGAAGGTATACTGATCAAATCAGGGTAATTAAGATATCCATCACCTCAAATATTTATCTTTTTTTGTGTTAGAGAACATTACAATTCTAGCTATTTTGAAAATTATTGTAAACTCTTATTTTCCTACTGTTCTTTTGAATACTTGAACCTATTCCTTCTAGCTAACTGTATATTGTACCCATTAAACGACTTTTCTTCATTCTCTCTCCTTTCCCTCCCAAGCCTTTAGCAACCACCATTCTACTCTCCAACTCCGTGAGATTTACTTTTTTGGCTGTCACATCTGTGTTGGAACATGGGATATTTGTCTTTCTGCGCCTGGCTTATTTCCACTTAAAATAATGACTGTTGGTTCCATTCATGTTGTAGGAAATAACAAGCTTTCACTCATTTTATGGCTGTATAATACATGTATTCCATTATGCATATATATATATAATATATACATCTATATATACACATACACACTCATATTTTCTTTCTCCATTCATCTGTTCATGTCACTTAGATCAATTCTGTAGTTAGGCTATTATAAATAATTCTACAGTAAATATGAGAGTGCATATATTGCTTTGATATATTGATTTCTTTTCTTTTGAATATATACTCAGAAGAGGGAATGCTGGATTATATGGTAGTCCTATTTTTAGTTTCCTGAAAAGCCCACGTGATGGCTATATTACTTTACATTCCCACCAACAGTGTATGAGTGTTGCATTTCTCTGCATCCTTGCCAGCATTTCTTATTTTTTATTTTTGTGATAATAGCCATTCTAACTGGGGTCAGATGATATATCATCATGGTTTTGATGTATATTTCCCTGATAATTAGTAATATTGAGGATTGTCTCATATACTTGTTGGCCACTTACATGTTTTCTTTAAAGAAATGTTTATTCAGGTATTCTGGTCTATTTTCCAGATTTGGATTTTTTTTTTTTTTGCCACTGAGTGTTTGAATTCCTTATATGTTTTGAATTCCTTATTGAACTCTTGTCAGGTGGATAGATGGCAATGCTGTGTGGCTGCTTTTAGTTTGTTAGAATCCCATTTGTCTATTTTTGCTTTTGCCACTAGTGCTTTTGACATTTTGCCTAGAAAAATCTTTTCGCAGTCCAATACTCTGTGGCATTTCTCTGATATTTTCCTTTAGGAGTTTTATAATTTTAGGTTATATATTTCAGTCTTTAATCCATTTTGATTTTGAGTTGAGTTGATTTTTGTGTACAGTGAAGGATGGGGATCTAGTTCATTCTTTTGCATGTGGATATCTAGTTTTCCAAGCTCCATTTACTGAAGAGACTCATTTCCCCAATGTATGGTTTTGGCACCTTTGTCAAAATAAATTGGCTATAAGTGTGTGAATTTAGTTTTGGGTTTCCTGTTCTGCTTCATTGGCCTAAGCATCTATATTTAAATTTTCTGGGTTTTGAACTTTGTATTAATCGTAGTATGGTCTGTGTATCCTGTCAAGTCTGACATTTTCTACATAGCATTGTTTTTAAGGTTAGTCAATGTTGTGTGGGTTTGCAATCTATTTTCATTACCTTATATTCCATTATATTGATATACCATTTCTTGTTTATACATTATGCTGGTAAGTGACTATTTGGCTCTGTTCCAGTCTGGGCCATTATAAACAACTCATTACATGTAGAACATTAGCTAAATAGCTGTTGCACAGTATTTTAGTGTAGTATAATGGATCTGTTTCTGAACTTCCTGTTCTGTTTAACTGGATTTTGTTGATCCTTTTACAAATGTCACATTGTTTTAATTACTATAGCTTTGTAATAAGTTATAATAACTTACAGAACAATTCTTCCCACTTTGTCTTTTAAAAAAATCTTTGCTAATTTTATCTAAGATCAGATGGCAGTAAGAGATGGGTTTCATCTCTTGGTTTTCTCTTCTGTTACATACGTCTGTGTCTCTATTTTTGTGCCGATACTATCCTGTTTTGATTACTGCAGACTTGTAATATAACCTCAAGTCTAGTAGAGTGATGCCTCCAGCTCTATTTTTATTACTAAGAATTGCCTTGGCTATGCAGGTTTTTTTCTGGTTTCATTTAAAATGAAGAACTATTTAATCCAGTTCTTCAAAGTGTGATGTTGGTTTTTTAATGGAGATTGCATTGAATCTGTAGATTGCTTTAGGTAGTGTAGACAATTTAACAGTGTTGATTCTTCCCAGCCATGAGCATGGTATATTCTTCCGTGTGTTAAATGTCTTCTGCTATTTCTCTTCTTAAGGTTTCATTATTCTTTTTTTGAGATCCTTCATCTTTTTTGTTAGGTATATTCCTAGATATTTCATTTTCTTTGATTTGCTTCTCGACTTAGCTGTTATTGGCATATACAGAGGCTACTTATTTGTGGACATTGATTTTATACCTGGAGACATTACTGTATTTCTTGATCATGTCCAGCAGTCTAGTAGTTGAGTCTCTGAGGTTTTCTAAGTATAAGATCTATCATGAGCAAAGAATGAGAGTTTGACCTCCTCTGCCCCCATTTGGATGCCCTTAACATCCTTTTTTAGCCTTTTATTTGCATGTAAAGTTTGAAATCAGCTTTTCATATAAACCAACATACTGAGATTTTAATTATCGTTTTGAATCTATTGAACAATATTGAGTAAATTGACATATTCATAATCGTAAGTTTGCCAGTCTGTAAACACAGTATATCTTTCCATTTAATTAGGTGTTCTTTAATTACTCTCATTAAAATTTTATGGTTTTCTGTGTAAAGGTCTCATATATCTTCTCTGGATTTAATTTTTATAGCTTGATAGTCCATTCCCCACTGTGTATTACAATGTGTGATGGTATTAGTGAGTAGTTCAAAGGGTGGACCTTGAAACCTCATTGTAAGACTGGCATTAGGCAAGATCCTTAACCTCTTGGTTCCTCTGTTTCCTGTGAGTTAAATGCAGAAAGTGCCTGTACTTTCCTAGCAAAGTTGTTATGAGAATAAGTGTTACCTTCTCCCAAATTTAGAATAGGTAAGTAGATCCTTGATAAGTAGAGATAAATGCATCTCTAAGATTTTATAGATATATTAATTATTATTCTTTTAAAAAGTTCTTCCAGGTTTTTAGTGGAGGTATTTTATTGAGTTCTATACAAATTTTAGTTTGGATTAAATTATTTTATAATATATTTTTATTGTTTTATAATATATGTTTAAATTAAATTTATAATCAAATTTGATGAGAATGCACATCTTTGGAATATTTAACATTCTCATCCAAGTAGTGGTATGTCTATTTATTGAAATGATTACTTTCTTCAGTCATCAATGTATTGTAGCTTTCTTCATACAGAGCCTATTCTTTTCACATTAAGTTTATTATCATTGTTTATATTTTGCTATTTAATCAGTTATTGCTGGTGTAAGGAAATTTACTGAGGGTCTTTTTGGTGTTTATTTTCTTACAGATCACCTTATGTAATTGATATATATGTGTGTCGATATATATATGTGTGTGTATGTGTATATATATGCATATTTATCATTCTCCCCCCACCTCTCAGTTTCTAGTTGTGTTTTCCTTTCTAATCGAATGGCAGCATCATATTTTTAGTTGCTTCAGTGTTAACATTAGAGTTTATGTTAGTTTTCTATTGCTCTTTTAAAAAATTACCATAAACTTTGAGACTTAAAGCAACACACATTTACTATCTCAGTTCTGTCTAGGCATACATTAGCTGAGTTCTTTATTCACAATCTGACAAGGATAGAAATCAAGGTGTTGGCTGTGACTGTGGTCTCATTTCAAACTTGACTAGGGAAGGATCTGCTTGATAATTCACACAAATTGTTGGCAGAATTTTGTTCTCCATGGTTTTAGGACTGCTGGCTAGAGGCTAGAGTTCCTTCAAGACTATCTATTGAGTAGTTTCTCTTCTAAAGCCAGCACAGAAGATGCTCCAGCCAGACAAGTACTATAGTCTTATGTAATGTAATGTGATCTCACAATTATGTACCAGTAATCATATTCATTCCATCACCTTTACCATCTTCCAATGGTGAGAGACAAATTCCAGGTCCTACCCACACTCCAAAGAAAGGGATCACACCAGGCATGAGCACCAATAGATACAGATCATGGGGCTATCTTAGAATCTGCCTACCACAAAGCCATTCTTTAAGCCAACATTTCCTGACAATATACTGTTGCAAGTTACTATCTTATTAAAATTATAGCTATGGCTTTTTAGCTAGTTTCACTATATCTGACTCAGCCTAATTTCAGACTATTCTGTATATAGCAGCCAGAGTGATGCCAGTAATCAGATTAGATCATCAAATCATCTCAACACACATCAGATCATCTCAATCCTATACTCATAACGTTTCTTATATTGTCAGACTAAAGCCACAGTCCAGTGGTTTCTCACATCACCATAGAAAATTCTACTTTCATCACAGTGGCTTACAATGGCCTTTAGTATTGTTTTCACCTCATCTCCTAATGCAAATTGAGAATCCATATATGAACTGCTTGGGACCAAGAGTTTCAAATGGTAGATTTTTTTCCAGATTTTTAAATATTTGCTTATGCATAATGAAATATCTTGGGGCTGGATCCAAGTCTAAACATAGAATCCATTTAGATTTTTTATGCACTTTATACATATAGCCTGAGGATAATTTTATACAATATTTTTAATTTTTGTATGAAGCAAAGTTTGTGTACAGTGAACCATCTGAATGCAAAAGTGTCATTATCTCAGCCACCACATGGACAATTTGTACTTATTTGGCGTCACCCTCATTCCTGAATCTGAATTTATATACTGCCAATAAGCAGTCATTTTTCTTACTCATACATAGTACTTAGCAGTAAAACATATAAAATACCATTACTAATAAAGTGAAAAAAAGCAGTATTCTGATTAAGCAGTACAGTAACAATGCCAGAATACCTGTATTAACTGTTAAACATCGGCAACAACAAACAACGGCAGGCTTTGGTCTTCACCTGTGACACTGAGTTTGGTTAAAAGGTTACTGTATGCTGTCCAGTACTGTCTTCAGGGATGTGGAATAAACTGTGTGCTGTGTATTTTGACTGTATTTTGACTGCAACTCATCACGTGAGGTCAGGTATGGAATTTTCCATTTGACATCAAATCTGCAGTCAAAAGCTTTCAGATTTTGGAGCATTTGGATTTGGGGATGCTCAATCTGTACTTCTCCCTTTCTTATTCCACTTCTGGTATATTACCCCCTTACTGTTTTTCAGACATGCTAGAAATTTTAGTTTCTTTGCTCATAATATTTGCTCTGCTTAGAATACATTTTCCACAGAAAGCTCCCTCATTTTTTAAGGTTTCTACAAAGGTCTTTGTTTTTTGGTGAGTTCTTTGTTGATCACCTTACAGTGATCCATTTCTACCATTCCCTTTTTTGATACTACTTTTTCTCTTCTGGCTATGAGTTATACTCACTACTATGTTTTGTTTTTTAATTTTTTATTTTGTTCATTGTCTGTTCCCCACCTGTAGTATTTTGAGTTCCATAAGGACTGGGATTTTTGTACATGCATGTTTCATGCATAACCCTAGCACTTAAAACAGTGGTAGGCACTTTCCAGGTATTTAACCAATATATTTTAAGTAAACTGAGTTTTATGTCATTGGGGAGATGGGTTCACAAACTTTTACCATCTTCTAATAATATACATTATATCTCCTATAAGATGGAATGCCTCTTTATTCTTTTGTCTTGATTTCTAGAAGGATATTAAGAAATAATAGGCATGCTTGCCTTCCTCTGACCTTAATGGGGAATACTTTTCCTATTTATGCTTTTAACTCTTGTATTGAGACAGATCTATTTTCAATCAAATTAAAGAGGTAACCTTCCTTTCATTTACTCAGAATTTTTTGGAGGATAAGAAATAGAGAGTGGATGCTGAATCTTAAATCAAATAGCTTTTAAGGATTTGGTCAGATGAATACATGGTTCTCTTCTGTTCCATATTGATATCATAAATTACATCAGGAGATACTTCAATATTAAATTCTTCTTCTCTCCCTGAAGTGAATGCGCTATTGCTTTAACTTACTGCTGGATCAAATTTGCTACACTTTACATTATTCCTAGTACTTATAGGATCTAAAGCCTTATGTGTCATTTGTTAGGTTTGACTTATTCCCTAATGAGGAGAATTTGGTTGAGGCATGTATGTGCTCACAGTCATTCCATTTCACCTTCAGTTTTTGAACCCCCCACCTCCGGCATATGGGCCTGGCGCCCTACTCCTTTGAGCCACAGGCACCACCCTGGAAATAGTCAATTTTCTGCTTTATGGTTGTCTCTGTAACTTAACCTGTAATTAATAATTGATTTTTCTGTGACTTCTTCTACCTTACTCCTTCTACTTCTTGGAGCCAAGCTGAGGCCAAGGATCCTCCTAACTGCTGTCTTGGGTATTCCATTCCCAATACTGAGAACAGAAGATTCAGTTTTACATCAGAGGTTATGGTGCTTGTTTTTCTTGAAATTTACTTTGTTTTTCTTCTTAGAAATTTATTTTGCTTTTCTTCCTGAGAAACTTGCTATTTATTCACATCTTGGATACCCAGGATATGCTTTTATAATCCCTTCCTTTCCCTACTTATTTTTATTTTTACTGCCTTTGGCTGCTTCTCAATTTATTTTTTCATTAAAAATTTGTATAATATGGTGGCACCTGTGGTTCAGTGGGTAGGGCACCAGCCCCATATACCAAGGGTGGTGGGTTCAAACCTGGCCCTGGCCAAACTGCAACAACAACAAAAAAATAGCCAGGTGTTGTAGCAGGCACCGGTGGTCCCAGCTACTTGGGAGGCTGAGGCAAGAGAATCGCCTAAGCCCACGAGTTAGAGGTTGCTGTGAGCCATGTGATGCCATGGCACTCTACCAGGGCAGTAAATGAGACTCTGTCTCTACAAAAAAAAATTTGTATAATATGCCCTTTTCCTCCCTTCTTCCTGCTTTGATTTTTCTAAGATGAGAAAGGAAAATACCATCATTTTCAGACTAGAAGTCTAAGTATTTTATTTTTTCATTCCATTGCTATTTTAACTAGCAAAAATGTTTTGCTCTTATAAACTGAGTATGGGACAGTTCTCCAATTAATGATAGTTGATTTTCTTTTAATTTTATTAGGTATTTCAGCCAGTTTGAAGGGAATAACATTGAATTCCTAATTTTGACTCTTTCAAACCTTAACTATTTCAGCCAGGTTCTAGGGAATAACATTGACTTCCTAATTTTGACTCTTTTTTTCTTTTTATTAAATCATAGCTGTGTACACTATTGCAATCATGGGGTACAATGTGCTGGCCTTATATACAATCTGAAATATTTTCATCAAACTGGTTAACATAGCCTTCACCATACCTTCCTACTTATTGTGTTAAGACTTTTATATTCTACACTTAGTAAATTTAACATGTACCCTTGTAAAATGGACTATTAGTGTGCTCTTACCGATTACCCTCCGTCCACTCATCCTCCCCCCTTCTCTCCCCTCTCTCTTTCCTTTCCCCTTCTTCTTGGGCTATAATTGGGTTATAACTTTCATAAGAAAGCTATAAATTGGTTTCATAGTAGGGCTGAGTACACTGGATACTTTTTCTTCCATTCTTGAGATACTTTGCTAAGAAGAATATGTTCCAGCTCCATCCATGTAAACATAAAAGAGGTAAAGCCTCTTTCTTTAAGGCTGCATAATATTCCATGGTGTACATATACCAGAATTTACTAATCCATTCATGGGTCAATGGGCACTTGGTCATCTTCCATGACTTAGCAGTTATGAATTGGGCTTCAACAAATATTCTGGTTATAAAGTGATTTTTGGTCTTCTGGATATATATCTAGTAGAGGAATTGAAGGAATGAATAATAGGTCTATTTTTAGATCCCTAAGTGATCTTCAAACATCTTTCCAAAAGGAACATATTAGTTTGCATTCTCACCAGCAGTATAGAATTGTTCCCTTTTCTCCACATCCACGTGATGTGGGCTAATCTTACTAGAGTTAGATGATATCTCAAAGTGGTTTTGATTTGCATTTCTCTGATGATTAAGGATGATGAGCATTTTTTCATGTGTCTGTAGGCCGTGTTCCTGTCTTCTTCAGAGAAGTTTCTCTTCAAGTCCCTTGCCAACCCCGAAATGGGATTATTTGTTCTTTTCTTGCTAATATGTTTGAGTTTTCTGTGGATTCTGGTTATTAAACTTTTGTCAGAGACATAACCTGCAAATATCTTCTCCCATTCTGAGGGCTGTCAGCTTGCTGTACATACTGTGTTCTTGGCTGTGCAGAAGCTTTTTAGATCGATCAGATCCCAGTAATGTATTTTTGGTGTTACTTCAATTGTTTGGGGGTGTCCTCCTCATAAAGTATTCTCCCAGGCTGATTCTTAAAGTGTTTTCCCTACACTTTCTTCTAGTATTTTTATAGTTTCATGTCTTAAGTTTGAATCTTTAATCCAGTAAGAGTCTATCTTAGTTAATAGTGAAAGGTGTGGGTCCAGTTTCAGTCTTATAACAGGTCGCCAGTCAGTTCACCCAGCACCCATTTCTTAAATAGGGAATCTTTTCCCCACTGAAAGTTTTTAATTGGCTTATCAAAGATCAAATAACAGTGAGTAGCTGGGTCCATCTCTTTGTTCTCTATTCTGTTCCATACATCTACCTCTCATGCCAGTACCATGCTGTTTTGAACACTATTGATTTATAGTATAGTCTGAGGTCTAGTAGCATAATTCCTCCTCCTTTGTTTTTATTTCTGAGTAATGTCTTGGCTGTTCAAGGTTTTTTCTGATTCCATATAAAACAAAGTATTATTTTTTCAAGTTCTTCAAGGTATGACAGCAGAGCTTTAATACGGATTGCATTAAAATTGTATATTGCTTTGGGTAATATGGACATTTTATCAGTGTTGATTCTTCCCAGCCTTGAGCATGGTATGTTTTCATAGTACTCTTTATAGAGATCTTTCTTGTCCTTTGTTAGGTAAACTCCCAAATATTTCATCTTCTTTGGCACTACTGTGAAAGGAATAGAGACCTTGACTATTTTTTCAGCTTCAGTATTGTTGGTATATATAAAGGCTACAGATTTATGAGTATTGATTTTGTACCCTGAGACGCTGTTGTATTCTTGATCACTTCTAAGAGTTTTGTAGTAGAATCTCTGGTGTTTTCCAGATACACAGTCATATCTTCTGTAAAGAGTGAAAGTTTGATCTCCTCTGACCTTATATGGATACCCTTGTTTGCCTTTTCTTGCCTAATTACGATAGCTAAAACTTCCACTACAATGTGAAAAAGCAGTGGAGACAATGGGCAACCTTGCCTGGTTCCTGATCTGATTGGAAATGATTCCACTTTAACTCCATTCAATACAATATTGGCTGTGTGTTTGCTGTATATGGCCTCTATCCGTTTAAGAAATGTCTCTTCTACACCAATTTTCTTAAGTATTCTGATCATGAAAGGATGCTGGATATTATCAAAAGTTTTTTCCACATCAATTGAGAGATCATATGGTCTTTGTTTTTTAATTTGTTTATGTGATGAATTATATTTGTAGATTTACGTGTATTGAACCAGCCTTGAGACCCTGGGATAAAACCTCACTTGGTCATGGTGTATAATTTGTTTGATGTGTTGCTGGATTCTGTTTGCTAGGATCTTGTTGAATATTTTTGAATCAATATTCATTAGTGATATTGGTCTATAATTTTCTTTTCTAGTTGGTTCTTTTCCTGGTTTGGGGATGAAGGTGATGTTTGCGTCATAGAATGTGTTGGGTAATATTCCTTCTTATTCTATATTCTGGAAAAGGTTGAGTAATATAGGTTCTAATTTCTCTTTCAAGGTTTGGTAGAATTCTGACATGAAGCCATCTGGTCCCAGGCTTTTCTTTTTAGGGAGATTTTGTATAGTTGATGCTATTTCAGAACTTGATATAGGCCTGTTCAACATTTCCACTTGATTCTGGCTAAGTCTTGGAAGGTGGCATGCTTCTAAGTATTGGTCAATTTCCTTCAGATTTTTGTATTTCTGAGAATAGATTTTCTTATAATAGTCATTAAGGAATTTTTGAATTTCTAAGGGGTCTGTTGTTATTTCGTCTTTACCATTTCTAATTGATGAAATTAGAGATTTTACTCTTTTTTTCCTGGTTAGGTTAGCCGAAGGTTTATCTATTTTATTGACCTTTTCAAAAACCCAACTTTTTGATTTATTAATCTGTTGTATAATTCTTTTTTTTTTCAATTAAAGTTAATTCTGCTCTGATTTTGGTTATTTTTTTTCTTCTGCTGGGTTTGGAATTGAAAAGTTCTTCCTTTTTTGGTAGCTTGAGATATCCCATTATGTTGTTAACATCTTCTTTTTCCATCTTCTTGAGGAAGACTTGCAATGCTATAAATTTCTCTCCGAGGACTGCCTTTGCAGTATCTCAGAGGTTCTGGTATTTTGTGTCTTTATTATGATTTTGTTCCAAAAATTTGATAATTTCCTTCTGAATCTCATCTATGACCCAGCTATCATTCAGCATAAGGTTATTTAGTTTCTATGTTTTTGTATGAGTATGAAGCAGATTCCTGTTGTTACTGAGTTCAACTTTTATTCTTTGATGGTCCGAGAGATACAAGGAATAATTTCTATTCTTTTAAATTTGATGAGGTTAGACTTGTGACCTAAGATGTGATCAGTTTTGGAGGATGTTGCATGGGTTGAAGAGAAAAATGTATATTCAGTTTTGTTAGGATGAAATGTTCTGTAGATGTCTGTTAAATTCAATTATTGAATGGTTAAGTTTAAGTCTAAATTTTTTTTGCTTAGCGTCTTATTGGAGGATGTATCCAACACTACCAGAGGAGTATTAAAATCTGACTATTATTGTGCTGGGGAAAATAGTTGCTCATGTCTGTTAAAGTCTCTGTTATAAATTGTGGCGTATTCTGGTTGTGTGCATAAATGTTGATAATTGAAATCTCATCATGTTTAGCGTTACCTGTAACAAATATGAAGTGACCATCCTTATCTTTCTTTACTTTTCTTGGTTGAAAGCCTATTGTATCTGTGAATAAAATTGCAACACCTGCTTTTTTCTGATTTCCATTTGCCTTAGATATAGATGACCATCCCTTCACCTTGAGTCTATATTTATCTTTTAAGGTAAGACAAGATTCTTGTATGCAACAGATATTTGGCCTGAGTTTTTGTATCCAGTCATTCAACCTGTGCCTCTTTAGAGGATAACTTTAACCATTCACATTAATTGAGAATATTGATAAGCCAGGTAGAATTTGAAGTATCAAGTTTTTCAAAAGTTGAAAGTCCTTAATGCCACTGTGGAAGTTGGAATTTGATCAAATGTTTCTGAGTAGTTTACTTTGGGGGTAGAGGATTACACTGGTCATTATTGAGGATAGGTCTGAGAATATCCTGGAGAGCTGATTTAATTATGGCAAATTTCTTCAACATGTGAATGTCATTAAAGTACTTAATTTCTCCATTGTAAATGAAACTCAGTTTAGCTGGATACAGGATCCTGGGTTGAAAGTGATTTTGTTTTAGGAGATTAAAAGTCAATGACTAGCCTCTTCTAGCTTGAAAGGTTTCAGCAGAGATCTGCAGTCATTCTAATATTCTTCCTCTTATAGGTTATGTTTTTCTTATGTCTGGCTGTTTTCAGAATTTTCTTCTTCATATTAACTTTGGTGAAGTTAATTATAATGTGTCTGGAAGATGCCTTATTTGTATTGAGTTGTGCTGGGGTTCTGAAACTGTCTGCTATCTGAATTTCAGAATCTCTTGGCATGTCTGGGAAGTTCTCCTTAATTTTCTCATTGAGTAGAGCATCTGGGCCTTTTGAAGCAAACTCATAACCTTCAGTTATTCCTATAAGGCGAATATTGGTTTTCTTCGAATCATCCCAGTGCTGTCTGAGAGAATGATTCATTTTTGCTGTCCCCTTTTCTTCCTCTTTGAGTATTTGGGAGCATTCAAAAGCTTTGTCTTCAGTGTCAGAAATCTTTTCTTCTGCCTGCTTCATTCTGTTACTGAGGATTCTACTGTATTTCTCAGATTATTGAGGGCTGCAATTTCTTGTCTCACTGTGTCAAAATCTTTGGTGATTTTGTCTTTGAATTCTTGAGACATCTTTTGAAATGCTCCTTGAATTCCCAATTCCAACTTTACCTCCAGTCTGTTAATCTTATTTGCAATCCAAATTCTGAATTCGATTTCTGACATCTCAGCCATTTGTTTATGAATGGTACCTTCTGGTGTGTCTGCCATGTCGTACCTTGGCGGAATTGATCTACTCTGATTATTCACGTTGCCGGAGTTTTCCCAGTGATTCTTCCCCATGATTATTTTACACCATTTGGCTAGATGAGCAGGTAAGTTGAAGTTGGCTTGCGCACTTAAGAGCTGGGACTGGTGTCTGTACCTTTTCCCCTAGAGCTTTGCAAAGGACCTGCACAGTGCATGAGACACTGGGGACCCCTGGGGACACTTGGTGTGGTGGGAGTAAGTGGCTCTATCTTATTTTCAGCTAGTCTCTGTCCAGTCCTAGAGAATCAGTGACTCTAGGTTGATGTCTCAGCTGTGGAGAAATACCAGTAACTAAGTCACTTGCCCTCCATGGGTAACAACTGGAAAAGGAAAATCAAATCTTCCCACAACCATATACCCAGGGTACCACTTAGGATAGTCCTTGGGTGATTGGCCCAGGTCAGGAGTTCCAAATCAATTGTCTCAGTCAGCACCCAGTCTCAAGTGGGAGAGTTCAAAAGGTCTCCACCAACTAGATAGCAGTGGTCTGCTGGCAGTTTGAATGTGACTTGCTCTGGTGCTCTGTAGAGTCAGAAGAACCCACCGAGCAAATAAATTATTCCAGGAAGGTTGATACTTCCTTCCCCACTTTGCACCTTTGTCACACCCAGTCACTGGTAACCCCACAGGGCTGTAACCCAGTTCCCTGCAATGTGCCAAGGCTCCAGGGGTTTGCACCTGCTGAATCACAGGGAGATCTTTGTCTCCTTGGCCATACTGCCTCACTCTGCTACTAGCTGGCAGGGGGAGCCAAAGCCTGACAAATTTGGGTGCTTAATGGAAGCTGGGGCTGTTCATTCAGTTCTAGCCCCACCCCAGATTGATGTTGCTGCCACTTATTTTCTTGCAGAATTTGCATTTCTGTCATAGCTATATTCCACTGCAGGCCAGGCACTGTTTGAGTTCACAGAAACTGCGAATGAGCTCTGCCCTGTGCCTCTGCCATTGTGCCAATTTGCACAGAGCTGGCATTTCTGTCTCTGCTGCACTCTGTGTTGGGGTGGGCGTGGTTAGAGCTCACATTCATCTCTGTTTCTGCTTCTCCCTGGGCTGGTGCTGTTGCCCCACCTGCTTTTGTCTCAGCTATATTCCCCTTTGGGCCAGGTGCTTCTTAGGCTTACTAAAGCAGCACTTCTGACTCAGCCACACCCTTGGAGTATGCCCTCTGTAGGCATGCATATTCTCATCTCTGTCCCTACCACGCCCTGCCCAGACAGGTACCACCTCAGGCATACCTATTACTCACAGGCCTACATTTCTATCCCAGATCTTTTCTGCCAGTGGCTGCCACCGGAGTAGAAGCCTGACTTTCTCTGGTTGCCAAGACAGGCAGGGAGTGTCTCTCCAAAATATCCCTAGGAGTGTGAGCCCTATTGTTCCTGCTGTTCTGTGCTGTGGGGTTCAACTTCTTCCTCTCCTCTATGGCTCCCTCAGTCCACAGTTCTCTCTTTACACCCATGCCGCAGAATCAGCACAGACCTGCAACAGCCCACACCTTGTCCACACTTCTCAAGAAAATGCCCAAGAATCTGGACTCCATTGGGGACAGGCTTCCAGACCTTGGGGTGAGAGAGGAAGGGAAGTACTCGGAGTTCAGAATTTCAGGTAGAGAATATATACAGTTTTATGCCTGGTGGGAAAGTGCCATGGCACACTAGAGGGTCCTGTCTGGGGAAAGCATTCCAGTTTTTAGAGGGTCTCTAACATGAGATAAAATAGGAGGAGATCTAAACTCTGCTTGCTTGTTTGTAGAAGGTATACTGTGAGCCGTTCTCATGGGGGAGGGGACTCTGGTCCGCTTGGTGATGGATTTTGTACCTATTGTTTGTTTCCTTGGGGTCATAGCTCACCTCTGCAGGGTTGATGTGTGTTCTTAACCCTTATCTCTTGGCTCAGCTCCAAACCATCAGCTTACTTGCTAAACTTCTGTCCTTTAACTCTCCTTCTGGATGGAAGCCTCTATGGAAAGCTACCTCCAGTTGGCCATCTTGCCTCCACTGATCCCTAATTTTAAATTCCCTCTGCAGAGTTAACAATTCTCCTGTTTCTTTTTTGACCCTTGAGAGGTATTTTATGTGAAAACAAATATATGTTTTTCCATTTTCATTCAAATAGTAGTACTATACACAGTATTTTGGACATTGCCTTTTTAATTAATATGCCTTGGAGATAGTTCTTTTTTTTTCCTTTTTTTGAGACAGTCTCACTATGTTGCCCTCAGTACAGTGCTGTGATGTCACAGCTCACATCAACCTCAAACTCTTGGGCTTAAGTCATTCTCTTGCCTTAGCCTCCCAGTTAGCTGGGACTATAGGCACCCACCACAATGCCTGGCTATTTGTTGTTGTTGTTGTTATTGTTGTTTAGCAGGCCCAGACTGGATTCAAACCTGCCAGCTCCAGTGCATGTGGCCAATGCCTTAACCACTGAGCTACAGGCACCAATCCTTGTAGATAGTTCTTGTCAAAATTATAAACTGCTGTTTTCTAAGATTTGTATAGTATATCACTATAAAACAAATTTCATGAGGGCAATTAATGACCTAGTACATGGTGGGAGGTGGGGGAAGGGGAGAGCAGAGAGAGGGAAAGAGGGAGGAGATTGGGGATTCACAGTGTGTGACACACCTTTTCGGGGTGGGACACAATTATAAGAGGTACTTTACCTAACAAAGGCAATCAATGTAACCTGGTTCTTTGTACCCTCAATGAACCCCAACAATAAAAAAAAATAATGCCCTGAATATTTAACATTTTTACCATGGATATTGATTGATTGATTGGTATATGGCCACTTTCTAATAAATAGTCTTGCATATAAGCCATTGTGCCCGTGTTTGACTGTATCTCTAAGATAAATCACTGAATGTTTAATTAGAAGATTGGTTTCATCTTGGATCTCCTGTTTCTTCAAATGCCAACTTTCAAAGAGACCAAACTGACCCAGCCCAGTCTTTCATAGCCAAACAGCATCTCCCATCATAATATCTTTTGTAAACATTTTTTTAATCTTACAATTTTTGATGAAAAGTTGTATAATCTTCCATTTACCCATCACTCATCTTTATCATTTATCAGTATTTTGCCAATCTTGTTTTATCTCTTCCTCTCCATGCACATTTTTTTCCTTAAGTGCTTTAAGGCAGATTTCAGATATGCCATTTTACTGATAAACAATTCAGTATTTATCTCTTAACAAATAAAGACATACTTAAAAAAATAAAAACAAACAAGGAACTCAAACCCTTTTCCACCATGTCATTATTGCATCTAACAAAATTAATAATATTTTTCTGATTTCATCTAGTACCTATCTTATATTTTCATATGTGACTCAAAATGCACTTTTAGAGTTTGTTTGAGTCAGTATCAGAATCTTCACATTTGCTTAATTTTTTAGACTTGTAACAGTACCCCTTTCCCATCTGTTTTTCATGCATTTTTTTCTTGAAAAAAATAAATATATAAAATGTGTAGATTCTTTAAACTCTGGATTTGGTTGACTGTTTTCTCCTTGTGATGTCTTTTTCTTTTTTTTTTTTTTGCAGTTTTGGGCCAGGGCTGTGTTTGAACCTACCACCCCTGGCATATGGGGCTGACATCCCACTTCTTTGAGCCACAGGCCCTCCTTGTGATGTCTTTTAATATATTTCTCTGTGTTACCCATAAACTAATAATGAGATAACTGGACTTGGTCAGATTGAGGTTCAGTTTCCGTGGCAAGAATACATTAAAAATACTATATGGTGCGGTGTGCACCTCTTTCATCACAATAGTAGACCATGATTTCTACTTAACTCTTTCAATAATAATAGTAATATATAACAGTGTGGTTGGGTGTTATTAGCTTGATCTATAATTATTAAGTTAGCCACTCATGTTCTATGTAGTGAACATTTTCTAGATTGGTTGCAAACTGATGATTTTATCATTTCTTCTATAATTCCTGAATGAGCAGTTATGACAATATAATGTTTTTATGGATTTGATAATGTTCTATGAATTGTTAAATTAAAAAGCAGTTCAGAAGAAAATTTATTATTTATATACATACATTTTTTAAAATCTAGTTTAGAAATTACCTATCATCTTTAAAAAACATTAAGTAACATCTTTTGAAGAGGAGATTACCATTCAAAATGGTAATATATTTGAAATGACTATATGACCTTTTCTATAAGATTTGTATTTCCTTGTATAGGTGTTACTTTGTGATGTCAAGGTTGTATCTATACTGGTAGAACATATTTTACAATATACACTTTCCACTTCTCATTTTTATATAGGTTATTAAATGTGGCATGCTGTAATCTGGACACTCTTCTTCTATTAGAGGCTCAGTATCAAGTATCTGAAATGTTACTAAGTGCTCAAGAAGAAAATATCTTAGAGAATTCAGAGAGCCACAGGTAAAAAAAAAAAAAAAAAAAAAAGGTCATTGACAGTAAGTTTCTTTACAGATGCTTTAAAATAGTAATTTTTTGTACAGGTTAATGTTTTTCTACTTTCTAAATTCAATAGATTAAATTAAAGCAATTAAAACATAAAGGTCACAGAAAGATTGTAATAGATGTTCTTGGAGAGAGCTTGGCAAAGTACATGTTCAAAGTTTGCTATTTGATTTTTTTTTCTTTTAGTTAAGCCCTGACTTTATTAGCAGTTGCATGAAATTGTGTCATCTTTAAGTTGAGATTACTTGTGTAAGATGACCCATTGAACAAAATGTTTGATTTCATGTCTCTTGTGAAGGCACTCTTTACTCTCTTCTCTTATTTTAAATATAATCATAAATTTTGATTATTCACAAAATGTGGTTCTGGTTATACCTTGATAATTTTTTTATTAGTAAATCACACTTGCCATTACTTACTTGGCTGACAGTTACCAAATATATATTGAATAGCTTTAAATTGCTTTTATTTCTGTAACTTAAGAAAGATGTCTCCACCCTATCCAGGTCTTGGAAAATTATAGAGTATGTTACTTAATATTCTAGGTTTGATGTAGAAGGAAGGGATTGACATGACAGCTACCAAAAATGTTGGGGCTGCTCATAAGCAACATTTAGATTTGGAATTTAAGGTACTATGTCTAGAACATAGGAGAACCTTCACTAAAAATGTGATTGTTAAAATCACTCAATAAATAATGTAGCTCCTAGTCCCATTTCATTAAATGCAGGAACATTTCTTTGGCTAATCTTACATCTCCCTCAATTATCTGTTCTCTAGCAAACAGTTACAATTTTAAGATTAAAAAGTAAACTTAGCCCTTGTATTTTAAAAGATATACTGATAAATGATATGTTTTCCAGACTGTTACACCTTTCTCTCTCTGAAATCCAATGATGTGATTTAAAAATTATAACAGATTCAATTAAAGAGATATTAAAGTTGATAAATTATTTTTTCAGGGACTTTATAATTGATGGTTTATCAGTAGAGAGAAATCATGTTCTTGTAAGAATGAATCTTATCGGTGGACCATTGGAACGGATTTTACCTCCAAGGATACTAGAGAAGGTAAGTGGGTGCTCGCTTCGGCAGCACATATACTAAAATTGGAATGATACAGAGAAGGTAAGTGGGATAAAGAAGAGGGGAGAATGTTTTCCTGACAAGTTTTGAAGCAAGGTAGCCAACTGAAGTGACACTAACGGACATCACCTTTTCAATTGTCTACATCACAGAGTTGAACTTTTGTTGCTTGGGAAAATTTAAGACGCAAGTAAACCTTTCAAGCTAAAATAGTGTTCGTGATGGCAGGAGGTCATAATGCCCATTTGAATAGCAGAGTGGGATCCCCTGTGTGTCTGAATATTTTACTTTCAATTTCTTTCTCTTTCATGATACCTGACTCTTATTATTAGATGACTTTGTTATTTTTGCATTTTTTTTGACAATATTGATCACCTCTCCTTCCATCGATATATAGTATGGGTTTCTCATGGAGTTTTTTTGTTTGTTTGTTTTGTTTTGTTGTTATTAAAAATATTCTTGCTTTGATTGTCATGCTGGGAATAATGAGAAAGAAATTATTGACAACATAAGAGAAAGTTTTGTGGAAGAAAATAAAGATTTTTTTTGATGATTATAATTTTCCTTTGCTAGAAAAAAAAAGTAGTAAAGGTATCATCATGAGTTCTAATCACTACGACAGGTTGCCATGTGTCTGTCTTCAGTGCTTAATTAATATTATTATTTTGATAATTTGTGTTTATTATTACCTATTGGAATATTGAAGTGTATTACCAATATAATGTTGTTTCAGTCATACTTTATTTTTATTGTTGTCTATTGCAGTAATGAAGTGTAGCATCAAATAGGTTTTGGTTAGTTAGGTAGCAGCTCTATAATTTATGATCAAAAAAGCCAATTTAAGTTAATGTTATTTCAGATAGCTTTAAAGTTTAA
The DNA here is from genome assembly GCF_000181295.1 of Otolemur garnettii. Taxonomy (NCBI): domain Eukaryota; kingdom Metazoa; phylum Chordata; class Mammalia; order Primates; family Galagidae; genus Otolemur; species Otolemur garnettii. The sequence continues at coordinate 16,591,880 of NW_003852397.1, read as the reverse complement.
TATTATTTTAAATCACTTTCTAAAGTCACCTGCCTTGCTTCATTTTTAGGGTGATGATCCATACCCTTGGCCAATGTTTTCGTCATATCCTTTGCCAAGCTGCTATCTTTCAAAAGTTACAAGAAATGGTGATATGAAACAAGGTAGAATATTTACCATCAAAAGTCATATTACTTTTAATGCTTTTGTTATCATTGAAAAAAATTAAGAGAGATGAGTATTGATTTTTGTTCACCTTGTGTACATGTGAACAGTTATGGATATTTCTTTACACTTTTTTGTTTTTCTCATGTTTTTTACTAAATCTGTATAGTCATGTACTACATGGCAATGGCAATAACATTTTTTTGTCAATGATGGACTACATACACAACAGTTTGTATATACACAACTTACAGTTTCCTGTAAGTTTATAATATCATATTTTTAGCAAGTGTGTTCTATGTTCAGTTGTGTTTAAGTATATAAATACCTGCCACTGGGCTGTAATTTCCTACAGTGGTCAGTGCAGTAACATGCTGTACAGGTTTATAGCCCAGGAGCAATAGGCTATACCATATGGCTTAGGTGTGTAGTAGCCTGTGTCATCTAGATTTGTGTAAGTAGACTCTGATGTTCACACAATGACAAAATCATCTAATGATAAATTACTCAGAATGTATCTCCTAGTTAAATGATACAAAGCTGTATTTTTGTGTGAGGCCAAATAATTTTTCTTGAGGCTAAGGCCTGATGAATCTATCCAATAGTAATAGCAATCTTTCAGATACTAAGAATTTTTCTAGGAGAAACTCTTTAGATAGTACCATTTTGGACTCTTTTCCTACTGAGTCACATTTTTTAATGAATTCAAACCAGTCTCAAGCTTTTAACCTTGTCCTTTCGCAGCCTATTTTCAGTCTTGCTGGCAAATGAGGAGGACAGTGGACTAACATCTCAAAAGACCATCATCCTGCCTTTAAGCAGAAAAACAGGTTTTTTTTAAAAGAGGGGTTTGGGTCACTTGGGCTTAAGTCTGCGTGACCAGTGTCACATGTTGTGGCTTTGGGCTATTGTTTTTTAACTGTGACTCGTGATTTTGGTTCACCTTATCTCTCATGATGATATCTTGTGACTCTTGGACAATTCTATTGGACCATCTCCTGTGGTTTAAGATACATTTTTTTACCCATTTAATTACTGGCCTTAGGAAAGGAATAGAGATTTTAATTCCCAAAAAGGGTTGGAGTGGGGCTTAAAGAGAGACAACTGGTAAAAGATTTTATTGCCTTTTGTCAGGCCTTTACCTCTGTTCACTGTGAATGAATTGCCACTGCACTTGGAAAAGCCAGTTTCTCAGTTGTGTGCTTTATTTCATGCTATTTCTTCTCAAAGATACTACTTCCAACATTTCTTTCATTTTCTTTTGTTCCTTTCTTTTTTCTTTCCTTTCCCGCCCCCCCCCCCACCCCGAGTCTGACACTTGTAATCCTATCACTCTGGGAAGGCCAACACGGGTGGATCACCTGAGCTCAGGGGTTCGAAACCAGCCTCAGCAAAGCGAGACCCCTGTCTCTACTAAAAACAGAAAAAGAAGGAAAAAATAAAAATAAAAAAACCTAGCCAGGCATTGCAGCAGGAGCTTGTAGTCCCAAATATGAGACAAGAGGATTGCTGAAGCCTAAGAGTTTGAGGTTGCTGTGAGCTATGACATCATGGCTCTCTACCTCAGGGCAAAAGAGTTAGATTCTGTCTCTAAATAAATAAATAAATCTGGATTCTTAGGCTGCCATCCTACACTACAGATTTTGGAGTAGCCAACTTCTATAATCACGGGAGCCACTTCCCTGTAATAAATATCCTTCTCTTTCTTTCTCTCTCACTTTCTTTTCTCATATACACACACTCACTCAGCTGGTTGTTCCTCTGGAGAGCGCTCACTAATAACAGGTGGCCTTTAGTGTCCACAGCATGGCCTGATAGAATTCCTCCATCCTTCAGGTCTGTCTTTAACTAGCAACTAGCCTTGTCTCATTTTAGATCTTACTACCCAGCATCAGTTGACATAGTGGAACCTGCCCTCACCACTGGCATTAAATCCATTGTTCAGGTCTCAGCCCTCATCCTACTAGATTCAGCAGCATCACTGGGCATAGTGGAACCTGTTCTCATTATTGAAACAGTTTCCTCACTTGGGTTTCAGAAAATACAGTTGATTTCTTTTTCTGCTGCATTTCCGTTGAATTCCTCTGTGTCTCCTTTGTTGGATTTTCATAGCTCTTCAGTTTTTAAACTTTGCATTGGCCCAGAGACCAGTTCTCAGTTGTCTTCTTTTTTCCTAGTTGTGTTACTGTTATGAAGACCTTATCTAGTCTCGTGACTGAAATACTATTCAATATGCTAATGGCTCTCAGAGTGATATTTCTAACTCCCATCTCTACCTTGAACTCTTGTTCTAACTTGTATTTAACTGCCTACTGGACATCTCTGCTAGGAAGTTTAATTAAAGGATGTCAGACTTAACATGTTTCAGATAAACTTTTGATTATCCCTCAAAATCTATTTCTTTGGCATTTTTCTTCTTTTGAAAAATGACATCTTTCTGCTTCTAGTTCTTCAGGCAATAACCCTAAAGGCATTCTTGCATTCCTATCTGCCTTTATACACCATATCTAACCTGTCAGCAAGTCTTGTTGACTCTTCATGTCTAAAATAAAGCCTGTATTTCTCATTTTTGCTATTGCAGTATCCTGCCTAGTGTTTAGTCTGTTCTCAACACAGCAGCCATTGCGAGTTGTTAAAACACGGTGTAGCTTACTACTCCTCCCCCTGAAAACCTTCTGTGGTTTCCCTGGAGTTTATAAGGCTGAACACATTTGTGACATCCTTTCTGATACATGCTCTATCTTAGGGCATGTGGTACAGTTTTAATCCTTGTTTAATATTTCTTATTTTGCCACCATACAAAACAGGAAAATGTTCAAATAAGACATTATTCCCAATTTAAAAGCAGTGCGTGCTACTTCCTCCTATCAAGAGTGATCCTGACATTACTATTGTTCTCATTAAGGAATAAGAGGATGATCTAGTCAACAGTGGATAGCCTACGAGAGGTACCTCAGGAACACATTTAGTCAGTTCATAATGACTATCTCATTTTGATATTGCTGATCTGTGTCACTGATCTTACACTCTTAGAAGAAAATGGAAGAAAAAGCACATTCAGTCCCTTGTATCTAAAATAGTATAGTGATGGTGTTTCTGTTAGTTAACTCAATGAAAAAAAGGAAGAAGAGCCAAATGTGTTTCTAACAGATGTAAGGCTTAATCAAAGGTAATGTGTTTTAGTTAAATAGATAAATGAAGCTAAACATTACTTATGCACCTCTGAAAATATTATGCTTAAGCTAGTAATACTTTAAGACACCAAAGTTATTTTAATAGCAAGAGTCATATACTTCCTGTTAGCTTTTTTGATTCAGAGGTAATGATTCATTGATTCTGATACATGTTAGTCATCATTTGCATGCAAAATTTTGGGATATCTTTCATTGTTGTAGGAAAAAACCACTTAAGTTTGTGCACATGGTGACATCTTCCCCATTTGTCTCCCAGCTTCTAGATTTATCCAGCCTGCTACAGTTAACATCTCCTCATCTGTTAAATTGCCTCTTGTTAGTGCATTGGCATCCGTGTTAGCTGTTAGATGATTCATATTCATCTATAAATAAGAATCTTGAAAAATCATCTGGTTCAGTTATTTTTCTTTGTGAACATTTTTAGGGTGACCATTTTAAGATGTGAATGCCCTTTGAAAGCTATTAATTTATATTTTATATATGTTTTTATATATATGCACTTACATGTCTACATATGTAGAGATGTGTATGTATATGAGCCTGTGTATAGATCATCACACACACACAAAAAGTCTCTTCCATGTGGTAGACATAATTTCTACTTTGAATATCATTTTTGTGTTACCTAAGAGTTCAGGTAAGTAGAATAAAATATACTAGTATAGTAACTTGTATTGTTACCTCTAAAAATGAGGCAATGAACGTGAGGGGGAAAGAGTTGTACAACAGTCAAAAGGAAGAACCAGTTGGCGTGTCAGGGGTGTTAAGGTGAACTGCTGAAGGTTGATTCATAGTGTTCTTTCCTGTATGGAGATGAGCTAAAATTTGATCTCCTGGGGCTACTATTTTAACCTCATTGACTAGTCTACCTATGGTATCCCATTTAGTATTCAGTATGAGGACATCTTTCTCAGAGGAAGATGGGAAATCCAGAATTTCCATACTGAAAATTACAAAGGGTAGGGGGAATTGGATAGCATATTTCATTTTTTTGTTTGTTTGTTTTTTTATTTTTGAGACAGAGTCTCAAGCTGTCACCCTGGGTAGAGTGCTCTGTTGTCACAGCTCACAGCAATCTTAAACTCTTGGATTTAAGCAATTCTTTTACCTAAGCCTCCCAAGTAACTGGGACTACCGGCCCCCACCATGATGCCTGGCTGTTTTTTAGTTGTAGTTGTCATTGTTGTTTGGCAGGCCCAGGTTGGATTCAAACCTGCCAGCAATGTTATATATGGCTGGCATCCTGGCTGCTGAACTACAGGCACCGAGGTGCATACTTCAGTTTTTGAAAACATCAGAGAGATACATCTCAATAAGAGAAGGAAATTTGCTCTTTATAGTTTCCTGTGTATCATCCTGTATGAATTTCATTACTTTAAAAGTAATTTTACAATATTTGTTCAGGCAGGGATTAATCAGCAATCTCAATTACATCTGTAAACTGTATTTATTACTATTGTAGAATTCCTTCTATTTTGATAAAGAAACCATTTCAATATGAATTTATTCAGTTGGGGGTAGTAAGAGGAGAGTAATTTTCTTTTCATTTATTGTATATTTCTTATGCTACCAACAAGGCCAAAAGGTAGTGGAAGCACAGCACAGACTCACAGGGTCAGTGACAGCCAGGCTACTTGACACTGATCACATTTCTCTGATATTAGAAATGTACATGGGCTATTCTGTGAAAACCTCCAATGTGGTTGTAACCTTTGATGTAAATGAATTTTATAAATGCTTCTAGGAATACCTCAGTAGTCACTCTTTATCAGTATATCCCTCCAGAGGCCCTTCCAGAGAGTTCTCTCCACTGGGGCTTTCCAGGAAGTAGAGAAGGGCAGCTCACGTAAGCCACTTGCACAAACAAACATGTTACTTTTTCATTCTCTTTTTCTGACCTTACTTCTCATCTCCCTTTGTCACATGTTTTTTCCTCTTTCTATGGTAATTATCCTGCATGGTCTACATCAATCATACAAATCCTTTTTCATTTTTCATAGCCACATTATTGAGCTATAACATAATCCCATTCCATTACCCATTTAAATTGTAAAAACAATTCACTGGTTTTTAGTTTATTCACAGATACTTGCAACCATCGCCATAGATACTTTTGGATTGTTTTGATCCTCTCAAAAAGAAATCTGGTGCCATCTCTTTTTCCTCCCTTCATATATCCCTAAATAACCACTAATCTACCTTCTGGACTTTGATAGAAATGGACTCATATAGTTGACGGTCACATAGTTGATATAAATGGACTCATATAGTTGATGGTATTTTGTGATTGGCTTATGTCGCTTAGTGTGATGTTTTCAAGATTCATCCATATTATGGTAGGTATTCCTACTTCATTCCCTTTTATGCTTGAGGAATAAACCATTGTATGGTTATACCATAATCTGTTTAAACATTTGTCTGATAATTAGGCATTGGATTATTTCTACCCTTTATCTATTATGAATAATACTTCTATAAACATGCATAAATTCCTGTGTGAACATATGTTTTTATTTCTCTTCATTATATATCTAGGAGTGGAACTATTGGATTATATGGAACTCTGTTTCATTATCTGAGACAATGACAAAGCAGCTGTACCATTTTACATTTCCACTAGCAGTGTATAAATGTTCTGGTTTCTCTCTGTTATTGCTAACACTGGTGATCAGACTTTTTGATCTAGCCATCCTAGTTGGTATGAAGTAGTGTATCATTGTGATTTTGATTTGTAGTTCCTGATGAGTGTTGATGTTGTGCTTATTGGCCGCTTGGAATTTTCCTTGGAGAAGTTACTATTCAGATCATTTGCCCATTTTTAAATTGGATTATTTGCCTTTTTATTAATGAGTAGTAAGAATGCTCTACATTCTGATATATGATTTGTAAACTGTTTTTCCCCTCCTTAAAATCCGTCGTATTTGTGCCTTCTGAATCTTTGTTCTTGGTGTTCCCTTTCCCTGGACTAATTTCTGCACTTCCCACGTGCAGTTCCTTTTAAACCATTTGTGCTTAGTCTAAATGTCACGTCTTCAGAGTTGCTGTCCCATCTTATCTACCATATAATTCTTCCCTTGCTGCTTATCTCCCTCCCTGGACCCCTATTTATTTCTCTAACAACATTTATACCTGATATCGATGTTATATGTTTGTTTTTTGTCTGCTGCCCTAAAATGTAACCTCTAGGAGGCAAAGATGCTGTTTGCCTTAGGTGGTAGGCATAATACATAAATATTTACATAAATACATAAATATTTATTGAATGAATTGATGACTCGCCATTGGATTTCTTCTCTTTTTATTTTTCCCATCATTGGGAAAATGTCTACCAGACATTAGAATCTTTTTGTAGGCTAATTTGAACTGTAAATGTAGGAATTTTTACTCATGCCTAGAATGACCTCTTATCTGACTCATTTCCTAGAGCGTGCTTAGCTTTGGAGTTAGAAAGCTTCTTGAGCTAGACTTCTGTATATATTATTCATGAAGTAGACACCTTTATTATAGTTCTTTTATCATTTACAAAGTGGTACTTTGTGGCACATAAAAGGTTTACATTGTTAGCCTTATATCCCATTTTTTCACAACTGAAAAAAATCACTAAAAATGCACTGCCTTTTTTTCTGTGATTACTTGAAATTTTTCCTTTTATAGCTTCAGTAACTTACTTTACTGCTTTCTCCCTCACATTTCTTCTTCCTATATCTGATAGGAAATTGATTTTCTGCCTGGCAAAACATTCTCTTTAAAATACTATATAGAAGAGTAAATTCCATGGTGATAATTATTCCTTTTAATGGAATATACCAAATTATATTAAAATATTTATTGTCACGTTGTTCAGGTATTTTTATTCATATATTTTATATGATGTTCCTATAGGAGAGAATAGATCATTTGAAAGTTAATAATATGTAAGATATAAATATATCCCCCATAGTGTCTTTTTTAATTTTTTTGCCTCAACATGAAATAGTTTTTCTTACTTCAAATTAAATAGGGAAGAAATAATACAAAACTGAAGCGAATTCTAGTTAGAACTTGTTTTCACAGCTTGGAAAGTTTAAAGTCTCAGCAAATTCAGTATAAAATGTCTTGAATCTTTAGGTCGTATGTATTAGTCGAATGTCTGTGAGAACTATCCTATGTTTTTAGGTAAGGACCACAAATTTAAGCCCACTATATCACATCTATATTATTTACATATCTTTAGCTACTTTATAAAAGTGAAAATACAAACTCCTAGTAATGTTAATGTATTAATATGTTTGGGACTAAAAGAGGCTTTTGGATAGGTATTGTATATAAAGTTTATTTTGAACATTTTATAGTTATAGAATGTCATTTATAGAATAGTAGATAATAATTTCACTGTACTTTGGTCACTGAGGGAAGAAATATTAATATTAGTTAAAATTTCTAAATTATAGATGGGACCAGAGAGTAAGAGTCCCATAGGATGCATGTTCAGTGAGTGGGTAATGAAGTTTATGAGTTATATACAGTGATCATCTCAGGATGTCAACGTATTTCATCCTAGTATATGAGTACATCTTTGTCCCACCTATGAAGACATGCTAATATTATTTTAAATTGTTCACATTGGAAGTTGTTGATATTTAGCCTTTTTAACTACAAATACCTGTTGTTTTGCACTAGAATAATATCCTTAATTTAAAAAGAGAGTCTTCATTAACCTATACTGATTTTTCTTTAAAATTTCTCATGATTTTACTGGGAATAACTGCTTATTCAGTGGTGCTACTTCTTGCTGATGCTTTCTATCTTTTTAAGTTTGGGGCGGTGCCTGTGGCTCAAAGGAGTAGGGCGCTGGCCCCATATGCGGAGGTGGCAGGTTCAAACACAGCCCTGGCCAAAAACTGTAAAAGTTAAGTTTGTGTTCGCATCCCTAATGAATTAGCTTTATTTCTTTCTCACTTACAAATGATTGATGATCTATTGTATAATTCTAATAGTAAACATTCAAAACTGGAATATTTACCTACCTAGAATGGGGAAAGAAACTTTTTAAGGGAGGAAATAAGAGAATGAGAGGGGCTGTAATTGCAACTACATTGTAATATAATAATTCAAATTGCCTAATTAACAAATGACTAGACAGAATTGCCTTCATTGCCAGTCTTATAAATTATGTGAAATTTAGAATACTACTTCTCCCTCAATCTACAAAAAATAGAATCCCCCTAGGAATGATTACAAATGTACAATGAAAAACAATATAGTACTATCTAAAACATAATACAATATGCTGATGGATACTATTTTTGTTCTGATTTTAAAAGGCTTTTGTGTTCTATCTTACACATAGAGCCAATCTGTAAATATTTTTGGTGATTGACTTTCTATTTTATCAAACACTTATCTAGGATTTTGTGTCAAGTCAGATATTTTCTTATTCTTTTTTTTTCCTCTTTATTGTTTCTACCTTTGGAATCAAGATTTATTTTCTGCAGATAAGGGTAATTGACTTTTATTTGACATCAACCTGCTAACTGAGGAGACTTGTAGTATAACTCAGATTATGGCTTCTCTTCTATGTAGGGAATCTTGAGCTGTACTTGTTGAGATCCCTCGTTTAATAATAAGTATATTCTTTTGAACAGTAAAACTTTTTCTTGTGTTTTAACTTTTAGATTTGAAACTCAGTGTTTATAGCAACCAGAGAAAATCATGTGCTAGTTTAAGTACAGTAGAACAACAAGGGATAAATAATTCCTCATTTTTTTTTAACTCCACCAATTTCTCTGACAGTAAATGGTTAGTTATCAAATATTAAAGAGTAAATATAAAAACAAAAGTGGTATGATAAATCCAACATGAGGAATAACTTATATGAAATGCAAATGTAACATTTTAAGAACCTATAGTTCGAACAAAATAAAGACCTATAAGAATTAAGGTATTCCCAAATTTAGAACCAGAAAGATGCCTAAATTTTTAATATAGGTTCTCTATGCAATTGCTTATTGGGTCTTTCAGGTCTTCCCTTGTTGAAATAAGAGTAAAGTCAAATGATGACTATGTTAATATAAGTGGAAGGAGGTAAGAAGAAACACAAATGGTGATCTACTGTTACACAGATAAGCTTCAGTATCATAGAAGCTTGACTCAATTAAGCCGTAGACTCACTGGCTAGTTTTGATGCCTTCCTTTTGTTATTTTCCTTTTGTGGCATCTGTTATGATACTGTATATAAAGTGAGCACTCAAAACTGCTAACATCCTAGGAAGGAGTTTTTTGTTTTTGTTTGTTTGTTTTTTATTGTGTGGGATTCATTGAGGATACAAAGAACCAGGTTACATTGATTGCATTTGTTAGGTAAAGTCCCTCTTATAATTGTGTCTTGCCCCCAAAAGGAGTGTCACACACTGTCACCCCCCACCCACTTCCTACTTTCCCTCTTTCTGTTCTTCGGTTCCTCCAACCCCTTCCCTCTTTTCCTCTCTCTGAAAGTTTTTTTTGTGTTAATAGCAAATTTTCTTTTGTATTTATATTGAGCTAACATTATTTTCTTCTCCTTGAAGAGAAATTTCTTTCTATGTAGCCTTTTTCTTCATGGTCTATAATAATCTTATATAATATGATCTTTGTTTCTATATGACCTTTTGAGAAAAATTATATAATAATATTTTAGTAACATACTATGAATAGTATGCTTAATTTAGTTACGTAAATAACTTTCAATAATACATACACATTTACATACACATGTGTGTATATAAATTTTTATATATAACAGAATGTATCCATTTTAAGAAATGTTTGAATATTTACAAATATCAGTACATACAATAACCATCACCTTAATCAAAACATAGTCATTTTTTCATGACTCCACACTACTTCTCTTGTCCTCAACCTCTTTCCACACAGCTACAGGCAGTCCCTGATTTTCTCCCATTACTGTAAATCAGGGTTTCTCAGCCTCAGCACTACTAATCTTTTGGGTAAATGTTTGCTGCACGGGGGCAGTGCTGGCCTGTGCATTGTTGGATTTTTAGCAGCATCCCTGGCCCTCACCTGCTACAGTCCAGTAAATGGCTCCCTCCACTTTCTCAGAAAGGTTTATAGACATTGCCAAATGGTGTCTGGGGAACAAAACCATGTCAACTTGAGAACCACCGCTTTAAGATTCGTTTTCCTGTTCTAGAATGTCATACAAATGGAATTATATTGGATACATTGTTTGTACCTGTTTTATTTGCCAGTGTCATAGTTTGAGATTGAAGCAGGTGTTATGTGGTATCATTTACTTGTTTCTTCTCCCTGAGATGCCAATATTAATGAACCACAATTTGTTTAAAAATATATCTTTCATTTCTGTTTTTTTAAATCCCTAAAAATTGGTGCTTTTAAGTCTTTCCTCTTTCATCCTCTTTCTCTTTTTTAAACATTTGTGTGTAGCAAGGATTACTGTCACACAAGGGCCGGAGATCCTTGTGGTGTTAGAGAAAAGGCTGCCCCTGGTGTAGTGCACTACCTACATTTGTGAGGTTGGTGGCCTCACATCCAAGCTGTCAGTGGCCTCTGCTTTTAAGTCTGTGACTGATAATTTTATCTCAGTCTTTTGTGAATCTATTTCTATTAAATGATTTATCTGCTGTTATGAGTCACATTTTCCTATTTATATTTATGGTTTTTGTCAGACCTTGAACTTTATTCACTTTACGCTGAGTGCTCGATCTTGTTGTTTTTCTTTACAGAGTAGTGGAAATTATTTTGGCACGCAGTCAAGTTACTTGTGGGTCAAGTTGATCTTTCAAGGCTTTCCTTTTTGTGTTAGGGCGGGTGCAGAACTATCTTTATGACTAATTGAATTCTATTACTAAGGTATAACCTTTCTGTTCCCTGTGTGGAACACCTGGTAGTTGACTAGTAGTATTCCTGACTCTGTTCAGAATTTGGACTTCTCCTAACTCTGTGTCTTTTCTGGGAATTGTTCAGTGTATTAACTCCCTGCTCTTCTTTGCCCCATCTTGTGGAGCGGTCCAAAGAGGGCTTTGTTTTTTGTGACTGAAAAGATTTACAAGATTCAGTTCAGGGAAGACATTTGAGAGACTATGTGGCAGCAGATCCAAGCAGTGGTGTGTAATTTAGCTGTTTCAGTACTTAATGCTGACACTGTGAACTCTACTTATCCACACCAATCGGCTTCTCAGTCCCAAATTTGGAGGAGGAAATAAAGGAATTATTTATTGTTCCAACAGTCCCAGTGATATCACAGATTTCATGTTCTTCAGCTTACACTATATTAAATCACTAAATGTTTTCAAGTGTGAGGAATGCAAATTGAAAAGCATATACTCTCAATGATGGCTGGGGAAACAGGAGGCAGAAGTATAATACAGGTTGCAAAACTGTCTCTCTAGGAATCTTTTGCTCAGCCTGGTTTAGCTGAGCATTTCTTTATTGTCTCAAATCTAATTTCCAGGTGTCTAAACTGGGTCCATTAGCCCCTCTGACATCTGATAAATTCAGGAGCATACCACGTCTGTTCAGGGCTGTTTATAATTACCATGCCTTGTGTTCTTTTCCTTAGAATTAGATGACGAGAAAACAAAATAGAATAGCAAATGTGAAATGAGAGAGACAGAGGAAGGGGAAGGGGAAAAGATAACAGATTTACAAATAACTGATAGCCATGAAACAGCTATATGAACATTCTTTTGGAAGGACGTAAAAGACAGGGTTTCACATGAATAGAAGAGTAACAAAATAGAGGAGGAAACCAAGTTAAAAAACAAAACAAAACCGTGTTTATTTTTGCAATCATGTGCCACTACTGATTCTTATTATGCTCTAGGTATTTTATTCTTAGGAATAAGTAATTTAAATATTCTAAATAGAAACAATAAAAATCCAAGTTCAATGAGGTTGAAATAAGTCTTTACCTAATTTATATCAAGATATATTTGACATTAAAACTTTGTTAACAGTAACATAATTTTCAATAAAATTATCAGCTTTATTGCTATTTTTTAAGTTTAAAGTCTTAAGTACTTTTATTAAAAAATACTATTTCTCCTTTCATTTAGTGCTTATAATTTTTCCCTAGTTACTGCTTCTGATTAAGACTATTTAGTAATAATGAAATACTCTCTGTTATTGTAGTCTTGATAGTCAAAGAGAATATGATAGATTAGAATTACAGATTTACAGATTCTTTTAATAGAACAACATTTTGATTTATTTGTTTTTGTAGGAGTGCATCTGTTCGGTGTATGTATCTATACATTCATGTTTTGTATGAAACAATATATGTGTGACTTTGATATTAAGAAGACTTTTGTGACCTAAATGTCAAATAGGGAAATATTTACATAAATTATGACTATATGTATAACATAACTTTATATATGATAACCATGAGGACCATATGGCAAAGCAGCTTTTTTAGTGCTGGTAAAGCTGAACTTTAGATCATAGGAATGGTATAATCTGTGTGTATATGTGCACATACATGTAGTATGCATACATGTATGCTTTATATAACACATAAATTTCACGAGGGCAGCAACGTTATCTTGACTATTATAACCACATGGGAAGAACTCCATATGTACTTCCTAAAAATAAATTTTTAAAAATTGAATGGAAAAGATAAAATAGTTTCAGTATGCTAGAAAGACTATTTCATTTGTAAAACCTATAAGAATAAGCACTTGATTATTTTATTATAATTTTATTCATTAAAGAAAGGATAAGAAATTATCCTGATAGTAGATTGACCACCGATATCTTCCTTCCTGATGGATTCACTAGCCTAAAGTAGAATTTAGGAGAATGATTTTCTAATGTTGTTAATGTTCTCAGACCACATTTTAGGGCAGAAGCAATCAGACCTTTGACCTTATAATTTTGAAAAGTTCTTATCCCCTTTGTTCTCCAAAATGTCTTTTAAGAGAAGTGGTAAAGAAAAAGGTCTGACTTCATATGATAACTGATTCTTCCCCATATTCTTTTTGAATATAAGACAATGTGTATCTTTTCCTTGAATTTTTACATGCATTTATGTCTATATGAATACATATGCATGTATCCTTTCTTAATACTAACTCCTTATTTAATATATTATTCACTGGTTTTTTTTTAAATAAAAAAATCTCATGGGAGTAAGTAGATTTAAAATTGTATAATTAAATTGGAAGTTGCTATGTATTCATAAATTACTTCAAATAAAAGTTTTATTTTAGGCATAGATACCCTTTTAGTCCCATTCGTTATTTCAGTGAAGAAGAGAAATACTCCACTTCTGTCTTCTTAGGGTCCTGACAGGGTCCAAGAATTAAATTAATGTTACACAGAGGATAGGAGAAAAGTATAATGCATGTTTTATTTGGCATGAAAGTACTCATAAGGAATTGAAGACTTAAAAAAGCAGTTATTTATACAGTACTCAATTGAATAAGAAATAGAAAGCTGTGAAAATGTGACTAAATTATGTGGGAAGGCTTAAAAGGTAAGTGCTATTATAATAAGATCTGTACAGACTCTATTCTCAACTTCTCATCCTTGAAGATAAGGATTTTTTTGCCTTTTGTCTGAAATAAGGAGAATATTTTCACATGGGAATTTCATTGTCTATTCTTAAGAAACAGCATGAAGGTCTAAGTGATTTTCTTGCACCTGCTGTTTTTCAATATTAACTTAAAAATAGTCAATATGTCAAAATACTGTGTTTTAATCCCTTTATCATCATAATTTTTTCAAGAAGATCTAAATGATTTACTAAAGATTTTCTACACTATGCTTTAAATGAATAAAATCACACCTGAATGTACATGAAGAAGTATAGTCTTCATGGCAGTCTAACTTATTGAAATCCTAATGTTCACGTTATCTGTTACACCAGATACTTGGTAATGAGCCATATTTGTATAAGAAAAAGACTTTCAGAATTATGGTTACAAATCAACAATCCGTATTATAAGCTTTTCAAAAATCGATAATCCATTTTTTGAGCTCTTAATAAATGTGTCAAATAACAATTGATAGTATCAGATGTAGTTACATAAAAATATGTTTTCCTTTGAAAGCCATAATACATTCCGTACTTTTTCTGGAATTGATAAATGTTCACATACTTAATACTTAATGTTTCTGTATATATAACATGTCGGTATCAGTAATATAACATGTTATCTTTCTTATCAGATAATGATCTTGGCAAGCTTTTATTATGCTTCAAAATGTCTCATAAGCAAACTGAATGGATAGAAAACTGTCGAAGACAATTTTCCAAAATGATGAAGACAAAACCTGATATAATCTGGGGAGGTGGTGAGTGCATTATTTCCATTGTGGGTTTTTATTCCTTTGGCATAAAAATTATTTCAATGGAAGTTTTATGGTTTTAATGTTTGTTTTATGTGTTATAGAATTAAAAATGAGGGATGGGAAACGTTTGTATAGTTAATAGTTAGAGAAATTTTATTTTCCAAGAGTAATTATATATACATACATACTATACATTATGATTTAATACATACATTACAGTTATGATTTAATAAACACATGAAAAAAGAATTGTTCTATAATTTAGTGCCTCCACCTAGATGACCTTTCTCATAATCCAAAGACCACCACAGGATTGGGCTATGAAACTATTAACTCTTTTTCATTCTGTAAACACACGCCCTAAAATCTTTAATAAAAAAACATACTGAGATTTTGAACAGGGGCAGCACCTGTCTGCTATACATAGTATGTATGTATATATACTATCAACAGAATAGAAGCCTTACTTTGTAAAATAACTTAAAGAGGTTTATTCTGAACCAAATTTGAGGATCATGATCCGACACCACACCCAAGAAGTTTTGACCAAGTGGATTCATTCTCATGGGGTTACAGTTTGGTTTAACCATGCATTTCAGGGAGATGAGAATTACAGGTAAAGCTGTAAATCTGTATGTGGAAAGCATGCATTTATTTAGCCCAACAAGGTAGAACACCTCCACGCATGGGCTTACAGGCTGTGGGTGGCAGTAAAGATTCTTTAGTTGACAGTTGGCTGGAAGAGTTAGGCTTCGTCTTATAGACTAGAAGTTGGTAAAAAAGGAATACTTGAGATAAAATGAGGGTCTGTTAATCAGAGACATACTATAGGAATATGCTCAGACTCAAGTGGTTTGTTTGCCAACGATTTTACATTGCACATGACCTTTATGGACACCCTGTATAAATTGAGAAATTGCAGGTATGTTTTGCATAGCCTTAGGCCTGTTATGAGTCATAAAAGATATCTCTAAGAAGGGGGTGCATGATGTGTATATCTGATCTCCTTTCTCAAGGGTAGTGTCTCAGTTTAGCCCAATGAATCAGCTGCTGTGGGAGAATCTGAAGATTTTACCTGAATATACACACACTCATACACACACACACATATATGCAAGAAATCAAACATTACTTTTCAATGCTTGAGTATAAAGTGAACAGTTAAACTATATTTTATCCCTCAAAATATTTATAAAATGTCTATTATAAATATACATTTACCTCTTTTTACACAATAGAAAATATTTAAGGCTTAGTGCCTGTAGCTCAAGCAGCTAAGGTGTCAGCCACAAACACAGAAGCTGGCGGGTTCAAACCCAGCCCAGCCTGCCAAAGAACAATGACAACTATAATCAAAAAACAGCTGGGCGTTGTGGCCGGTGCCTATAGTCCCAGGTACTTGGGAGGCTGAGGCAAGAGGATCGCTTAAGCCCAAGAGTTGGAGGTTGCTGTGATTTGTGATGCCACGGCACTCTACCCAGGACGACAGCTTGAGACTCTGTCTCACAAAAAAAAAAAAGAAAAGGAAATATTTAAGATAGAGTATATCAGTGGGTTTTGTACATACCAAAAGGAACAGAATAAATTAAGAAAGCAATTTGGAATGATGTTTAGTTTAAACACAGTAAGTAAATGTGTGTTTCTGAGTTTATCTCTGTCCAACAGGGATAGTGATAAGACAAAAGAGAATATCACCTGTTAAACATTATTCATGCCTTTGAAACAGGACAGACAGGTAGAACATTACCATTTAAACTGCATTCTGTTTGAAATCTTGGCATTTGGGGGCACTTTCCACAAGTGCTTTGTTACCTTGATGCTGTCTCTACTATTAGACTGCAATCTGCTAAAGGAAATTAGAAATATTTTACCACAAAATATGACATTTTGAAATGCTAGACTCACCAAAAAAACGTCAGAGTCTCTCTGACTTTCCCCACCCCCCATCTTTGATTCTCCCAGTATCACTGAAGTTTCTTTATCTGCTGATATCCAGACTTACATAGGAGAACCAGGAATGTGACCTGAGCACACTGTCTTAGATAAGGTTCTGTCTCTCAGAATCATTTAAATTACAAAGGAAACTATCTCAATTAATCTCTGTTCCCTTTCCATCCTCCCTAGTAATCCTTTATTGCCCTTGAACAGAATTCCTCCTTTTCCCCCTCCCATAACCCATTTCACCAGAAAGGCATATAAGCTTCTAAATCTTGTTGGGAATTTGAATCTTCACTTTTGAGGGTTCCTGTATATACATGTTAAAATGAATCTGGACAACTTTTCTCTTATTGATCTGCTTTATTGTGAGTTGCTTTTTCAGTAACCTTCCTAAAGTAAAGGAGAATTTTTTTCCCTTCACTTCAGCACTAATTTCAATAACAGATCTAACTGGACTCTACAAGGCATGATCTATTTGCTAACAGAAAACTCGATTAATTGCTCTTCACAGCAATATTATAAGATAGTCTATATATTATGGATGAGGAAACTGAGGCCCAGATATTTTAGGTAACTTTCCCAAGTCCCAGAAGTTGAGCCAATATGTGAACCTAGGCAACCTGTATGTTCTGTATTGCTTTGCTATACTATTTCTTTGTACTTCCTTTTTGTGCCTGTTACACATGGGAGATAAACATTCATTAAATAAACACAAGCCGAACACTGGTTTAGCTAGAATATGGTATAAATTTAATATCCAATATCTTGTTTGTTATCTGTAAACTGAGTTGAACAAATTTTGAAGATAAGCTCAATGCAAAAATACTAAACAAATGTATGCTTTTGAGAGACAGGCATGCTTGCTTATGTGTGTTCAGTACAGAGCAAGGATCTCCAACACTCAAATAAGGGACTAAATGGATATCTTGCCTTGGTGCTGCCTCAAGCAAACTGCCCCAACTGGAAAGAGGGATGAGGGAGCCATCATAGTGCTGCCCCACTTAACACCTGCCCTGAGCAACTGGCATACCCTGGTGAAGGAAGAACCTCTGCTGATCTGCAAAATAATGTAGAGAATCCCCAGCCTCCAGGCCAGGCAGCTCAGGCACAGTAGGATTTGGAAAGTAAACTAGAGTAATCTAAGGTTAATTATCATGTCATTAACTGTCTATCAGAGGGGTTCCATGGTGTGTCTTAACCACAGAGGAACCCTACCCAGGCAGTATAAAACAGGACCCCAGACCATTACCAGAGCCTTTTTATCAACACAAGGGGACTATTTGTCATCTGGTTTGTAAACCTTTCTCTTCCTCAGTTAACTTTGTTTCACACTTGCCTTGCTTTTGGTGGGTGGTCACTCTTCGGCCAAGAGCATTCCAAGAGCTGACAACACAGACAACCACCTGAACCCAACGTAAGTGTACATACATGCACATGTTGACTCATGTACAATCTGGCTAGGTAACTTGGCTCAACTTGGGTTTTACATATGAGCAATTGACAGCTAAGAGAACAAGATTTTTAAATTATCGTCACTTACCATGTAGTTTCATTGTCAAGACCACAAGACAGTTTGGCCTACATCCAATTGTTCATCACCCATAGATCCAATTATTGAGGTGAGAATGGCCAAGGAGGAAAGGAATTTTGAATAGGATAAACATCTTGTTGGAGAACAGAAGCCTGCCTCAACTCTATCTCTCTGATTAATGGAGATGATGGCCTTTTTTAAAAGGAGTGGCCTTGAGCACACTTGGTTTAACTAACAAGGGGCTACTTGCCTGGGGCAGGTTGTAGGGGAGGAGGAATCTTGGCAACAGGAAGTCGCCCTGAGGTAGATTTAGGAGGAAGGAGCAGCTGCAGCAGTAGTTGGTCCTGAGTCCAGTGAGAGCAGCAGCATCGATGACCCCAGAAACCAGGAACTGAAATCAACTGAGTTGCTCTCTTGTGAAGACTGGGGAAAAGAGACAACAGCTCCGACATTCTGAATCATCCTGCTCAGCAGAAGCGCTGAGAAGGCACAGTGATAGCATGGGACATTAGTAGCTGAAAAACTATTCCCTTCTGGAATACGGCAAGTTCATGGTTCTGGGGAGCAGGTGGCCAGCTGCCTGTCAGATATTAGGGGAGTAGGGTTTCGCAGCCCCAAGACCCTAAATTCACTGAAGGCCATAAAGATCCAGAATGGTGTGGCCTTTGCGGGGTTGGCTATGTAACCAAATGCAGCTTCACTTTCCAGGCCTGTGTAGCCATCATTGAGCAGAACCTGCAGCCCTGCCAAACAGATTAGGGATGTCCTGCTCCCACCATGGATAATTTTCAATTGCTTCACAATCTGGATCATGAGGGCATGTCCGCCACCTAAGTAATAGAGGTTACATAGTTTCCAGAGCTGGGCTGAAGCATCCTGGATGGTCAGACACATGCCTCTGGCCTGGGGTATTGCTCACTGGGGCACCTACCCTACCCACACAGTGCTTGCTCCCAGAATAGGAAAACCAGTTCCAGTCTCCTTGACAACCTGCCACAAGATGTTATGAAATTCAATTTCCAGCCTCAGAACTTCATATCCCAAAGTGGCTGTGTTTCTAGTAATACTGCAGCACCCCTTGTATCTTAGGAGAATTTTTTTTAACCTTCCATAAAAGAACATACCCAGAATCAAAGAAAAAGAAACTACACATGAGAAAGGTCCAACAAAAAAAACACTGCCATCATGAAGTATCAAACCCAGATCATCTCCCACAAGAGAGGACAATGTCGCTACCTCAGAAGATTACAACTACAAATTAACTATGGAAATGATAGAAAAGGAATTCAGATGATGGATGTCAAAAACAATGAAGGGAATTGCAGGAAAAGTGGGAAACCAGCATAAAGAAATCCAAAAATTGACCCAAGAATTTAATGAAAGACAGGGAAAAGTCTCCAAGGATCTAGACACAATTAGAAATGAAGAAAGGAGCTAAACAAATTGAAGGAGACATTCACAAGACTTTCAAAATATAATAGAAAGTTTCAGTAACAGATTAAACCATGGAGAAGAAAGAATCTCAGAGCTCGATGACAGGGCTCTCAAGCTAACCCTATCATTTAAAGAGGCAGAAAAGAAGAGACTAAAAGCAAAGCAATCTCTTACAGCATTATGGGACAGCATGAAACATGCCAACGTACAAATTACAGGTATCCCCAAAGGGGGGGAGAGAATTCCAATAGCACAGAAACCTTAGTCAAGGATATGATAGCTGAAAATTTGTCTATTGCTATAGATCAGACATTCACCTGACTTATACACACAGCTCTTATTTATTTGGGGCAAGAAAAAGATTATTAGATTATTTGTAGTTATGCTACAGTTCTAAAAAAGAAAAACATAAATGTAAACTCACCTGATGATTTTATTATTTATTTTGTTTACATAAAATAATTAAATGTTTGTTTATTTTTGTTTATAACTTTTTTGAGCGTGATACTTCCTGAAGCCATCTCCAGGGTGAAGTCCAGGCTTCCTCCTGCATGTCTCACAGTAGAAAAAATCGGTTTCTCTCCTTCCACCTTTCTCATTTCTTCTGCTGCAAAGCATGCAATCCTTTGTTAACTTTTTTTTCTTCATTTTGCATTAAAAAATGTATCTTCCTATTTAGCCTTTCCTCAGTGTCTGAAGATGATGGTCTTCCCTCTTTCTTGAATTTCTGTTCCTCACATTGCTCACAAGCTGAGTGATGAGATTTCTCCTGTATCTAGACTTTTTCTCCACTCTTCTTATCTACTGATTAAAGAATGTAGCTGCACTTCCATCAGCCAGAAGAATAATTTTTTCCCACCATTTGTAGGACCTTCTTATGAATCCCTAATATCCACGGTGGTTGCCGGGGTCCTGACCCAGGGAGCAGGGTCTGTTAAGACCTGTGGATCTGGAGGCAACTGAGTAAAGAACTATAAAGTTAGAAATGATGAGAGAAAAAGAGACAAGATTCACAAATAGAATTTTCAAAGATTAGAGCATAGGGGACCCCTGCCTGTTTGTGGGGTTCTAACAGTGGCCCTGAGTGTCAGTTCTACTCTGCTTTTATTGAAGGCTATTTGCTCATTAGCCCAGAGGGTAAGCTGAGGAAGGGAATAAAGACATCAGCAGCTTTTCTGAGCAAGTATATCAGCTCTTATTTCTATTATTATTAACTTTAAGGGTCTGAGCACTCTTGAGAAATCCAGAACCTGAGCTTTGTGTGGGGGCAGATGCCAATCTGTGGTCATACAGGGAGATTCCTAGAGAGGTGTTAGTCTCCTCTAGTTCACTGCAGAGTAAATTGCCTCTAGTGTCAATCTCCTCTGAAGAATCAGTGGGAAAGAGGAATTTTCCTCTCATCACCACCACAGAGGGTCGTCTTCCACGATGAGGGAAATAAACCCTCTTACCCATAGTTCAGGGCTAGAGCTGTTCCCTTGATCTTTGCCCCAATCAAATACACATTTCCACAATGGATATTTGTTGTGACTGTTTACTAGGCAGGAACCAGCCTACTTAATGTTTCTTGCTAGGCCTTGTGCACATATTCCTTTGTGGCCATTATTTCTTCAGAGTGCTTACAGACCCAGCAGTCTCTAACCAGCCAGACTTGTAGGAAAAGCAGGAAATTTGCTAAGATAAGAAATTTAGCAGCGACTGGTTTAAAGGTAAACTAGCTGACTTTCCTTTGTTCTGGCTTGCTCAGCTTACTTTCTTATTTTCCCTTGTTTCTGGGGATGCTTTCCCTTGCCAAGAATGGGGTCTTCTGTCCCCATTCTGCCTGTAGTACTGATCAGCTCTGTCCACCCCTTCCCTAAACTTTCTGTATTCTAAAATAACTATTGGTTTTTCAAATTGAACAGGTGGTTTTCTCTTATAACCAGTGGTCAACTGTGTTTGAGGACCAAAGAATGTACTCAGCATTGTAACTAACCTCTTATCTTGGAATTAGAGGCACGTCATTTTTGTATCACATTGATAGGCACATAATTCATATTCCTGAAGTTTTTTTCTTCAGATTAGTTGGCAATTCACTCCTAGAAGCCATAACTGTTCCTGTTATGTGTATTTTCATTTTACGCAATTCCTGAGCAAGTTGAGGGCTTGTGTAGAACCTATTAGTGTAGATGTGATAGCTGAACCATTCATATGTGCTTGCAAAACTGTGCCAAATGAATTACTGTTTGAGATGTAAATGGCAAAGTAGGACTAATAACACTTTCTGTTGTTGTCTTTCCATAATAGGGAATGTAAGAAAACACAATCATTTTCTGAAACTCAGAGGCACAGGCAAAAAAGCCCCACTTTGTTGTAAGCTTCTTCGGATTGTAGCAATGGAATTGAATTCTTCCTTTGAAATCTGCTGTGTCCTTATCTATGGCCACGTTTCTTCCCAGCACATAAAATTCTTTGCATTATTTTCAGTGTGCACACTAACATTCTTCACCTTGCTCCCGTGGGTATGCACAGTCCCTTGGGCTGTGACATGAGGAACTAAATGCAGCATCCATAGTATGTGGAAAAAACGGAGACAAGAGAAAACATCCTTGAATAATGGGGTTTGATTTAACCAATCTTTGTTAAATTAGTCAACTAATTACACCTTCAAATTCAGAGCCATGTTATATATTACACCAAAGATAGCTTTCATTTTTTTCGGTTGAAACATCCTTCTAATGCGCCACATCGAGTATTTTGTTAGTGGAATTACCTTATGTTTTATTTTTCCTGCTGCATACATATTTGTCCCGGTCACAATTTCACCAGTAAAATTATCTGAGAAAAAGAGCTGGAAATATTCAAGTTCAGATTTTGGCTGAGCACTTGGAGGAAGGGTGAACCTCTGAGGAAGGGTGACAAAGTGCGGGAACTTTATAAGATCACCATTGTCACAATAAACTATCCAGCTACTGGTTACAGGTTATAGATTATTGTCACTTTCTTTTTCACAACTAGCTTCAGATTCACTGGAACTGAGGGAAGAGTTTCTTCATGCTCATTTTTATTACTAAACTCTTTTTCAACTTCAGTGTCCTCAAACATCCATGTTGCAATTTTATCGTCACTTACATGCCTCCTGTCTGGCATTTTTCCACAAGCACAACCATGCAGATACAGCATTAAATCACCTATTCATATCAATGCACACGGCCAGCTAGAAACAGAATGAGTACAACCTGTGCCATCTGTTGGATGGAGTCTGTACTACATGAAGAAATAAATTTCAGACTCCAACAGCAGAGCTGGTGAACAGATGCAACAACAACAAAAAAATGTTGGATGTTTTCCGACATCAGAGCTAAACAGGAAAATCATTATGTCTGATGAGGTCTGTCATCAGATTGGGAAGGGTTAACCTGTGTTTTTTGTTTTTTGTTTTTCATTCAACACTGGGAATGAAAATAGTTGGAAAATTTGCTCCATTAGGTTGAATTTCAAATATATTCTTGGGCTACCTCACTTTTGAATCATTATGTTGCCAGATGCACTGCCATCTGAGAACCAGATACAGGCGGTGAGTGTTGATAAAGCAGACTGTTGTCTCAGAGACCAGCTCTTGTCCTCTGCTAACTGAGCACCTTACCAGAGGAAGGGGTCGAGAGGAGTAGTGGCAGAAAGCAAGCTTTGAGCAAGTCATCATGATTTGCTGGATGGTTATTAGCAAACAATATATTCTCTGGTGCATCTTATGGTCAACAGTCTGAGGTTTGCCTATTCTAGACTCTTGATCTGTTTTTCCTCAAGGCTGTTTTCTAGTCTTGTGCCTGACAGCTGTGTAAGTAAATAGCAGGTTAATTCTAAATGTTTAAAACAGAGCAATCCAAAAGCATACTGGAAGTCAAATGGCTTCCCTTTATCTAGCCTAGCATCATAGTCTGAACGGCCCTTGGGATGTACTTACATTCAGAGTATAAATCAATGGTTCTACTTTTCTTTTTTCCTTATGTTGTCACAAGGACTCTTGTATATCTGATTGACCTCTGGATTTTTCCTGAATACACTAACCTAACCTCTTGATATTAATCAGTTTTTAAAAAATAGATTCAGTAATCAATTCCAGACTTAATATTTACTAACATTTTACATCTGTCTTTCTTAACTCCCTATAAAATAAACCTCTGTATTTTTCATATTATTTTCTAATAAGTATTTATCATTAATCTTTTATTAGTGACCTAATATTAAATTTATAGTTTAAATATATTAGAAGTATATTCCTAATTTTTTCACTAATTGATCTAGTTCCTATCCAGAATTCTAGTGTAAGATTCATGTAATTTGAGTCAGTCACGATATAACATGTACAACATGTTTGACAGACAATGTTGAGTACACTTTATAACTGTAATACAGGTTGGCCATAAAGTTCGCATGCAATTTAAAATAGTGTGAAATTTAAAAATCATACACAGACTTTATGGCCACCCTGTATATTTTATATAACTGCATAGAACCTTCAAAAGATTCATGGAAAAATGTGTATTATGAAAACATTATAAATGAATTTTAAAAAGTTTTTGTACCAACATAAGCTTGTATTTACTAGCTATAACATATATGAATAGGATGTAGTTTAAGCCACTAAAAAGGATAAGATATCATTTTAAAAGAAGCTCTTAACAGAGCAACACTAATTCTGCTAAAATTGAGGCAAGAACAAACATCAAATTATGGTGAAGCTTGAGTGTAAGAATGGTGAAGTCATCAGGGCTTTTCAAAGGTTTATGGGGACAATGCCCCAAAGAAATCAACAGTTTACAAAAGGATAACTTGTTTTAAGAAGAGATGAAATCATGTTGTAAGAGGAAGCCTTCAAGGACAGGCCATCCACATCAACTTTCAAGGAAAAAAATTCATCTTGTCCATGTCCTAATTAAAGAAGACCTATGATTAATAGCAGAAGCAATAGCCAGCACTATAGATATCTCAGTTGGTTCGCCTTACACAATTCTGAATGAAAAAGTTAATTAAGCAAATTTTTCACTCAATAGATGTCAAAATCATTATACCTAGATTGGCTGCAGACAAGAGCACAGCTTTCAATGGAAATTTTAACAAGTGAGGTCATCAAGATCCTCAAGCATGTCTTTATAGAATTGTAACAGGAGAGGCAACCTGGCTTTACCAGAATGAAAGACACAGCAATGGTGACCAAGGTTCTGATCAAAGCAGGAGTGGAATAGTCAAGAGCAAAAGTCACGGCAACATTTCTTTGGGATGTGCAAGGAATTTTGCTTCATAACTTTCTGGAGGGCCAAAGAGTAATGTCTGCTTATTCTGGGAGTGGCTTTTAGGAAATTAGCCCAAAATGTTAGAAAAACACTTCAGAAAGATTCCCCAGAGAACCCCTCTTCATATAGCAAGACTGCTGCTCTTTCCTCTCACTAAACCGGGGTAATTTTGTGAGAGTTTGATGGGAAATCACTAGGCATCGACCTTACAGTCCTGATTTGGCTCCTTCTAACTTCTTTCTGTTTCCTTATCTTAAAATCTATAAAGGGCACCCATATTTTTTTCAGTTAATAATATGAAAAAGACT
>NW_003852397.1:16551431-16566540 GCF_000181295.1 Otolemur garnettii | reverse complement strand
GGCCCAGGCTGGATTCAATCCTGCCATCTTAGGTATATGTGGTTGGCACCTTAGCCACTTGAGCCACAGGCGCTGAGCCAAGACCTCAGTTCTTTAGGTATAAACTAAGTGGCTGGAATTACTGCTCCAAAGGTAACTTGTAAGGATGGATCCAACTTGATGGATCTTATGTTGAGAAATAAATTATATTTTTTTATTTTTATCTTTTAATTCCATTTTTTTGCAAACTTTTTGAAGGCCTCATGTTTATCTTTCAAATACCTAAATTTTAATGACTTAAACTCTAAGAGCTTTTTCTTTAAGTTTATCTCTTTGTCCTTTTGAACTCTCTTTTTATCCTTTTTCTGTTTACCTCTGAAAAAAATTAGTGACAACATCGAGGGCTTCAGGTATAACTTATTCTCATACTTTCCCAAGGGGCTGTAGTTTCTTTGAATGGAAAATGATGTCAGAGAAAAATGTGATCTTTAGCAATGTATATTAGATTACTCTACCTAATTATTCAAGGTAAAAAGAATAAGAGTCCTCTTAAAAAAAGAGAAAGTGTGTGTTTTTGTATTTCTCATTTACTTTTGCCTACATTTAAGCACCTTTTTGTGCACAAAGAATTGAATTGTACTTGCTACACTGTTTAAATTTTAATGAAATTTTCCCATTTGTTTAAATTTTAATGTTGCCTCCCAAATTTTAGACCTTTCCTATGTGAGATGCCATGTAGAACATGAAGTATAATCTTCCTGCTGCATTCTCTTTTCTGATTATTATGAATGGCATCTACCCCGTCATCAAGAAGAGAAACCTAGTTCTCCTTGACTTCTCCCTTTTATCACCCAAGGACTCTTGCCCTCTCAGTCACAGTACTTACGGATTTTATTCTTAAATATGTCTTTAATTTGTTGTTTTTGTTCTTATCCTCTGCCATTGCTTTAAGTATTCATCATTCAGCAACTGAACTATTATTGTCTAATACATGATCATTTTATGAAAATCAAATTATAAACAAGCAAAATGAAGAACTGAAATTTACTGTAATTTTAGCCTTCATTATTATTTTTGTTTTTATTCCAAACAAGTCAATACTATTTAAATTTTTGTTTTGTTTTTTGTAGAGATGGGGTCTTGCTATTTTGCCCAGGCTGGTTATGAACTCCTGGCCTCAAGTGGTCTTCCTGCTACAACCTCCAAAATTTCTGGGATTATAGGCATGAGCCACTGTACTTGGCCCATGCTATTTTTTTTTTTTTTTGTCATTTTACTCAATGCAGTATTGTACAGATGCTCCTCAAATTACAATGAGGTTATTTCCCAGTAAATCCATCCTAAATTGAAAATACGTTTAATACATTTAACCTACTGAACATCATATAATAGTTCAGGCTACCCTATTTTAAATGTTCTTAGAATATTTACCTATATTTGCCTATACTTGGACAAAATCACCCAATATAAAACCTACTTTATAAAAAAAGTGAATATCTCACAGTATTCATTGAATACTATATCAGAAGTGAAGAACAAAATGATATATATGGATATTCAAATTATGATTCCTTCTGAATGCATGTAGCTATTGAATCACCATGAAGTTGAAAAATCCTAAGTTAAACCATTGTAATTTAGGAACTATCTGTATGGCTTTTTCTATTAATATACATACTTCTACAGTGTGATTTAAAATCTACTCATTTGTTTCTATGGATATGATTCCTTATAGTGCTTTGTTTATCTTGGTTTACTCCTTGGGACCCTAGCCAGTGAGGACTAATTATCACATTTCACTTTGAACATTTAGTAAAGATACCAATATCTTTAATTTAGTTTACCTGATATTATCAAAGCACTAAATCATTTGAAAGATAAGAGGCATATACTGGAGGTACAGACTGGCTGTTCAGTATAAGCAGAAACAAAGACATTGAAGTTCATTAGGAAAGCATTAGAGGAGGTATTGATGAAAACAAAAGCCTGAAGCATGAAAAGAAGATACACAATAGTTGATGGTAGAGGACAAAAACCATCAATTCTTTTGTTCTCCCATCCATTCCCCTTTGTGGGCATTGTCATGCATCACTATGGGTTCATCTTCAGGGGCATTCTTCCAGTGTCACCTGCACCATCATGTGAGTCTTGTTACCAAAGCTATTTTTCTCATATCCCCTCTTTTTGGCATAGCTTACAAAGGAAAGGAGGAATTTAGCACAATTCCTAATTATTCTGTCACCTTCTGAATTCATCTGGGCTTCAGCTAAACCAGTATATTTAAATAATACCCTGAAAGATATTGCATATTCATAGACTTAAATTTGCTTATTATCTACTGAGGGCTATTAAAGAAATGTACTTGACACAATAAGATAATTCTCCAAAACTCAGTATCGATTTCATGGTGCACAATATAAGAATAAAAGGTAACTTTGAAGAGGGTAAGAATTTAAAAAGAAAAGTTTGTGTGTGGTGGTTTGATTCATATGCTAGAATTCACATCTAACATTTAAGATCCCTACATAATAAAGTCTTTTTTTTGAGATAGAGTCTCACTCTGTTCCCCAGGCTAAAGGACAGTGGTATCATTCTAGCTCACAGCAATCTCAAACTCCCAGGCTCAAATGATCCTCCTATTTTAGCCTTTCAAGTAGATGGGACTATACATATAAGCCACCATGCCCAACTAATTCTTCTGTTGTTAGTAGAGACAGAAGACTTGCTCAGGCTAGTCTCAAAATTCCTGAGCTCAAACAGTCCTCCTGCCTCAGCCTCTCAAAGTGCTAGCTTTATAGACATGAGCTACTAAGCTTGGCCAATAAAATCATTTTAAATAGGTATAGTGAAGACTTCTTTTGTAAACTAAAGATAAAGAGAAAATGTCTTGAAAGAGAAAGGATACTGATTTTATATCCTGAGACATTACTGTATTTTTTGATCACTTCCAGGAATCTTGTGGTTGAGCCTTTGGGGTTCTCTAAGTATAAGATTATATTGTCAGTAAAGAACAAGAGTTTGACCTCCACTCCTCCCATTTGGATGCACTTTATTTCCTTCTTTTGCCTGATTGCATTGGCAAGAAGTTCCAGCACTATGTTGAATAATAGTGGCATAGAGGAAGGACTTCGTTGTCTGGTTCCAGTTCTAAGTGGAAAAGCTTTCAGTTTTACTCCATTCAGTATATTAGCTGTTGATTAGTCATGATAGCTTCAATCAGTTTAAGAAATGTGCCATCTATGACTGTATTCTTAAGTGCTCTTATTAGAAAAGGGTGCATAATTTTATCAAATGGTTTTTCTATATCTGTTGAAAGGATTATATATGATCTTTTTTTTTCCTTCTGTTGGTATGAGAAATTATATTTATGGGTTTGCATATGTTAAATCAGCCTTGCATCCCTGGGACAAAACCTACTTGATCATAATATATACATTTTTTAATGTGTAGCTGTAATTTGGCTAGGATTTTATTGAGAATTTTTTCATCTATATTCATTAGTGAATTGGGCTGAAGTTCTCCTTTTTAGTTGGTTCTTTTTCTGATTTTGGTAACAGGATGATGTTTGCTTCATAGAATGTGTTGGGGAAGAGACTTCCTCCTAAATTTTTTGGAATAATTTCTGCAGTATAGTTATAAACTCTTCTTTGAAGGTTGATAGAATTCTGATGTGAAGCCATCTGTACCAGGGCTTTATTTTGTTGGGAGAGTTTTAGTTGTTTCTTCAAGCTCAGTTCTTGAAATTGGTCCATTCAAGAAATCTATTTCTTCTTGATTAAGTATAGGGAGAGGGTGCAAGTCCAGATATTGATCCATTTCCTCCACATTGTCAAATTTCTGGGCATAGAGTTTTTTGTAGTACTCAGAGACGATCTCTTGTATCTCTGTGGCATCTGTTGTTATTTCCCCTTTATCGTTTCTGATTGAGGTTATTAGAGATTTTACTTTTCTGTTTCTGGTTAATCTGGCCAAAGGTTTATCAATTTTATAAGTTTCTGTACAACTAAGGAGACAATAACCAAAGCAAACAGACAAATTTCAGAATGAGGAAAGATAGTTGCATATTAGAAATTGCACAAAGGCTTGATAACTAGGATCTACAGAGAACTCAAATTAATCAACAACAACAAAAAGCTAACAATCCCATAGATCCCTGGGCAAGAGAAATGAGTAGAACCTTCTCTAAGGAAGACAGACAAATGGCTAGCAAACATATGAAGAAATACTTATCATCCCAAATCAACAGAGAAATACAAATTGAAATAACCCTGAGATATCACCAAACCCCAATAATATTAAGTCATATAACAAAGTCCCAAAGCTGCAAATGCTGGTATGGATGTGGAGAGAGGGAAACAAACACTCTTACACTGTTGGTGGAAATGCAAATTAATACAGCCTTTTTGGAAAGAAGTATGGAGAATCTTCAGAAATCTCAATTTAGATCTCTCATTTGACTCCAAAATTTCACTACTAGGCATCTACCTAGAAGAAAAAAAATCATTTTATTATAAAATAATTTGTGCTAGGTTGTTTATTGAAGCTCAATTTATAGTCTTCAAGATGTAGAAACAACCTAAATGCCCATCTACTCAAGAATGGATTAACAAATTGTGGTATATGCATACTATGGAATACTCTTCAGCCATAAAAAGATGTGACTTCATATCTTTTGTAATATCCTGGATGGGGTTGAAACACATTCTTC
This sequence comes from Otolemur garnettii, assembly GCF_000181295.1. Classification (NCBI taxonomy): domain Eukaryota; kingdom Metazoa; phylum Chordata; class Mammalia; order Primates; family Galagidae; genus Otolemur; species Otolemur garnettii. Next base: position 16,561,853 of record NW_003852397.1, on the reverse strand, counting down.
TTAGTAAAGTATCATAAGAATGGAAAAGCAATTAACCTATGTACTCAATACTAATACGAAGCCAGTAGGTCATCTGATGCATGTTCATGTAGGAGAAAAATTCATTTCAATTCAAGTTGGTGGGAGGAATAGTGAAGGAAGTGGAAGGGGAGTGGTTGGGGTGCTTTCACCGAATGGGCATGGAGTGGAGGTGTGTGAGACATAACTACAAGACAGACTCTAATCAAAATCAAATATTTTGACTTGGTTGATTGTACCCTCACATTAACGTGAAATAAATTTACTTAAAAAGAAAAAAGAGGAGAGAGACAGAGAGTACTTGCAGGGGATAAACAAAGCAAATGACAGTGGGTTTCTCATCAGAAAAGACATGACATGACATTATTCAAGTGGTGAAAGCAAAGAATTGTCCACCCAAAGTCTTCATCCATTGCAAATAGTCTTCAGGAATGAAGTGGAAATCAAGGCATTCTCTTGTGAAGGAAATCTGAGAAATTGTCACCACCAGACCTACTCTAATGGCTAAAGAAAGTTCTTTACCTCTTTACAATTCTTGCAACTTTCTGCAAAGCTGTAGTTATACAAAACAGAAATGCTTTTCTTAAAAAGTAAAGAGAAGGAATGAATATAAATGAGTTGCAAACATTGAGAATAATCCTGTGACCATGGTTACAATAATTTGTAAGAAAAGTAAATAAAATCAAATGGAGTAGAATTGTAGAAGTACTTGCAACCCATTAGTGAAGTTCTGAGGTAGAGAGATAAGAACCAGGCTACGTTCTTGAATAAGTAAGTGTTGTGGAACAGACACCAGGTAGTTACATACAGGGTAAATTGTTTCAGAGGAAAATTGGACTAATTATGTAACTGTCATATGACCTGATGGTAGGCTAGCAGTGATAGACAAATTTTTTAAAATGAAATAAAGAGTGAATTAATCAGAAAATTTGAATGTTTTCAAACACTGAGTTAACATGGTGTTAGAATCAGTTATGGTTGTGATTTTTTAGTCCATTAGGCTGCAATAACAAAACACCTCGCACTGAGTAATTTATAAGCAATGGAAAGCTGTTTCTCACATTCTGTAAGGTAGGAAGACTAGGATCAAGGAGCCAACAGATTCAGAGTCTGGAGAAGACTTGCTTTCTCCTTCAAAGATGATGTCTTCTTCCCACATACTCACATGGTGAACAAAGGGGCAGGCAGTTCCTTTCAACCTCTTTTATAAGAGCACTAATTCCATTCACAAATGCAATTTGCTCATACTTATCACTTCCCCAAATGGCAATGCTATCATATTGGGTACTTATTAGGTTCCTAATGTGAAATTAGGGGTGAGCACTGACATTTATTCCACAATAGGTGGCAAGACCAAAAGAAAAAGCAGAATCACTTCCCAAGTGTCCATGAATAGTGTGTGTTCAGGTTTTTTTTTGAGCAGACAATGTTCTTTTTAATAAAAAATTATTATAAATTTTGGTTTATAGTCTACAAACTTTATATTCCTACTGCAGGAAACAGATGTAATTAAAAGCAAGAGGCCCATAATTTAAAATCCTTAATAGAAATTCTAAATGGTCATTTAAAATTTAAAAATCTTCTTTAGACAAAACAATATTCTATAGTTTACTTTCTGAGTAGTAACATGCTAGGGTTAAGTTGCTTTTAAAGTCAAGAATTGTTTTATGACATGAATTAATTTTCCTGAGTTATAGATAGTGGAATTTTCAGTGAATTGATAGTAAGTAAGGCTTTGGGTTGTCCTGAAATAACCACTTTATAATTATGTAATATTCAGCTACATTTATGATTGGTCAGAAATGTGCACTAATGAGATAAGAGTCGTGGCTTTCATTATCATTTTTGGATCAATTTTTAGAATTGTTCCATGACTATACCTTATCCCTGAAAATATCTGTAAATATATGATGCTGTTCATAAGAATTACTAGGCAAAATGAATATATAGGGAACAGTAGAAATCCAGAATCTCATGAAGTATTTCAGTGATGCCATCTTTTCATATAAAGTATAGAATTAGTTTATCAGCCTCTAGTATACTGATCTAATAACATAACTTCATATTTTAAGATTAGTACTTGCCAGAAATTGGTGAGGCTTCCCTGTAACTTTTAAGTTTCAAATTTTATTGTGTGCAGATCTTTCACAGATCTGATGAAGAGATGTCTCAATTCACTGAAGTGTGTTTAGCTATGTTTCTTCTAAGCCCAATTTCAGGGACATGATTCAGACAATTGCTTAGCAGTATGCTATGTCTTTTCCCATTAACGCAAGCAATTTACTTAAGTAAACAACATATAGAAAACGTGATTGTGTGAAAATGAGAATAATTATAATAGAGTTTTAAGTAGACATTTCTATTTAAAATCTTCTTATCTAATCTAATATTTGTTACTCATATATATTTTCCATGTTAGATTAATCTTATCATTAAGAATGATTATATCAAGAACATACTCATTATCCTTTATAAAATTTATAATCTCATGAGACAATAGTAAAATGATTCATAAACAAAGAAGGGTATACATATATGGAATTTAAAAGCTATCACCCTAGTGCTATTTGTATATGCATCATAGAAGAAAGACCTTTGAAAGATTTTTGTAAGCATAGTAACACTTGTAATCATGCATGCAAGGATAGAATCAGTCTAAGCAACTATAAATTTAAATAATACACAAAACTCGTGTCCTTTCTGACCCTCAACTATTATGTTCTCATACTCTTTAATACTCATCTGACTTTGAAATCATGATATGAATAGAGTTCAAAGAATAAAGACATTTTATTTTTATCTTAAGCCATTAAAATGTTGATATAATGATACAGCTTTTCAGCTGCAATTGTTGAAAAGCATGTTGTTCCTCTTTGCTTTTGTAATTTTCACATGTTGAACACTGTTTTTTTTAAAGAATTATATGCTTAAAATGCATGTGGATGTGAAATAGAGTTCATTTAATTAATATATAAAAAGGACCTGAATATAAAATGGCACAATTTTGAACAGTTACTGAAGCTTACTTGCTATGTGGAAGAACAGATAAGTGATTGTGGGGATGCATTTGTTTTCAGTAAAAAAATCCTCTGGGTTATTTATTAATTATAATACATCTGGTTACATCCAATAGAAGGGTAATACACGGGAACATAGCGGCACTGTCAAACCAGCCTAGAAAAGAATCATTTTCTTGCTTCTAATCCAGACAGGTCAAGTTTACCTTTGACTGTCTTGAATAGATACCATTAGTTGCAAAGTGTATAAGCCATATAGTGTGTTCTGGTTTATATAAGAGAACATGAGCTGTGCATTGTTCCTGGTCTTGGCATTCACTAGTTCTTTCCTCTGTTGTGTGAGAAGAATGATAGTAAGCTATTATAGCATCATTAGTGATACTTGTCTGTCTGTTTTGAAGTTATTTAGAAAAGTCTGAAATAATCCTGAGAGGATCTAAAGATAACAGATGATTCTTTTTCAGTTTTACATTGAATAGGTTCTTTGCTAAGCTATTAAAATTTAATTTAAGTTTGGAGCATTGTTATGAATACTAAAACAGTATGCATTTTGAATTGGATCCTCTTAGAAAGTAACTGTGAAGAAGTTCAGATGACTTTTATCTACTAGTCTGTGATTTAAAAATGCATTGTCACGTATTATCCTTGACCTTTATATCCTAATTATTCTCTTGTTTATTACAGCTTTAGTAGAATTACTTGAAAAATTTGTGCTTCATCTCACAGAAAGCCCTTCTGAATGTTACTTCCCCTCGGTGGAATATACAGGTACATTTTAAACATTTTTGGAGTCTGAAAAATACTCAGTGTGTAAATAGATAATATTTCAAGGTGATACATAATTAAATAACAAATATGCACAATATTCCCACTATAAAAACATTTTTCTTGGTAATATATATGTTCCTGATATCTTTAATCTCGTTTTCCTTGCAAATGCCTGCATTTTCTTATATCTCTGGTACTCATTCTTGAGCTCTTTTATCCTGTGTATCCACTAAAAGTTGTGTTTCCTTAATGTATTATCTTCTGATTTTTAACTGTATCCTCTAAGTGATCTCATCTCATACTGTCTTACTTACTTATCAGATATTGATGACTTCAGGATTCACATCTTCCACTCAATGATCAACTATAACCTTCATTCTCCCATTTCCTTCTGCCTAATAGGTAAATGTCACCTAGATGTGCCACAGATCCCTTCAAATTAGTATTCGACAGTAGAGACACACACCTGTCTGAGCCAACATGACAAGTACACTAAAAGATTAGGGTGACCAGACTTCCCGCTTTTCAACAATTTGTCCCACGTCCCGTGGCCTTTTAAAAAAGTCCCGATTTTTGGAAAGAATGCATGAACGGATGGGAGAACAAGAAGGGAATATATGGTTTTCAGCTGCCATGTGACTATTTCGCCAAAACATGAATTTTATATTATTTTTGTTAATTTTATAATGTTAAACTGTAATAATAACAAATAATTGCTGAGAAGTGATTATCAAGAACTGCTTATCAAAGTTTGCTTTGTTGTCAGGCCCTGCCCTGCCCCATCCCCCACTCCCACCCCCACTATGTTGTCCCGCCTTACCAATGTTAAAATCTGGTCACCCTATAGAAGATTCCATAGCAGATGCCAAAAGGGCCTAATCTCAGCTCTGGCCCCTTCCACAGGTGCCAAGGAACTATTTTAAATGTGCAGGAACTTGCTAAGTAACGCTACTCTCTGAGCTGAGACTGGGCTCTCCTGCCTCTCCTCACGGAAGATCACAGTCTCAGCCCCAGCACCTCCTTGTATAGTTATGGAACTATCCAGTCTGTGCAGAAACCTGCTAGGAGATTTGTGCCTGTTTCAACCAGCTTAATAGGCACATGAGGTTACATCCTACAGCAGATCTTTGGTGCCCAGTCTCAGCTGTTGCAGTTGAGGAACTTCCTAGTTTATGCAAGGACCTGCTGAATGATGCATACCTGTCTGAGCCAAGCAAACAGGCCCACCTATCTCCTTCCCACAATAGATTCTGAGGGGCTCAGGCCCAGTATCAGTAGCAGCCTGTCTCATTGTACTCAGGGACTCATCCCACCTGTCTCCTAGGAAGCATGCCCATCTGGGCTACTGGGATAGCCATCTGGTCTCTGGTCAGCATTTTCACAGAGTTCCATTATTCTTCTTGAGTCTTCCTCAGATCCACTGGGCCTAGGAAGCCAAGTCAACGTTGGATCCTAATGGGATCCAACCCACTAGGGGGTCTATGCAAGCCTGGCATAGACTATCCTCTACTGCTGAGCTAGCTAAAGTGGTCATACACTTAGAGAACTCTACAGTCAGTCTGCTTAGAGTCTGTGGAAATCCCCCCATAGACGAACAGGCACAGACAAAGCTGGACTACAAAGACTGAAGTAAACACCTAATCTTTCAATAGACAGACATCATTGCACATCCACAAGCATCAAAAACATTCAAGGAAATATGAGTTCACCAAGTGGGCAAAATGAAGTATTGGAGATGGAAGATATCATAGACAAAGAATTATAAGTAACTATTTTAAGGCAAAGCTCCATGAACTTTAAGAAAACAGAACTGATTCAGAAAATTATGAGAGAAATTTAAGAGAGATTGAAAAAAAATTAGAAATATAACAGGAAACCTATAAAAACTTTAGGTTTCCTGTTATACAATGAATACAATGAAATAAATGGAAAAAATTCAATAGAAACTATCAATAGAAAAATTGATCAAACAGAAAAATCAATGAGCTTGAAGGCAGATTGTTTGAAAAGACAGTCAGAGGGGAAAGAATAAAAAAGAATGAAAGGGAATGAAGAAAGCGTGTAGCCTCTAAGGGAAAACATCAAAAGAGCAAATATTCAGATTATTGGAGTTAAAAAGGGAACTGAGAAAATGAAGGGGTGGAAAAATTATTCAAGTAATAATAAAATTTTCCAGCCCTGGAGAAAGATATACAAATATAGGTACTAGAAAGTTAAAGGTCACCAAGTAGATTCAAACCAAATAAGAATGTCTGAAGAAATTTAATAATCAGATTCTCAAAGGTCAAAGACAGAGAGGGGATTCTGGAAGCAGTGAGAGAAAAGCAGGTAACATATAAGGGAAACTCAGCATTCCTGGCAGCAGACATCTTACAGCCCAGGACAGGTGTGGGACGATACATTCAGAATGCTGAAGGAAAAAGAATGTTATCAAACAGAATTATCCTTTAGAAATGAAGGAGAGGTAAACATTTCCTCAAACAAAAGTTGAAGGAATTGCTACCGAACCTGTTCTACAAAAATTACTAAAGGGAGTTTTCAAACTAAAATAAAAGAACATTAATATGATATGTACACTTATATTGTAATCAAATGTGCAAACCACTTACATCTTTGCTAAAGATTAAAAAACAAAGCTAGTAAAAATAAACTATACAGAATTTAAGAGATAGGCAGTATAAAAATATAAATTGTGACACTAAATATTCAAAATGTGATGGAAGAAGGTAGTTACTGTGTACAGTTTTTTTTTTCTTTTTTATGGTATTGGTATTGGTTTTAAATAACCTGTTATAACTGTAGAACTTTTTTTACAAGCCTCACAGTGACTATAAAGCAAAAATGTATGAAATTAATACATGCTATCAGAGAACATACCGTAACCACAAAGGAAGACTCTAAGGAAAGAAGAAAGGAAAAGAGGAGTTATACAACAACTAGTTAACAAGTAACAAAATGGCAGTTATAAGTCTTTACTTATCAATAATTAACACTGACCGTAAATGGACTCAATTCTCCCATTAGAAGATAAACAGTGGCTGTGAATGTATTTTTAAAAAAGGCCTAATTATGTGCTGCCTACAAGAAACTCATTCTACTTATAAAAACGTATAGACCGAAAGTGAAAGGATAGAAAAAGATATCCCACATAGATGGAAGCCCCAAAAGAGAAGTAGCTATAGTCATATCAGATAAAGTAGGCTTTAAGTCAAAAACTTGAAAAGAGAAAAAGGAGCTCATTGTAATGATAAAAGGATCACTTCAGCAAGAGGATGTCACAATATATCTGCACCCAACAGCAGAGCACTGAAATGTTTTAAGCAAATATTAATAGGTAACTGGAGAGATAGACTATAGTACAATGATAATGGGGGACTTTGCCTCACTTTTGGCAATGTACAAATCATCCAGACAGAAAATTAACACAGCAGTGGGCTTAACAGACATTTACAGGACATTTCATCTACCTTCTGCAGAGTATACATTCTTCTTATCAACACAAAGAATGTTCTCTAGGATAAACCATATGTTAGGCCACAAAACAAGCCTCAACAAATTTTAAAAATCCAAAATTGTGTCAGGTATATTTTCTGATCACAGTGGAATAAAACTGGAAGTCAGTAACAAGAGGAACTTTGGAAAGTACAAATACATGAAAATTAAACAATATTCCTGAATAAACAATAGCTCAATGAAGAAGACATTAGGAAGGAATTTAAAGTTTCTTGAAACAAATGAAAATGGGAAATCAACATGCTTTAACCTATCAGATACAGAAAAAGCAGCACTAAGAAGGAATTTTGTAGCAATAAACACTAACACCAAAAAAAAAAAAAAATAGAAAAAGTAAATATTAAACAACCTAATGATGATTCACTTTAAGAAACTAGAAAAGCAAGACAAAAACAAACCCAGTATTGGAAATATAAAATGTAAAGAGATGCATTTGAAGCAGTTATAAATTCTCCCATCAAAGAAAAGCCTAGGACCTGATGGGTTCACAGCTAATTTCTACTGAAGATTTATAGAAAACTAGTACTTTGTCTTCTCAAATTATTTCAAAAAATAGAGGCAAGAATACATTCAAACTCATTCTATGAGACCAGCTTAACCCTAATACCAAAATTAGACCAAGACACAACCAAAAAATAACAGTACAACTCAATATCCCTGGAATAAAATGAGCAGTCTCTGGTAGGATACCATTTTAGAAGTTACTGCAATAGCTCTGGCTTTATATTTGTATGAAACCAATTAAGTATATAACAGAGAATATATTTTTAAGAATGGAAAAGAGAAAAATTCAATATGATATGTGTAAAAAAAATTTACAGTATATATATATATGTAAAAAAAAAAAAAAGATCGGCCAATATCCCTGATGAACACAGATGCAAAAATCCTCAACAAAATTCTAGCAAACTGAATTTGACAACACATTACAAAGGTCATCACCATAATAATGTGGGATTCATCCCAGGGATGCCAAGGTGGTTTAACATGCACAAATTAATAAATATACATCACATCAATAGACTAAAGGATAAAATCATATAAGCCTTTCAATAGATGCTGAAAAAGTGTTCAATAAAATTCAACATTCTTTTATGATAAAAACCCTTAAAAATTGTCTATATAAGGATCATATTGCAATGTGATCCATGTATGACAAACCCACAGCTGATACTATAATGAGGAAAAATTGAAAGCTTTTCCACAAAGATTTGGAACAAAATCGGGATGCCCACTTCCACCACTTCTAATAAAATGTCATGGCAGAAAGTCCTAGCCAGAGAATTAAGCGAGAGAAAGAGTTCAAGGCCATTCAAAATGGAAAAAAACAGGTCATTTTATCTTTATTTGCAGACAATATGATTTTTTATTGAGAAAAATCCAAAGGCTCCACCACAAAACCATTAGAACTAGTAAATGAATTCAGTAGAATTGTAAGATAGAAAATCAAAACAAAAGAATCAATAGCATTTATTTATGCTAAGAGTGATCAATATGGAAAAGAAATCAAGAAAGCAATCCCATTTATAATAGCTGCCAAAAGGAAAAAATTACCTAAGAATAAATTTAACCTAAAGGGTGAACAATCTTTCCAAGGAGAATTATAAAACACTGATGAAAGGAACTGCAGAAGACACAAAAAGGGGGAGCTATTTAGGCTGATGGATTAGAAAATTAATAGTATTCAAATGACAATACTACCCAAAGTAATTTACAGATTCAATGCAATCCCTATCAAAATAACAATGACATTTTTTACAGAAATGGAGAAAACATCCTAAAATTTATATAGAAGTACAGAAGACCCCCAAATAGCTAAAGCAATCTGGAGCAAAAAGAACAAAGCTAGAGGCTTTACACTGTCTGATTTCAATGTATGTGACAAGTCTATAGTGAACAAAACAGCATGGTACTAGTGTGAAACTAGACACATAGACCAACAGAGCAGAGTAGAGAAGCAGAGCTCAGTTTATGCACTTACAGCCAACACATTTTCAACAAAGGCACCAAGAACATAATACTGAGGAAAGAACTGTCTCTTTAATAAATGGTGCTGGGAAAAATGAATATCCATTTAGAGAAGAATGAAATTGCAGTCCTACATTTCACCATATACAAAAATCAAAATAGATTAAAGACTTAAATTTAAGACCTAAATTTATGCAACTACTAGTAGAAAACACTACAATATATTCATGTAGGCAAATGTTTTGACTTAAGACCTCAAAAGCACAAGAAACAGAAGCAAAAAATAGACAAATGGGATTAAATCAAGCTAAAAGGCTTCCAAGCAGCAAGGAAACAATGAACAAAGTGAAGACATAACCTACAGAATGAAAGAAAGTATTTACAAACTATTCTGACAAGGGATTAATAAACCAGAATGTATAAGGAGGTCAGAAAACTAGGCAGTAAAATATCAAGTGATTCAATTTAAAAATGGGCAATAGACAGTTTTTTAAAGAAAGTATACAAATGACTGAGAGGTATGTGACAAAGTGCCCAGCATCACTAATGGTCAGGGAAATACACAGAAGAAATTGGCCTGGGAGAATATTTATTGAGGAGGACCCCCCACTCCCCAGGCAATTGAAGCAACACCAAAAATCCATTACTGGGATCTGATCAAACTAAAAGCTTTTGCACAGCCAACAGCACAGTAAGTAAAGCAAACAGACAACCTTCAGAATAGGAGATTTTTTTTTCTTTCTTTTTTATTATTAAATGATAGCTGTGTACCTTAATGAAATCATGGGGTACAGTGTGGTGTTTTCATATAGAATTTGAAATATTTTCATCAAACTGGTTAATATAGCCTTCATGTCATTTTCTTAGTTACTGTGTTAAGACGTTTATATTCTACGTTTAGAAAGATTCACTTGTACCCTTGTAAGATAAACTATAGGTGTGATCCCTCTAATCACCCTCCCTCCACCCATCCACCCCCCTCTCCTTCCCTCCCTCTCCCCCATTCCCATATTCTTAGGCTATAATTAGGTTAGTTAGTTTCATAATAGAGCTGTGTACATTGGATATTTTTTCTTCCATCTTGAGATACTTTGCTAAGGAGAACATTTTCCAGCTCCATCCATGTAAACATGAAGGA
>NW_003852397.1:16532577-16551109 GCF_000181295.1 Otolemur garnettii | reverse complement strand
GGAGTTAGATGATATCTCTAAGTAGTTTTGATTTGCATTTCTCTGATGATTAAGGATGGTGAGCATTTTTTCATATATCTGTAGGCCATGCGCCTATCTTCTTTAGAGAAATTTCTTTTCAAGTCCCTTGCCCAGTGTGAGATGGGATCACTTGATCTTTTCTTGCCAGAATGGGAGAAGATTTTTGTAGGTATTCTGCTGACAAAGGTCTGATAACTACAATCCACAGAGAACTCAAACTAATCAATAAAAAAAGAACAAATAACTCCATTTCTATGTGTGCAAGTAACTTGAATGAAACTTCTCTGTTGAAAACAAGTGCATGGTCTATAAACACATGAAAAAAATGCTCATCATCGTTAATCATCAGAGAAATGCAAATCAAAACCACTCTGAGGTATCATCTAACTCCAGTAAGATTAGCTCACTTCACAAAATCCCAAAACTACAGATGTTGGTAGGGATGCAGAGAGAACGGAACACTTCTACACTGCTGGTAGGAATGAAAGCTAATACAACCTTTTTGGAAAGAAGTTTGGAGAATACTCAGGAACTAAAAGTAGACCTACTCTTCGATCCTGCAATTCCTCTGCTAGGTATATACCCAGATAATCAAAAATTATTTTACAACAAAGACATTTGCACCAGAATGTTTATTGGAACCCAATTCATAATAACCAAGACATGGAAACAGTCCAAGTGCCCATTGACCCATGAATGGATTAACAAATTGTGGTTTATGTACACCATGGAATACTATGCAGCCATAAAAAGACAAAGACTTCACATCTTTTATGTTTACTTGGATGGAACTGGAACATACTATTCTTAGTAAAGTATCTCAAGAATGGAAAAGAAAGTATCCAAGGTACTCAATACTATGAAATCAATATATAATCACCTACACATTCACACAAATGGTAAAATATAACTATAGTCTAGAAAATAGAAGAGAAGAGGAAAGAGAAGGGAGGGGAAGGGAGAGGAGGGAGGGTATCTGGGGGTACCTCACCTAATGTGCATGATGCAATGGTACATTTCAAAACTATTAAGAAAATAGTATAATTGTGATGGATGTGTTACTTAGTTCAGTGTAAGCATTTCACGTTGTATATCAAATCAATACACTGAACCCCATAAATGCATTGATGTACACAGTTATGATTTAATAAAAAAAGTATTTAACACACTTATAATTGAAAATAAAATAAAATAAAATATTGAAAAAAAAGCAAAACACAATTAGAGAGCATCTCACCCCAGTTAGAATGGCTGTTATCAAAAAGATGTGAAATAATGAAATCCAGAGAGAAAGTGGACAATGGGGCACATTCGTGCACTACTGGTGGGAATGTAAAATGGGATAACCATTATGGATAACAGCATAGAGGTTTCTTTGAAAAGTAAAATAGAACTACCATATGATCCAGAAATCTCACTGATGTCACTGCTGGACATAAATCCCAAAGTAAGGAAATCAGTGCACTGATGAGATGTCTTTACGCCAATGTTTATCACACTAGTGTTTACTACAGCCATGTTGTGGAATCAACTTAAGTGTCCATTGACAGATGAAGTGAAAAATAAAATGTGGCATATGTGCACAATGCAACATTATTCAGCCATAAAAAAAAAAAAAAAGAAATCTTGTCTTTTGCAGTAACATGAATGGAACTACAGCTCCTTATTTTAAGTGGAACAACCCAGGCACACAAGGACAGATGCCACATGTATCTGTTCATTTATATGTAGGAGCTAAGAAGTAGACTTCATGGTGGTAGAGAGTGGGATGGTGATTACTGGAGTCTGGAAAGAGACCTGGAGGGGAGGGGGAATGAAGAGATGTAGGCTAAGGGGTACAAAAATATAGTTGGATAGAAGGAATATTTTGTGGTATTTGATAGTACATTAGGAAAATTATACTTGATAATGATTTTTAGTATTTAGTTCTAAGTATCCTAAGAACTATAATGTTCTCCACACACAATAGATAAATATTTGAGGTGATTGATATCTGAATTATCCTGATTTAATCATTGCACATTATATATAAGTATCAAAATATCACAGGAACCCCACAATATGTACAAGTATACTATAGTGATAAAAATAATAATTAAAATTAAAATGTATTTTAGTGCTTAGAAAATGTCCAGCAGGGACTTCCCCTCCTAATACCTTATTGCTGTACACTGTACTACATTGTCTCCTGGTAGGCAGTGAGTCGTCCATTGATCATCTAAGGCAGAAACCAAGGAATCATCACTGACTCTTAAGTCTACATTTTCTTCCCAATCACCAAATTATTTTAATTCTATTTTCTCAATATATTTCAAATATGTCTAATAATGTCCATCTTTACCATTTTTTAATATTTGTCTTTTACTATTTTTGTGTTAGTTCAGGCTACGATCACCTCTTACCCTGGATGTTAAGGCACCTTTTTACTTGGTGTCTGCTTGGAGTCTGTTTCTTTTTCAAAGATATTATTTACACTGTTCTCAGAGTGAACTTTGAATTGTAAATTTGATCCACTCATTTCTCTGCCTCTTAAAAGCTCACCATTGACCTCAGCAGGCATCTAAGCTTCTTACCTTAGTACTCATGACATTACATTAGCCTAACTCTTCTCTGGCATTGTCCCTTTCTTTCCATGCCAAATGTTTGTTTTTCAAGAACAATAAACATTTGCATCATTGCAAACTCCCCCCACCATCCCAGACATACATATATACATTCATTTGTTCAACAAATTGACATTATCCCCTACTGTGTATTAGTGCTTTTCTGAGCACTGGAGAGCAGTGAGTACAAGAATAAATCTTGCCCTCATGTAATTTAGTTTCTGGTACGAAGACAGAAAATAAATAAAAGAATCAGCAAGTCAAAAGATACTGTGATAAATGAGAAAATATAGGATAAATGGAATCTAGGAAGTGCTAATTGGGGGTTAGGGTTCCCGTTTTTAACAGTGTTCACATAAAGTTTTACTGATGATGTGGTTTTTAAACAAACGCAGCAGCAGAAATGGGGGCAAGATGTCTGGGTATTTTCAGGTGAAGAGAGTTCTACCAAATGGCAAGGAAGGAGAATACAGCTATAATGGATAAGGGTACGAGTTGTTGGTGTTAGAGAAGAAGGGGTGATGTTAGCATTTTGAAAGTTATTGAAGGGTTTTGAATATAGTAGTGACCTGCTGATTTACATTTTATAAGATCACTATGACTTTTGTTGAAAAAAAAAATGAAGAAAGACAAAGGGCTGAAGTAGGGAGTTAAAAGGCTTTTGAAAAGATACAGGTGAAAACTAGCAGTGCTCCAGATGGCAATGTCAGTAATGTAGATGGTGAGAAATAATTGAATTCTCGATATATTTTAAAGATTGAGCCAACAGGATTTGGGTAACATTGAATATGCAACACCAGAGAAAAAAAGGAGTCAGGGAAGACTCTAAGCCAGCAGTGTTCAACCTATAGGTTATGACCCCTTTGTAACAATGAAAATACGTCCTGTATCTCAGATATTTACATTGCAATTCATAACAGTAGCAAAATTATAGTTCTGAAGTAGCAACAAAAATAATTTTATGGTTGGGGGTCACCACAACATGAGGAACTATATTAAAGGGTCACGGCATTAGGAAGGTTGAGACGTTGCTACCAGCTTCTGGGAAGGTGGGATGATCATAAGCAGAAATGAAAATAAGTAGTAAATTTGAGAAGGGGAGACCAGGAGCTGACTTTTATGTTTCAGGCGTGTGTATTTAGACATTTAAATGGAAGTGCTTTGCACATGATCATATTTAAAATGAGGAAACTGAGTCCCAGAGGGGAAATAAACCAGAAATACTGAATAGTTTTTGAAGAAAAGCATTTGTTAAGAAAATTATAACCTTATGAATACACCTAAAAATGTATTTGAGATTAATGATCGAGTCTGGAAGGAACACAAGAAAGGAGTAAGAAGTAATAATCATGGGATTTGCCTGACCAAAGTGGGTCTCTCTTTAATCTTAAGTATAATAATCTCCAATTTCTACAGCTCCCTTTGGCACATTGTTCTACTGGCCATATTTTCTGTAGAGAATCTAAAATTAAAATGATGTTGTATACATTATCTAAAAACTCAACAAGACTGATTGCTCTCAGTGTGCACGCATTTACTGCTCTCTAATACCTCGAAATTATGCTGAGTGAGATCTCAGTTGTCGGCTTTCTTGAATGTATTATCTAGGCAGATGAATTTAAATTTTTTAAGGCTCCAGCCAAATAGTTATCCACAGAATCTTATAGTAAAGCTAAAAAGTAAAGTGATTTTTTGTGGATTGTTTACCTCTTATTATTGGGATACAGTGAGCTTGTTGCTAGTATTGTTTTCTTACCAAGAATTTCGGTATCCTCCCTTTATCATGTATATTTGGGCTTCTGGAAAATAGGTTTCTATTATAAAACTTCACTCTATTTACTTTACATTTTAAAAAACGTATTTTGCTATAAAATGTTTTGAAGCAAACACTGGATAGATATATTCAGGGTTTTTTCAGGTTTCTTGCAATGAGAAATTGATTGTCTTTTTAAAAATGACAGCCTTCTAAACCCTAAGGTAGTTGAAATTAGAATAACACAATCATCCATATGTTGTTAGCTCCCTCAGGATTTCCATCCATTATAAAATTTGCAAATCTGGAAATATCAAATTAGTTTGGCTGTTTATCCCTTTAACAAAAAAGAAGAAAAAATAAAAAGATAAAAAGTTCTGCACATTTGCAATTTGTAAATCCAAACAGGGATCTTTCCAGGTCTTAACAGACATCAACTTTCTGTGGGCTCAGTTCCCTGGAATGATTTGGGGATTTTTTCCTACTATAATTGTTTTTTTTGAAGTGATATATTAAGTGGTCCTTTCAGCAGGTATTTTTTTATCTTATCTCTTTTTGTCTTCATGCTAGTTAATCAAAAAGTTGGAAAAAATATCAAAATTTTGCACTGACTCACCTTTTGACTACTAAAATATAGTTTTTAATGTAATATTTATACTTGAACACCTTTTATACTTTTTTCAACTATTAAGCAAATGTGCTGTTTTCTACCCTACATCTGTGAAACCTGTTTGTGAGTAAAGCACAATGCTAGATACCTACAAGGACATGTTCAATAATGAACCTGGCCTTGAGGAGGGGGAAAAACCATATTATAAATGAAGTATATTGAAGCATATAGTAAAGTAGAAAATAAAGAAATGAAAAGAAACTGAATTTTTTCATCAGCACCATTATTTCAGACAATGTGGTATTGAGTTTTTGGGGTTTTTTTTTAAAACAGAGTCTCACTATGTTGCCCTCGGCAGAGTGCTGTGGCATCACAGCTCACAGCAACCTCAAACTCTTGGGCTTAAGTGATTCTCTTGCTTCGGCCTCCCAAGTAGCTGGGACTACAGGTGCCCCGCCACAACACCAGCTATTGCTTTCTAATATGCTATTTTAATTGGATTGTTGTCAATGAGAGGTTTTATTACAAGTGCCATGGGTGTCCAGTAGTAAGGGCCATCGGTGTTGACTGATGCTGTCATGGAAGATGAGAGGAGGAAGCAATGACATTAGAATTGAAAAACAGGAGAAGAAAGGAAGAGTCTCTGGGCAAGGGCAATTGTATAATCAAGACCTGGGAAAAGTGATGCTTTTCCCTCAAAATAATACTGACTATACCAAGTAGGTATAGTCAGAGATTATACTGAGATTCTTAGAGTAGCTTGGTCACAAGGTATTACATTTTGAGACATGAGAATTTGATATGTTGGGTAAAACAGCATACTAAAAATGCCACAGAACCTACAGACTGACTTTGGAGTGTGAATGAAGGAACAAGGGAGGGGGACACGTGCTGTCTATTGATTCTTTGGGTAGTAAGAGTTCAGAGCAGGGCTTCAGGATAGTCAGTCAGCAACCGAGTAGCAACTGCTTCTCCAACCAGAGACTTGTCCCTCATTGGATAAATTCTCTACTCTTCTGAAAAAAAAAATTTTTTTCCTGCACTATTTGTCAAGTGCCAGGCAGAATAAATTTTGTTTCTTCTACCACTGCTTTATGTGCTAGCTTTTCAAACCAAAAGTAGAACAGAATGCATTACAGAATGATTTCAGTCCATGGGAAGTAAATTTTTTCAATTCATTTTATTCCAAGACTGTTATATTTATATTTATTGGGTATTTCAAAAATAATTTTATGTTAGTATTATCTTGATTTAATTAAGCATTGTTAAATAAGTAGGGTAACTATGATGCTGTAGGTATGGTTGTTTGATGTTTTGAAAAACTTAATTTCATTATGCTTTTCACAGTGGCTTTAGGAAGAGGGAGTTATATCGCCTGTGTGTTATTTCATTTCAATGTACAGAAAATATTTTTATGTCCATATCTATTTCCCTCTCTCTCTTACTTCTAGTTTCATATTTAAAGCACAATTTTTCATTGCTATTCATTAGATGTTTCATTTATCTATCCATTTATTTACTCACTGTTTATTAAGCACCTATTATGTATTCCCCACACTGTTGTGCATATGTCAGTAAATTATTAGTTATCAGCCATGTATCAAATCCCATGAAGACATCCATTTACTATTGAATTTTATTCATTCAGTTTTCCCCATTGGTTGTGTTTTATTTCGGAATATGTTAATTTTGCTATATTACTTGCAGTGAGTCCAGCGTTGTATGTGATTAAAACAAAAAAATTCACTAGATTTTTATAGTCTCAGTTCTATTTCAGCTTGCCAAGTTGTCATACAAGTTTAAAGTTAAAGCATTTCCTTCAACATATGCCCCTTACTCATTTTCCTAATTTCTTCATTCCTACTATAAGAAAGTTTCCATCTCTTCTAACATTTTTCCTACAAGATGTTACTCATACTAAAAGTCTTATACATCTATTTCACATCAGTGATTCAATGATTTTTAAATAGATATTTAATGTTTATTTTGGTATGCGCAATACTTTATTATAGCCTCAGTTAAAAGCCTTTTTGAAAATTTTACTGGAATCATTGTTAAAAGTGAAATTTGTATAATGGGGTATAATTGTCCAATGGCAGTGATATCTAAATTTCACTTTCATTCCTTTAAGTATAGATCTTAACATTAGTTGTACAAAAAACAACCTGTAGAGGTCTTTAAAAATACAAATGACTAGATGTTCACCCTTAGCAATCTCAGCAGTAGTCTGGAGTAAAGTCTGTTCATCTTTACTTTAAAAAGCTCTCCAAAGATTTTGAGACACAGCCATAGTTGGAAACCATCTGCTATTGAAATATGCAGAGCTAATATTTTTACTCTGAAGATAAAACGTTATATACTTTAAGAAAAGGGCTGGATCCTGGAAATATTCTTAAAACTCTAAAAATATTAATGGACTAATTTCAGACCTACAAGTAGACCACTCTGGAAGAATTTCATTCTTTCTAGGGAAGAGAACCTGACTTCATGTAACATTCAGTCCCTCTGGGCAATTCTTTTTACCTTTCTCCTTGACTTTATTTTGTTCTTACTAATTTGTAAATCTGTGTTTCCTGATAGAATCCACTGTGATCCATGGAACATATGACATTAGCAATGCCTATTCTTAGCCCCTGTCTCCACCCACTGCACATTCTTCCTCTACTGTTAATATAGCTACCTGTATTCTACTTTCCAAAAGAGAAACATTTTACAGTAAGCACAAAAGTCTACATATGAATGAAGGTAATATCTTATCACTCATGCTTAATAATCTGATTTTATATATAGATAGAATTCTAGGAGGTCTGACAGTTAAGTTCACAAACTCATCTCAGGAAAAGGTCTGAATAATGCTATAGTCATCTTTGAAGTCCTCTCCTTCGGAAGCTATGCACCGATGCCAGCACTTAGTCCACCTTTCAAAGCAATTTTGGAATGCTTTTTCAGGAAGGACATCAGAATTGTCATTGTCCTTCACACAAAAACATGCATCAATAATGATTGCCGCTCAGGAAAACAACCCCACAAGTCAATACAAATACAACTGTGAGACACTGATATACCAAGGTTATGAAACCTTACCAAATTGTTTCTACAGTGCTCCTAACATAAACACATGCTGGCAAATTCATGAACTTAATTGTCAGAATTTGTACAAAGAATAGGAATTAACCAAAATCTTTTCAAAAGTTTTAAAAGGTTTTAAAAGAATGGTAGTTTTTAAAAGCTTTTTAAGGATATTTTGCTTTATTTTCTTGTTTTTGTTTTGTTTTGTTTCTTTTTTTGTTTGTTTTTTTTTCTGTTTTTGGCCAGGGCTGGGTTTGAACCCACCACCTCTGGCATACAGGGCCCGTGCCCTACTCCTTTGAGCCACAGGCTCCACACTGCTTTATTTTCTTTAAGAAAAGTACCACTCTAGGTCGGGGGATCAACCTGTCTGGTTTCCTTGTTTCACTGAGTCTATGAGGAGTTCCTGGGGCATGGGACTTTCATCGTTAAAACCATGAAACTTTCCACAAACCGGGACAAATCAATTACTTAAAGAGTATTAAAGGATATTTTAACAATGTTGATTTTACTGATTCATAAGCATGATATGATTTTTCATTTATTTATGTCCTTTGCAATTTCTTTCCTCATTCTTTCATAGTTCTCCTTGTAGAAATCTTCCCCTCCTTGGTTAAGTATATTCCTAGGTATTTTATTTTCAATGTAGCTGTTGTGAATGGAATTGGGTCTTTGATTTGACTCTCAGCTTGATTGTTATTGGTATATAGAAATGCTACTGATTTATGTACATTGAGACTTTGTACCTGAGACTTTGCTGAATCCTTTTTATCAATTCTAGTCATCTCATTGTGGAGTCTTTGGGGTTTCCAGACATAAGATCATGTTTTTAGTAAAAAGCGATAGTTTGACCTCACTTCCAAATGAATGTCCTTTATCTTTTTCTCTTGCCTGATTACTCTGGCTAGGACTTCCAGAACTATACTGAATAGAAGTTGTAACAGTGGGCACCCTTGTCTTGTTTCAGTTTGTAGTTAAAATGTTTTTACAGTCTCCATGAAAATACCAATGTCATATTTCACATACCTAGAAAAAATAATTCTGCTCTTTATTTGGAACCTGAAAAGCACTCACATAGCCAAAGCAACTGTACATGAAAAGAACAAATCTGGAGGCATCGTTACCAGATTTCAAATTATAGCACAAGCCCCTAATTACAAAAACAGCATGGTATTGGCACAAAAATAGAGAAATAGACCAATGGAACAGAACAGAGAACTCAGATATAAAACAATCTACTTATATCCAACTGATCTTTGATAAAGCAGACAACAATGTATGTCACAGCCCATCGGGCCCCTATGGCTCTGGTCTCAATCACTGCAGGAAGAAACCAGGCATGAGGAGGATTAGACGTGCAAGCTTGAGGGAGGTGGGCTAGCCTTTCTTTGCAGGGTAGCCCCAGGCAACCTCTGCACTAGCCTTTTATTGAGACAGAACAATACAAGTGAGGGGAGTAATTAACAATGACTACATGCTGAAGGCTCAGGCACTTGGTCCACAAGGAATGAATGGCCCAAGGTTCACCCCTCAGATCATCTTGCTCAAATGTCATCTGGCTCTTGGTGTCCTCTACAAATGTACACTAAGGAAAAGAAGCCCTATTCAATAAATGGTGCAATAAAATTGGATAGCCACATGCAGAAAAATGAAACAAGATTCCCATCTTTCACCACTGACAGAAATGAATTAAAGATGGATAAAAAGATTTAAATCTAAGGCACTAAACCATAAGAATTTTAGAAAAAAGTTTATAATGTCAGCCTAGGCAAAGAATTTATGAAGAGACTATGGTGGCATTTACCACCACAACAAAAATAAATAAATGGATTTGATTAAACTAAAACCTGCTCTACAGCTAAGTAAACAATCAGCAGAGCAAACAGACAAGCTACTAAGGGGGAGAAAATTTTTGCAAGGCATACATCTGATAAAGGGCAAATGTCCAGATTCCACAAAGAACTCAAGTAATATCAACAATAAAAAAAATAACCCCATTAAGAAGTGGTCAAAAGACATAGAAGCTTTTCAAAAGAATATAGACAAATGGTGAATAAATAGGAAAAAGCGCCCAACATCACTAACCATCATGGAAATGCAAATCGAAACGACCATGAGATATCACTTACCCTGGTTAGGATGTCTTTTATTAAAAAGTCTAAAACAAAGATGCTGGCATGGATCTGGAGAAAAAGAAATACTTAACACACTGTTAATGAGATTGCAATTAGTACAGCCTCTATGGAAAACAGTATGGAAATTCCTTAAAGAACTAAAAGTAGACCTGCCATTCAGTTCAGCAATTCCACTGATAGGTATCCAGTTGAAGGAAGAGAAGTCATTTTATCAAAAAGATACCTAAACGTAAGTGTTTATCAGTGTATTTCATAATTGCCAAGATGTGGAATCACCCTAAGTGCCCATCAATTTAAGAGCAGGTTAATAAGATGTGGTATTCCTTGGAGTACTATGCAGCCATAAAAAATAATTAATTAATGCCTTTTGCAATAGTTTGGATGGAACTGGAGACCATTGTTCTAATTGAAGTGTCTAAAGAATGAAAAAACAAACACCGTATGTACTCACTATTAGGGAAGTAAAAATCATTGAAATCAAACAAAGGGGAGGGACAAAAACGTACCTAAGATAAGGTGACTAGACGTCCCACTTTTGGCAGGACAATCCCGATTTTTAGCAATTTGTCCAACGTCCCATGGCATTTTTAAAAAGTCCCAATTTTTGGAAAGAATGCACAACAAGCTAGGGAACCGCGAGAGAATGGGAAGGAAATAGCCATGTGGCTATTTTGCCAGGATATGAGTTTTATATTATTTTTGTTAATTTTATAATGTTAACGTTTAATAATAACAAATAATTGTTGAGAACTGATTATCGAGAACTGCTTATCAAAGTTTGCATTGTTGATCAGTTGTTAGAATTCGACCACCATTGTTTGGACTTAATGAACAATGGCGTTTTTTGGCATTGACAACGACGAAAACATTTTGTAACTGTCTCTCAGATAATACACATTGTACTGTGTGCTAGTGCTAGTTAAACAAGTGATGTTAACAAATCAGCTATTCAGATAATTTAGGTAATTTATTTATTTCATGAATTTAGCAGACAGTACTCGTATTATTTATATTTTATAGTGGTGGCAAAAAGTCTAGCGCTGCCCTTGAAAGTGATACTTATGACTTAAGAGGTATCATTATTAAAAAAATACATTGATAAGGAAAAGGTTAAATCTTCGGCATCAGCAAAAATCACAATAGAGAACAAATGGTTAGAAATATTTCATCATTTTGAAACAAACAATGTTCCATACAGTAATGCACTAAAAATTGTGGGATACGTGCTGTCCTTACCAGGAACTAATGCTGCGACTGAATGCGTTTTTTTCTACGGTAAATAAAGTGTGGAAATCAGAAAAATCACAATTAAGTGTTGAGACTTTGAAAGCCATTTTATGTGTGAAATATAATTTAACAAATTCTTGTGAAAAATTTCATGACCTTTTAAACAACGACAACAATCTACTAAAAAAAAATTTCACTCTAGTGAGAAATATTCCAAAGAATAAAATAGTACTATACATAATTTTTTAATGTATTTGTAAATTGTACTTATGTTGAAATTAAAAAAAATATATATTACAATACTATTTTTGCATTCTATGAAAATTTTTGTTGTTCCATATAGACCAAATTTTTAATTAAGAACCCTCTCTCCCCGGTCAAAGTGTCCCACTTTATCAATGTTAAAATCTGGTCACCTTAACCTAAGAGTTACAATGAACAGTGTTTAGGTGATGGAGACACTTATAGTAGATCAAACATTACAAAAGTGATCCATGTTGCCAAAAGCATTTGTACACCCTTAATATTTTTAAATTTAAATAGTAATTTTTAAAAAGAATACTGAATAATTAATATTGCTAATTCAAAAAATTAAATGGTAACAGTGATGACCTAAAATCAACCCATATTTTAAGGTTCATATTAAATATAACTTCTTCTAAACTAGCTAGAAATAACCTCTTCCCCATCTAAATTCATAAATACTTTATCATTCTTATACCATTTAGGGTTTTAAAACACTTGTCAGAGTTACCTATATACATATTTTATCCTTGACACTATGTGGACAATTCTTTTAAGGCATGATGTATGATTTATATTTAATTCCCCGTATCTTCTTCCATGGTGTTCCACATTGACTGTGTCAGAAAGGATTCATTAAAAGGAATGAAGGAGCCCACCAGTGAAATAGATAATACTGACAGTACTTAATATACCAAAGTGTAATGAAGGAACTAAAACTCAGTGATACATGATTGAGAAAAGCTAGGTTGGGTCCTCTGTACCACCAGATAACTACGTGCCAGCTCCCTTAATTGTGTATGTGGGCATCGTGTGTACACAAAATGTGATATATGCACACTGTAAAATCTGAAAGTTGCTTTTGAGTGTTCACTGTTAGCTTGGTCATCGAATGTTCTCAAGAACTAATCCAGACTTTCAACCTCGCCTGCAGTGCTCTGTACCATAAACACCCCTTTTCCACTTCTGATAGTTGATCGCAATACTTTACAAAGAAAAATTGGTCTGCAAGAAAAAAATTATTCACTCCACCCTTATATATTGTCATACATTAAAAGTAGAACACTGATTAAAGATTTAAACATGAGTTCCAGGAAGGAAACAGCAATGCTTGTATATATTCATAATTCCGAATTTTATGTATGCATTTCATGATGAAAGAACGGTAGGTGTATTTCTAGACCATTTTCTGGCTTAACAACTTTTTTGTTCTTATGGCTGAGTAGTGTGTTTTAAAACTCTTATTAGTTGTTTTGTATTTAATATGCTTTTAAGTGCTTTTTATGCAAGGAAAGTTGTTTGTAAAAGTTTCCTGCTCATTTCTTTGAAAATATAACTGACAGCTCTTAAAAGAACAAATTCATCAGTGCTTTCAGTTCACATTAAAATATGTAAAAATATTGCTTTCATCAATTTTCAATTAAAATGATTATTATACAGACTTTTATACACTTTTATAACTCACTTTTTTATTGTTTTTAGTTACTGATGCAAATGTGAAGAATGAAAGTCTTTCATCTGTGCAACAGCTTGGCATTAAAATGACTGTCAGGTATAGTACAGGGAAATATCTCTCTTGTGCATTTCCAGAATTTGTTTTATCTTTCTATGTGCTTAATAGTATTTAATTTAACAACCTCCTATTTTATATACTTTAAATGCAGAATTTGTCATTCATAAAATAATAGCCTTATTTTTGAGGCTATCAGCACATGGTTAAAATACGCGTGCAAGTAAATCGTTTATGGTTCATTATTATTCCAGAGACTAATTAAAGTGTGTTTAAGGACCAATGGCTGTTATATTTTTTCCAAAAATAACATTGTAAATATCAGCACTTTGGTAACACAATCATACTATTTTCTGTAATCTGATTTATTCTATGGTAATAAATACAAGAGTACACTAAGAATAGGTGCAGAGGTTAAAATGAATAAAACCCAATTATTGTAATTTGAATTTTTAATACTTACATTGTAATTTTCAGAGGAAATGGGCAAATCCATACAGTGGAGGAGGAGTCATGGACTGAATCTTTGAAACTTCCCTTTCTTATTATATAGAGTTCTCAATACTTTTATTTTTCTTTTAGCGTCATCTTTAGAATCAAAACTAACCTATTGATATTGTGAGAGCCAAACTAACTCAAATCAAACTAACTCCTTTTTGTTGTTTACTCAGAACAACAGGCCGCTGCATGCCAAGGACATTATCGCATACCTGGGTGTTGGGCAAGCCCCCTTGTGCACTCAGCCCACATCCTGACCCCCTCCCCTCTTTGCACTCGCCACTCTACTATGCACATGCCCCACTTGCCCCCTTAAGCTCTCAGCCCACCCTCTTTGCACTCGCCACTCTACTCTGCACACGCCCCACTTGCCCCCTTTGCACAACGTTTATCCCTTTCTTCTTATTTGCTCACCTGAGACAAAGAGAATTCGTCCCTGAGCCAAGCAGCCCAGAACACGACCACCCTGTACCTGTCAGTTTGGGACAGACATGGTTTACCTACCAACAAGGAGACAGTGGGGTGGACTAATGGGAGAGAAGAGGGAGGGGTATAAAGGGACATTCTGGATAGTCTGTAAGGGCTGTTCCCGCTTTTTCTTAAAGGGGCAGCCCAGGCTCTGAGCTTGAATAAAAACTCCTCATGCTTTTGCAGGGATGTTCAGACTCTCAGAGTGGTGCTTGAATTGAGTCTGGGGGCTTACAATATTACATGTTTTAGATTAAGTTCAGGAAAAAAATGCTTGTTCTACTACTCATTTGCAGGGAATCATCTTTTTGTTCTCTCATTACTGTTTCATCTTCCTTTAAATTTGTTAAGTATTTACTGTATGAATACTGCTAATCAAATATATCATAGCCACCAGAAGAATATATTTAGAGTTAATCTTTCCTAGGTGCTCTTTATAAAATTGTTATCCTGACAGTGGAAATTTAAAAACTTGAAACCTTAGGATCTCGAGAGGAATACATTTTGCTGCATTTCAGACAATTAATGTACAATGCAAGGCCAGATATTTCACATTGTATATGTTTTGTGGGTTTTAATGTAGGTATGGCAAGTTCCTCAACCTGCTAAAAGACGGTGCAGAGAATGATCTTACCTTGATTTTAAAACACTGTAAGAGATTCCTGAAACAACAGCAAGTTTCCATAAAATCTTCTCTTCATATCCTTTTTGACTGAATTCATAATAGCTGAAGTTTCTTCATGTATTTTTCCTAATTCTTTGATGAGATACCTTGACATAGTTATAGTAAAATAAGCTATGCTATAATTTGTTATATTTTAAGTATGCATTTTATTGAGTTATAATCATTAGATTCAGTTGTATTCATTGAATCTTAAACTGAGTAAAGTCACGAGAATATATTTTCAGACAAAATAGGTTTTACAAATTCAGAATTTCTGTTTCTTTTTGTTTACCATGTCCATTTATTATTTCATTTGAATTGGTTATCTTTCAAAAATGAGGTGTGACTCGAAGAAAAAAAAGTATACAAACAATTTACACTACTGAATTCTAAAATGTATAAACTGTATTATGTTTGGCCATGTCAGTCATTTAGCAGGTAACCTTAGCTACAGAAAGGGTGATACATGACTTGAACCAGTGTGTGTGTGTTTTCACAAAGAAGTAACTTTCCCTTCAGTTGCTGCTGCCATTGACCTCTATTGGACATGTGCCTTAAAATAGAGATCATGTAAGTGAGTCATTTTCATTAATGAAGATTAATTTACTCAGTGGCTTGTATGTAGTTGAAAACACGATGCAAAGTGCCGTGAGTATCTCTTTCCTGATAGAGATAATGGAAGTGAATATAATGTGGTAAAACTTCCTTAACTGTGTTTTCAGTCTGCCTCCAAGAGAATTATGCTGGCCACGACTGGTTTGTATCTTCTCTGTTCATGATAATGTTGGGGGACAAAGAGAAAACATTCCACTTTCTTCAGCAGTTCTCCAGACTTCTGGCCTCGGCTTTCCTTTGGTTGCCAAGACTACATATTTCTGTAAGACTTTCTAGTCTGTTTTTGAAAGAGGGTTTGAAGGACCATCACATTTAAATTCACTGGAATATTTTTTTTATTTGTAGAGGACTCTAATAATTTATATTTGTTTTTCTACTTGAATACTTTGTGACTAACTCTTGAAGATATAAATTTCACACTTTCTCAAATACTTGATGTCTTATTTATGGTAACTAAATAAAAAATGAATGATCATAGAATTATGTCATGAAATAGAAACATGATACTGAAATAAGTTTAAAATTTAAAAATTTTAACTTTAAAAATTTTTGTAAGTTACATTAGTTAAACTCTATACGTGAAAAAAAACTATTGGATTCGTGTTTTTTATTGTTGCTTTATTAGAAAGAATCTCTTGGTGGTTAAATCACAATCTAAGAAAATCACTAAGTAGAAATCATAACTATATTTCAATATAAGAAAATCACTTTTAAGTACATTTTTGAAATCTTCACTGAGTTATTATTAAGCTATTGTAATGTATTTTAAAAGATTTTACTAGTTTTATGAGATCTTAGAGGAGAAATCAGCCACCTATATTAGCTATGCAATACTTTCCAAACATTTTCCATGACATGTTGCATTTGATAGTGAACTCACATGACTCTCAAGGATAAGTTAAGGGGACTAGTCAGTATCTATGTGGTATTAATGAACATACCAAGTATTTTTTACAATATGTATTTCTGATAAGAAAAATCAGTTCATCAAGGAATTCATTAAGAATTAAAATTTTATAGTTTTACAAATTGAAGGAAAAAATAAAATCAGTTCATCAAGGAATCATAAAAAAATGAAATTTTATAATTTTATGAACTGAAATTTATATAGCTTGAAATAGTGTATGCAATTACTGAACAAAAATTTCCAGTTCTTGCTCTTCACCATAATGAGAAATTTTGCTTCCATGACCTGAAGGAAAGAAATGGTAAAAAAAAATAAAAAATAAAAAAAAGTATGTATTGGCTTTTCTCCAATATTTCCATTTCTTTTAAATTATACTTAAAATCTTATAGCTCTTCGATTTACAAATGGGATGTTGAAAATCTTTTGATAATGTTTACAGATTTTGAGTCCACTCACGCATTGTCCTTTCAAATATTTTAAAATAATACCTGCACTCTGCTTGTCTTAATAATTCTACTTTAGTGTTCCAATTAAGACACCATCTAAAAATAAGCAGTGAACAATATTACACTGTAATTTTCTAAAGTTGCATTTCTGGTACACTTTGAATCTATAAACTTTTTAGTAACACGCTTTTTATAACATCAGCAATCTTGTGGTCTGATAGCATTTTTTCACATAAAACTGAAAATAGGTAGGACTCTGGTAGCTTAGATTTTATTTGACTTATTTTGATAGCATCATTTTATATGGGATGCAGGTCTGTGAATGGAATGGAGTGACACATTACTGGAATCTCAGTTTTCAGAATGAACTCTTGATCTAAAGCTTTGACATCTTTCTATTGGTGCAGCTATCCTGTCTGTGAAGACTTACAGAGTCCTTTCCACATGAACATTTTTTCTTTTCAAGTACAAATACATCAAGTGAAATACTTTATTACCAGCAATGGTTTTTATTTTTGTGTGTGTGTGATTCTTTGCGAAACAAATAGCATTCTGTTAAGATACCTCTACAGGAATTAATCTGGAGTTGTTACCTAAGTGTCTGTACAGTCACTGCTCCAATGGTATAAATGGTTTTGATTTAATCTTTTGAATTATTATTTACTCTTTGCGACTTGACTTGGTAGTGCATTGAATAATAGTCTTCACCTATTATATAAAAAGTGGTATCTTTTCTATTTCATTTGTTCTATTGTCTCAAACATTGAGCTGATAGTTTACATGCAAGTTGATACAGTAAGCAAATCTGTACTGCTCTGACACTTTGCTTTGGCTATTAATAACAGAAACTTGTCTACCTTCTTGAGCTCGGTTTCATATTATCGTAAAAGCCTCACTAATCATCAGCCTGTTCTTCCAATCCACTTTCCTCAACTA
Source organism: Otolemur garnettii (assembly GCF_000181295.1). NCBI lineage: Eukaryota > Metazoa > Chordata > Mammalia > Primates > Galagidae > Otolemur > Otolemur garnettii. The sequence goes on along the minus strand of NW_003852397.1, from coordinate 16,533,404 downwards.
CATTACCCTGTTCTGTTTTCTTAACTGTTTTTACATAGCCTATATCAAGTCGTAATACAATAGTTAATGGATGTATTCATTTTCTGTGAAGACAAGGTTTTCTGTTTTGTTCCGAGATGTATCCCTAGATGGCCCATCGTATTCACTCCATAAGTGTATGTTGAGTGTATGACTTATTAACATAGAACCATGTAAAGCACAGAGACTTTTAGTCTTCAGAAAATATGTTTAAAGATATTAATTCCCTGCATTCATAAGAATGTTTTAAACAGATCACCTTAAAAGGATCTATAAAATAAGCAAAATGGTAATTAATGAAACATTAATTTGAAGTTCTTAAAATTTTATAAACTGTTACTATACTAGTCATTTGAAATACAAATAATTTTTAAAATTTACCCTTTGAAGTCATTTAATACAGAAGAATAAGTTTTGATTTAATTAAATTACCTTCAATTACTATTTTTAAGAAAAAACAACTTTCTAAATGACAAAATAATAATTTTTTATGGAATTTCATCAAGAATGAGAGTTTGGCCAAGTGTTAACATTAAAACCACCAATTACACCTGGCTTGGCACCTGTAGCTCAGTGGCTAGGGTGCTGGCCACATACACTGGGGCTGGCGGGTTTGAACCCTACCCTGGCCTGCCAAACAATGACAACTACAACAAAAAAACCAGCCAGGTGTCATGACAGGTGCCTGTAGTCCCAGCTACTTGGGAGGCTGAGGCAAGAGAATCTCTTAAGCCCAGGAATTTGAGGTTGCTGTGAGCTCTGATGTGTGAGTGATATAGTGAGACTCTGTCTCAAAAAAAAAAAAAAAA
>NW_003852397.1:16454577-16531706 GCF_000181295.1 Otolemur garnettii | reverse complement strand
TTTTTTTGTAGTTTTTGGCTGGGGCTGGGTTTGAACCCGCCACCTCTGGCATATGGGGCTGGCACCCTACTCTTTTGAGCCATAGGCACCACCCAAGATTTATGACTTCTAGAGTTTTGGAATTAAAGTTCTGAAAAATCTTTCAAATTTTCTGTTGTCCCCTCTGCGTGATGCACAGTTAAGTACAACATTGCTGATAAAGTACCGTGCATCCATTGCCTATAGATTCCCAGAGATGGAGGACTGGATTGGATTAGTTTGAATTGATTGGGGAGTTTTAAATCTCTCTAAGAGGTCTTTCTATTTAATTTCCACAGCAACGTGAAACTAGATTTTTCTTAGTATCAGGAACAAAATGACTCATCAGAACACCTATCATGAAAGAAAAAAAACTACGATTTTTACATTTTATTGCTAGGCATAAATTTGAATTTTGAAGCCCTGAAGTTAAAACACAGTAAAGTGTGTTGTTTTATAACATCCTTTACGTTATGTCCCTTTTTAATATCTCCCAAGCCCATGTTTTTGCTGATGATTTTTTTGCCTTTCTATTTTAACTTAGTGTATGTAGTTTAACCTGTTGCTGGATGACATGTTAAATGCTATGATCCTGTGTGTGCTGTGTTTACTCCTATATTCTGAATAATAATGTTGCTATTCTTCCAGAGTTGTGATTCAACAAAACACAAAAAAGCAAACAATTTATAATTTGATGATTATAGTCATGTGACTCAGAGCTGTCATTAGTTTTCTAAAGACCTTTTGTTGTGAATTAGAGCTGTGAAATTGTAATTAACAGACCAATTAATAAAAGTTTTATTATAAATGAGTTTACCATGATTACTATATGGTCATTAGTATCTTGCTGTCATTCAGTCAATTTATTGAGCAGTTATTCTGTGCAAAGTTTAGTGTTAGAAGTTTTGTTGGTTACCAAAAAGTATAGCATAATTTCTTCCAACAAAGAACAATTTATAAGTGTAGAGGAACTCTGCCTCATCTTAGGAAGTAGATTACATAACAGTAGCTTCTTTTTTTTTTAGAATGTAGATAATATCTTGTATTTATCTCTTATTGGGCCTGCCCCTAAAAGTATTTTCTATGAAACACAGAAAAGATACTGTATAAGAATCATTTCGAATACATTGAACTCTTATACTACTCTTACACACATGTTAAAAAATTATTATCTAAGTTTGATCAAAATTAAAATATATGTATAAATAGATGTTTGCTTTAAATCTGTATCAGATTTATTCGTATTACAAACAGGAATTATTAAAACATTGTATATTTATCAAAAAATGAAAACTGGTATATACTAATTCTCATTCACTTCATATTATTATATTATTTTAACTACTCAATAGGAAGGTTTCTTTTGTCATAAACATCAGTATAATTTGACTATAAGATATCCATTTAATGTACCATCTATGTCTTAATTCATCAATGCACAGAATAAATGTTTTTTTCATGTTCTGTGAGGTATTTCCTAAAGTATCTGTCATAAAAATACATATTTGTATACATTCCTACAAATATATTTTTCTGCAATGTGAAATGATAAATCATTTATTATGAAAAAAAGGAAAATCACTGATAAATCAACTAGTTGATTTCAGAAACTTTAGTATACAACTCAAGCCTAAATCTTTAAAAGCACATCAGCCTTAGCAAGAAAATTTGCAAGAAATTCTTCCTATTTTTAACTCAGATGAGTTTAATTTGTTTTAATTTAAAAGTATTAACTGTCTTTCATCAAAAAAAATTAAAAAATAAGAGTTGTCAAGTAAATAAAGGTAAGAAAATAAAATGCCTTTCTGGAAGTCTTAAATCTTCAGCTCTAATTTCATGATCAATTTTTTATTGATATAACAATTATATCTTTAAGTTTATTATCTTTGTTTCTAAAAACAATTACTGGATTTTATAGTATAGATGTTGAATTTATGGTAACAATAATACATTATTGATCATTTGCGATGATAAATTATATGTTCAAACTAAAGAAAAACCAACTTTATGAAGAAATTGATGAAAAATCTAAGTTTGTAAATATTTTGTGTGTATATATACCTATATGTGTAATATACAAGTTGCATTTAACATATAAGTAAATATGGGTATAAAATAATATAAAAATAAAAGTTATAAAAGTTATACTTTTTGTATAAAAGTAAATTTTATACAAAATAGTTTGTCTCAGAACCTTGATGGAAATCTATTATGGGTTTTTTCCTAGTTTTAGAAATAAATTTCTTATAGAGTTCCCAATTTGGGTTAATATTAATTCAGGTTCAGGTTTGAGTTAATATCAACATAGAAAAAGGGACTAGATATCATCAAGAGCTGACAAAGCTACAGTCTTTTATGTTACAGAACCATCAGCCAAAGCCAATAAGATTAAGTGTATTGAAATATATTTAGTAGTAAAATGGAAAGCAGTTATTACTCTTGCGTTTATTCATGTTTGTTTCTTTCTTCCCCCCCTTATCATTTTACTAGGATTTAAGTTGCCAAAATTATAAATAGTAACTTTATTGTTATGTCTTGAAAAGTATACAGACTGCCTTTATCAAGATTTATTCTTTCTACTGTGTTTAACATTCTGATTTATTAATTTACATAGTTATACTATTTACAGCCACCACACTAACTTTGAAGCAGTAATTCATACCCAAAGAAAAAGATTTGGATAAGTGTATGTTTGATTATTTTAAATTAACTATATATTCATTATTTAATACTTGATCTCTCTTTTATGCAGAGGAACCTACCTGTGGACACTGTAGAGTCTGGCATCCATCCAATCTATTTTTGCAGCATACATTATATTGAAATGCTGTTGAAGGCGGAGGTGCCACTTGTGTTTTCGGCTTTTCACATGTCTGGTTTTGCACCATCACAGGTAATCTATGAGCATTTCTTCAACTCCCATATTTCAGTGTCTTTAAAGAAAATTACATTCTTACATTTAATGTAAGAAATACATTAAAACTAATAAAAGGGTGTATTTAAATCCCCAAACTGGGTTTTTTCCCCCTAATACTGTTACAATATAGGTTTGCTTTATAGTGATCCATGGTATTCAGAGTTTTGGCTATTCAGGGCACAGACTTTTTGAAAGCCTATGACATGAAGGCTTTTTAATGGATATAACTAATAATACTTACTAAGAATGTAACAGAGGGCAAGAATGCTTAACAACACTGAATGTTTGGTATGTGAGAGGCTGAGTCTTATCTAACAAGGAAGCCCAGCTGATTCACCCATGCCTCAATCTCGGCTTCTGCCACTGGATCTGGGAAGGACTGGTGTTTTCCCCAGGTCCTGGAGTTGCACAGTACACGTCCTCTGCTCATACCCAGTAGTGTCCACAGATGTCTCCCTTTTGTGCATACCAGTCCTTTGTTGGTGGAGGTGTATATTGTTTCTTCACTATGTTATAATCAGGCTAACATTAATATTTTAGAGTTTAAAACTTTATCTGTTTTTGAATTAAATCTTCTCTTTGGGTTATAGTCTCAGAAGGCAGTAATAATTTAACAATATGAACACTTCTAAAGCTGTAGACTTAAATTATCAAATAACTTTCACTTTATTCTCCTAACAGAAATGAAGAGAGTACCTATTTTTTATGTATAGGTGTTTGGCTTTTGTAAAACCCATCACTAATTTAATAGGTGAAAATTACTTCTTTTTAAGATGTAGTGTTCCTTTGAACATTAGCAAGCTTGATTATATGCTCATAATTTTGTGAACTAATTGAATCTTCTTGTTAACTTCCCACCTGTCTTTGTGTGTGTTTCTTATTTATTTGTACATACTATTTAAAAGTATCATCCACTATTGAAATCTGTTTGGTTCCTGAATTGAATGCATATTTTGAATTTTGAGTAAGAATAAGCCTATCGTTTACTTCCTACCTTTTCTTGAAAAAGTTAATTTAGCTAATTAAACCTATTGATTCCTTTACATATACTTTAGCTCCAATATTGGGCATTTGGATTTGGGTGAGATTTATATTGCTATTATGTTAAATTATAAATTACTTTGAGAAAAAATGTGTTCTCACTATACTCAGTAAGTAAAATAATGTAAAAATGCCTTTTTAATGGTTCCCTGTTTAACTAATATTTTGTGTTAAGAAACAATATCATTGCTTTGTTGATGTTATTTGCCATTTTATTGATAATTATAAAATATGAAAATAGCTTTTAAAGTAACTAAAAAGGTCTATGTGATATGTAATTATTTGGATACAAATTTTATGTCTCAGAGCTTATTTATTTTGATCTCATTAGGAGCAGTGCTTTTTGAAGTTGCGTATTTTTAGGTACTGAAGGATTGATTGATGAGGGAAGGATTTGTGGGCAGGTTGCTAGATGAAATATACAGATCTCTAAAGTAAAAATAGCTCAACTAGAGTATAAAAATTGAATGTAGTAAGAAATGCATTTTTGTTAATTAGTTTCTTTTAAGAGTAACTGAGATTGTAAAGAAAATAGAAATTTAAATATATATGCTTAGTACATGAGCAGCAGAAAATCACATGTTCTAATTAACTTTTGTTCTTGGCTTAAGAACTACCATGGGTCTTTAATGATTCGTCTGTTGTTATTCCTTGGGGTCACCATCCTGCATATCATTGATTATTATGCTGTAGTGTGTCAGCAAGTGAACATGGATAATCCCTGGGATATAATGTAGAAAAGCTTGCTCATTTTTTTCTCATTTGCTGTTTTTCCCCCTATTATGAAAGCAAGATTACAGAAAACCATTTTTTGTGAATGCGCTTTTTGAAAATGTAAAATTATATAAATGCAAAGCAGAAAGTCAAGGCAAGGGATGCCCTTTGCTCACAGTCAGATCCATAGATGTGTATGTCCCAGGGTTCCCATGTATGTCCATGTTGCTAGTATGGCTGCTTGAAATGGTATCTCCTCCCTTCTGGGGAGTTCTTTACTTGTCTGGTACTTCTCCTTTACCATCTGTCCAGTTGTAAACTTTGTGGATCACCCACAAGTAGATGATTCTGTTTTATGTTTGTATACTGCTTTCACACCTCTCTTTTAGTAGAATTACATATCTTGCTTTGTGGAACAGTCATTTGTATCTTTTATCTCACTCTTACTAAATGAAGGCCCTTAATAGTATAGATATGTGTCTTGACTTCAGGACCTTTGAGTGTCTAACACAATGTCTTGTCTAGAAGATGTGCAACAAAAATACTGCCTTATGTTTATAATGACACTTTGTCATATAAAGAGTATTCTTTGACCTTACTTCATTTAAAATTTTAACCTTCATCATGATGGAGGGATTCATCAGTGGAATGAATTGAAGTACTTCCGACAGTACGGACTTCACTTGAAATCACTTTGATTCTGAAATTAATTTTCTTCCATTCTTTATTAATACCCTTTCTATGGTAAAACTAAATAATATAAAGCCAGGAGAGGAGTTAAAAGTGTCTTTGGGGCTCGGCACCCATAGCACAGTGGTTACAGAGCCAACCACACACACCAAAGCTGGTTGGTTTGAACCCATCCCGGGCCAGCTAAAGCAACAATGACACCTGCAACAACTACAACAACAAGAACAAAAAGGAGCCAGGCGTTGTGGGAGGCGCCTGTAGTCCTAGCAACTTAGAGGCTGAGGCAAGAGAATCGCTTAAGCCCAAGAGTTTGAGGTTACTGTGAGCTATAACGCCACAGCGCTCTACTGAGGGTGACATACTGAGACTGTCTCAAAGGAAAAAAAAAGTCTTTGAATCATAAAACTTGATCACTTAAAAATCATATCTATTTGGCTTAATCAAGTATCTGTAAGTTTTAAATAATTACTTTAACCAAACTTTTTTTTGTCTTAATATTCTTATTGGGTTCTTTGAATATTCCCTTTAAAGTCTAGACACAAATAAGAATCATTCATTTCACCTCAGATGCACCTTAATGTTGCATCTTACTGTCCTTTTGCATAAGCTTACATCTGGTTAAAGAGAAGAATTTGCTAGGAAGGCAGTGGTACATTTTGATGTATACCGTGTGAGTGATTTTCCTTCCTTACAAGTCTAAAAAGCTATTTCAGTGGTTTAAAGTATAACTAGTTCTACACAATGAATGTTAATTTACAAAATTAGTTTGTTTCCCTTTTATAATAAACCAGTTTCATAAACTATATTGATAATAGTTTTTCAATGAATATAAGGCCTCTCTGGTTTTGAAGATTAGTATATTTTTGAGAATTACAAAAGAGAATTTGGCAATTTCTGGTATCATTACATGCGTATTTACTCACTAACCCATCAATCTAATTTATAAAGATCTATTACCGGAATACATTGGGAAAAAAATCACAAATACATATGCACAAACATGTTTTTATAGCCCTTTTTACAATATTAAAAAGACCAGAAACAATGCACACATCTATGTACCAGAGTCTTGCTTGAATAAATAGTGAGTTATACACAAAGGAGTCTTATGAAGTTATAAAAGGAGAGAAGGAGGGAGGGAAAATCTATAGATAAAAATGGACTTAAGAGACATACCAACTAATCAAAATTTTGAATTTTTATGGGTCTACAAGCCAAGAAGAGAGGCCTCAGAAGAAACCAGCCCTGCTAACAGCTTGATTTTGGACTACTACAAAATAGTGAGAAAATTTTTATTGTTCAGGCTTCCCAGGCTGTAGTTCTTTGCTAGACCAGCCCTAGCAAACTAATACATCATGTTAAAGTCAGTTAAAAGCACACTTTAGCATGACAAAAAGTTGAATCGAGAATGTGAAAAAATACCTTTTAGAACCTCTTCAAGAATATATTTTTATAAGGACAAAATGATAGAACAAAAAAGGAAAATTTGAGTATCTGTTTCTTTTTCCCTTACCTATCCCCCACAAAACCATAAAACAAAAGATGAGAAGCTATCTTTGTTCAGGAATAATTTGTAAATCATAATGAAAATTAAAACATTAGGAGTTCCTTAGTTTCTTATCACTGCAGTAACAAAGTACCCTGAACTGACTATCTAAAACCTTCGCACAGCACCAGAGTAAAGAGCAGAGTAAAGAGCAGAGAAAAACAGCAGAGTAAAGAGACAAACTACAGCATGGGAAGAAATATTCCCTAATATCCAGAATCTACCAGGAACTCAAACCAGCAAGAACAAAACAAATAATCCCCTTAAAAAGTGGGTGAACAACATGAACAGAATTTTTTTTTTAAGAGGATAAAGAAGCAGCAAACAAACTTAATGAAAAAATGTTCCACATCACTAATCAGCCAGGGAACACAAATTAAAAGCAAGTGAGATACCACCTTACTCTAGGGAGAACGGCCATTATTAAGAAGTTAAACCACCGTCGATGTTGGCGCAAATGCATTTAAAAGGGAATGCTTACACATTGTTGGTGGAGATATAAATGGAAAACATTATGGCTATTTCTTAATTAATAGTAGATTTAATTTTTAATCTAGCAATCCCACTAATAAGTATTCAGCCAAGGGAAAAGAAGTAATTCCATAAAAATGACACCTGCAATCATGTTTATCACTGCACAATTCACAAGTAGCAAAGATAGGGAATCAACCTCAATGCCCATCAACTGAGGAGAGGATAAAGAAAATATGTATACATATGTATATATATACACTGTGAAATACCACTCAGTCATAAAAAAGAATGAATTCCTGTCTTCTGCAGCAACTTGAAGGCAATGGGAGGCCATCGTCCTAAGAAAAGTAGCTCAGGAATAGAGAACCAAATACTACATATTCTCCTTTATAAGTGGGAGATAAAGTACAGGTATGCAGGGCTATACAGAGTATGACTGTAGGAGGAGAAACAGCCTCACCCCCCCCCCAACCTTAGCTGTAAAAATTATTTAGTAGTTATCAGTCAGTCATGTCAGGCAGCCTTCCCTGGTTTCAACACTGTGAAGTCTACCACGACCCTAAGCTAAAGAAAAAACACCAGATGCCTGCCTTGGGAAAGTAACAAACATTGAGTCCTTCAACTGGAGTTTAGAGGGCTGGATGATGTACAGCTAAAGAGAGTAACTTTGGAGGATGATACAAGAACTCTGTGAAACCCTCTCAAAGTAAAGCTTTGAGAACGGCCTTTCTCCCTGTCTTCCTGGCATTACAAATCTTGGTAAATAAAGGACAGGTTCAACCTGCATAAGCGTTTGGCTCATGCTTCTCAGAAGGTGGGAGGGTAGGTAGAGGTTGAGAAAAGAAAAGCTACCTATTTGGTGCAGTGTACCCTGTGTGGGTGGTGGGCGCACTAAAAACCCAACATCACCACTGTAAATTCATCCATGTAATCAACACCACTTGTAAATCAAATCACTGCTCAGGGTTTCCAGAGTTTAGCAGAAACTCTCAGAGTGAAAGCTCGCCTTGGTGCTTCCTTGCTTCACAGGGATCCTGTTTTCACTTTGTTTGGGGGCCTCCAAATGTAACTCAATAATTAATTAAAAAACAATTTTTTTTGCAAAAGTATGTTACTTGCTTTATCCAGAGTTCCATTTCTGTAATGGAGTATTTTTAACAGTGCAAAGTTTAACTTACTCAGATAAATTGTGACTATACATACACATTGAAATTTATATTCAATTCAACATTTGTTAAATTTTGTTAAAGTGTAAAAATATAATACATAAACACATTTCCTCGTAGTTCTGGAGGCCAGAAGTCTAAAATGAACGTGCTAGCAAGGCTGCATGCCCTCTGAGTTGTGAGGGAAAGACCTGGCCTGCTTCTGTCCTGGCTTCTCTATAGTTGCAGGTGTTTCTTGGCTGACAGATGCATCACTCCAGTCCTCTGTCCTCACGTGGTGCTCTCCACGTGTCTTCAGTGTCTTCCTGATGTGCATTTGTGTCCGTATTTTCCCTTTCTATGAAGACACTCGTCATATTGCGTTAGGGGTCAACCTAATGACCTCCTTTTACCTTGACTTCCTGTTTTCCAAATAACGTCACATTCGGAGGTACTTGGCAGTAAGGCTTTGACATGTCCTGTGTCAGGTACTCAATTTCACCTATCACATCAATGTTTCAGAATGTTAGCAACGTTCATAATCTCTTTGTCATCATCATTTTATGGGTCATGGGTTATTTTTCTTTAATTTTCCTGTATTTCCCACAATGGAAATGTATTACATTTTATAAGCTGAACAAATGTTATTCAAAAAGTAATTCTTTAATAAAGAAGCAAAATAAAGTCTCATTTTTTTAACTATTCTCTACATTAGCTCCCAATTTTTATGTTATATAATTCTGTTTGCTTTAAATTGTTTTCTGATTCAGTACGAGTCCATTTGCATTAATGTAACATTTAGCAATCTGTCATCTGCATAATTATACATCTGTGATTGTAGGTAGGGTACGAAAAAACTCTCATCTCTGAATTAAAATAGTCTCTTAGCATTTGTTCTCTGTAGAGAGCAGATTGGTGTTACGGGTAAGAGGAGGACAGTGTGAATAAAAACGATATTCAGCAATAGGTATATGAACTGTGTGAACACTGTCAGTTATACGTAGTCCTGAATTCTGAGGCCATGAAAGTTTCTTCACACACTAAGCAAATAGGAGAAGCATCCTTGTTAGGATTGTAGGACGAATGTCGTTCCATTTTGATTAAATGTTAAGCTTTTCATTGGTTTTGTGTGTTATTCGTTACTGCTTTTTAAAAGTCAAATGTGGTTTTATAAGCTTTTTAATGAAATACTTTTTTTTTTTTTTTTTTAAGATTTGCCTGCAATGGATAACCCAGTGTTTTTGGAATTATTTAGATTGGATAGAAATCTGCCATTATATTGCTACTTGTGTTTTCCTTGGTCCTGATTACCAAGTGTACATCTGTATAGCTATATTCAAACATCTACAACAAGACATTCTCCAGCATACACAGACTCAAGATCTGCAAGTTTTCCTGAAAGTAAGTATGTTTATATATAGGGGGAAGTGTTGATTAAGAGTTAATAGCTAACTTTGGTTCCTTAATGTCAGATACTTTCCAGACACTCAGTCAGTCCTACAAGCAATCCTGAGAGGCAGGTACTATTATCATTCTCATCTTAGAGGGAAGGAAACTGAGGCAGAGAGTTAAGTAAGTTAACCAAAACCATACAGCCAGAAAGGAGCCTGGGAGATGAAGTTAAACCGTCCGATTCTAAAACTCTGATCTTAACCACTGTGCTGTGCCAAAAAGAATTTTTTTTAATATTTCTGTGTTTTATTTGGTCAATAAAGTTTAATTTATTGTGTTAGTACAAAGATTTGATATTTTTAAAAAATATTTAATGTGACTTTTATACAATTTTTTTTTTATATTTTCCTATTCCTAAACTTCCTTTTGTGTAAAAGGTTTTCATGAAAGATTATATCATAGCACTCCTTTTAAACAATTGGAATGTACATTAGTATTTTAAAACAAAATATAATTGCTTTCTTAATCATATTACTGTGACTTTTTAAGCTTTGGACTTTAGGAAGTATGTGCTATATAAATACATCTCATTGTGTAATTCTCATTGGAAATCCAACTCTTCGTTTAGAGTTAAAAATATTTCTTTGCATCTAAAGTATGTTTCCTTTACCCACTACCCTTGCCATCCTGTAGAACACATACACGTGCATGCACTGAAACCAACATTTATTGTTTGCTAGATATCTCAAGGTCAACAGTTGGTTTCTATTTAAATTAATGTTGTTCCTTATATTTAAATACTTGCCAGAGTTATTTTCTATATAATGATGTTTTGTTTAAATAAATGCCATCAGCTATCAATTTAAAACTAACGGAGTTTAAATGGAGTGGTGGGGAGAGGAAATTATTACCTAAATCCTCATTAAACTGCTAAACTTTTAATTGACTTGGTGTAAATCCAGACTAAGAACATGTGGGCAAGGATTAATTTTAACATGTGACCTAGAACCAACCTTTCTTTTTACTCCTGTTGTTTGTATTCACCTGAGGGATTAGAAAAAATATCTTTTGACTGGTAGCATGACTTGACTTAGTCTTATTTTTTGTTGTACAGATTTCAGATTTGGTTGATCTCTTCTGATGGGCATTTTTCTTGTGAGATATATCCTGATGTGGTGTATTAAAATATGCAGTTACATATCCTTTACTCCATTAGGCCCTGTAATAATCTGTTTGTAAAGTATAAAAATATACATATACCATTTTTCACCTATAATAACCAATAATGAAATATTGATTAACGAAGTAATTTTATTCTCCCTACCTTACCCTAGGGATATCCTCTAAGTCAAAATTAGATACATGATTTAAAAATTCCTGACTCAACTGTAGCTGTAGAGATTAAACATTAGAAATTAAGTTTTACACTTTCTGACTCAAACTCTTAGGAGTTATACAAAGGGAGAAAACTCAGTGTAATTACGTATCATTGTCATAATAATATTCTTATATAGATTATATCATCATGTTATTCCTTGGCTGTATATGTTTAGTGATAATTATTTCCAAGAAAAATGAAGATAAAGTAAAACAAGGAACTTTTTTATTGTATGCATTTATGTGGGCTTTTTTTGAGCAATAGTAATAAAACTATTTTTAAAGAAAGAAATTGAATCATCATATAAAAATAATGGAATAAACAGTTGTTATAAATGAGTTCAAATAATCAAGTCTAAATTGAATGAGTTTTGAAAATATCAAAAACCAGAAATGTGTTATGCTTTTAGTTATTGTCAGTTATCCCAAGAAACTATTTAAGGTAGTTCCAAAAGATTGAAAATATGCAGTTCCTTTTCTGATTTAAGTTTTATGTACTGACAGAAAGTCACATGATAAAAGCATTGTTTTAGGAGTAAAAATCTATATGAGATAATCAGTATAAAGAAAATATCAGTCCATTTATATTCTCTGTGGTTTAGACTCAAGATTTCAAACCAAGTAATTGAGAGTCTAGACTCATTTTATACATTTCTGTTAGCCCACTGAAGAGTTCATCATGATTATTCTAAATCAATATGTTAAAGAGATCAGTTGATTTCATATGCCCAAAGGTGGTATGGACATGAACAGGCAGCCCAGGTTTTGTGGGAGAAAAACACTTGTTTATTTTTCTTCTTCTGATTAAACCACTGAAAGATTAGATTAGATGAATGCCATGGGTGTAACTTGATGTTAGCAAGCTCTTGTCTGATTTTTTTTTCAATAATATCCTTGCAGACACAAGAAGGTGAGTGGATATTAGAGCAGTAAGTGCATTATTTCCACATTGAGGTGATTAATGGATTAGTACTGAGCTGGAAGACAGTTTTCTAAAGGTGCTGAAGAGTTCAGTCCTTGGATCTGGAGTCCTGGACATTTTTATCTATGACAGATGATGGTTCAGAAAATCTGTAGGCATCATAATTCTAGGGAGAAAAACATTCAACAAGGTAAATATTCTGATTTATCTTAGCCACCTGAAAAGTCTTACAGTTTCCCTCTCTCTTTAACTCATCCATAACAAACACACAAACAGGTTTAGACAGAGTGTAGTTTAATGGTAGTTCATGTGAAGAAGTCCCAATGTTTGAACTGTCCAATGTGCAATGTTTGAACTATTGCATTCCTCTCTAACTAATTAATTGACTGCCAGTGATCTTACTTTTAGTTTGTGAACTCAACATGGGGACAAACGTCACAGAAATGCCAGATTAGGAAGAGATTGCCTTCCTATGCAAATGAGGCTGTGAAGGCTCAAAATAATTAAAATACCTCAACCAAACCCTGCATATTATGGCAAAATCAATTTATAATTATGAAAAAATAAGAGGAATTTCAACCCAGTTGTCAAGAGGAATTTTTTTATTGGTGTAGTTATTGCTGCTGTTACCAGAAAATGTTGACAGGGTAAGAAATGGAAATCCTGACAAAAATTCATTAAATAGTAAGCCTTTAAAATACAGATGTATACTCAGTATTAGCATAATTTGCCATCTGAGGATGTAAATAAGAGGTGTTCAGTACAAAACCAAATGTGTTTTGCAGATGTTCTCTGCCTTGTCCTGACATCCCTGGATTCTACCCGGATTCAAATTCTAGCTGTGTTGCTCACTGTATAAACTCGGCTCGTTGATTAACTTCTTTATGCTTCAGGTTTCTCTTCATGTGGTATTGTTAAGCAATTCACTGAGATGATATCTGCAAAATATTTCTACACCATTACTTGGCACGTATCAAGTACCCTCCCCCCCAAAAAAACTTAGCAATTGTTGAGTTTCTACATCCTCGTCTCACTCCCTTTTTTTTATTCCCACTTCTTTGTTAAGATGATATATAGAGCATATAGAAATGGAAACAGAATTTTCTGAGTCTATAGCTAGACTTTGGTTTACTTTTGCTCCCATTTACCCTCAGCTTCTGTAACTTCTTGGTGTATTATATCACAGTAACACCTGGCATTGCTGTAACCTTGGTCAGAAATATTGTCCTATACTGTATCTGATCAGAACCTAGTCCCTCATTAACCCAAGGAAGACTAAATCATATTCCTAGTCATCACACACATCCAAGTACCCTTCAGCTGAGTTTAAATCTTTAAGAACCACATACTCTATTCTAAACCTGTAAGAACCTCACTTTCTGGCCAGAACCACATGTACTCAACTTCTCTGATCCTGAAGATCTCTTAGGGTGCTTATGAAAATTAATATATTTAGACTCCTTCTCAGACCTACTAAATCAGAATTTACACAGCAGAGGTATGAGTTTTCAGATTGTAGTATCAGGTAACCTGGAACCCTTAAAAAACGTAAAAATGAGGCTGGGTGCAATGGCTCACACCTGTAATCCTAACACTCTGGGATTAGGCCAAGACAGGTGTATTGCTTGAGCTCAGGAGTTTGAGACCAGCCTGAGCAAGAACGAGACCCCTGTCACTACTAAAAATAGAAAAAAGGTAGTCAGTCATCGTGGTGGGCAACTATAGTCCCAGGTACTTGGGAGGCTGAGACAAGAGATTCCCTTGAGCAGGAGACTGAGGTTGCTGTGAGCTATGATGACACCAGGGCACCCTACCCAGGGTGGCAGACTGAGACTAAGGAGACTCTGTCTCAAGAAGAAAAAAAAGATACCCACAAAAAAACATAAAAATATTACCTTTGGTGCTTGTTACTAAAGCAGAATCCATAATGAGATTCAAAAGTTTTAGGGATATTGAGTTCAGGAATCTCTTAATTTCATGCTCACTCCAGGAGGAGCATTCTGGAAGAAGCTTTGCTCACAAGTTGTTTGTATTTCTACCATTTGGACCAAGAAGAAGGTGTATATATATGATAGGTAAGACACAAGACAGAAAAAGGTCATCTCCAGCACGAATAAAGACTAGAGCTATATTCATAAAATCCTTTTCTCTCAAGTGCTTCTTATATAATATTGATGTTAATGCAAATCCTTTGAGTAATCTTTGTTAAGTATATGTTGTAAAATTCTACACATTTTATGGTAAATTTTTATTTTATATGCCTCCTGGTGGTTATTAATAAAAATCAACTATGTCCCAATTTAACCCACTTAAAGTGACTTCTTTTACTTTTTTCTCCATAACTTATTTCATGCAGACCTATTATATTTTTAAAAATCACCTTACAAGGACACGAATAATCAAATA
The DNA here is from genome assembly GCF_000181295.1 of Otolemur garnettii. Classification (NCBI taxonomy): domain Eukaryota; kingdom Metazoa; phylum Chordata; class Mammalia; order Primates; family Galagidae; genus Otolemur; species Otolemur garnettii. Next base: position 16,517,064 of record NW_003852397.1, on the reverse strand, counting down.
TTTTGGAAAGAATGTGTCAGAAAATAACTAACTAGGTCCTGAAATCATAGCACCATGGCTTGCCAGGTTAACACACTTGCTCTTTTTTGTGCCTTATGCTGTTTATCAGGATATCTAACGGCCTTGTCTTCAGTTCACATTCCAAGTGCAAGCCCTAAAAACATTTCTGCTGGAAATTATTATGTGCAGTACTTTTGGAAATTTCCACTCATAAAAGAGCTTTTAAAAGTATAGGCCTGTCTTTCTTTCCACAATAGGCATATTTTACAGAAGTTACAAGAAAAGATAATAATATCTTAATATTTTAGAAGAATGATTTCCTTTTATTCCTGGTAATAGATCGAGGAGCAGAGATTGGAGTCAGTAATGCCTGATGGGCGGTTCATGCTTAACATCACATGTCTGCAGTGTGATCAAGAAAATATAGCTCGCCATCAGTTAATAAAACTATGTTCTCATTATTACTTATCACCACTGATACCTTGCATGGTTAGTGTATGAAAAGTGCTGCAAATGGCTTTGTAGGTGTTGACCATTATTCATTGATTTGTTCAACTATTTATTGTGCAATTGCTGTGTCCCAGATGTGTTGTAATCACAAATCAGCACATCCCTGCCCACGTTGATCCTAAATTCTACTGAAAAGCAAATAATAAGTAAATAAGTATATACTTTTTTAGGTATCATAGATCTTACTACAAATAAATCAAGCATAGGGAGGGAAGCAGAGGTAACATTTAGACAATGAGGCTACTGAGGGCCAACCTTGTAGGGGTAAACAGAAAGCTGAATGAAGCAAAGGAAAAAGACTTCCTAGACCAATGTCCTCTGAAATGGGAATAAAGACACAGGCAAAAGCTCAGAGGTAAGAATGACCTTGGTTCAATTAGAGAATGTCAAAAGGACCACCTTGGCCAGAACAGGGTGAAGGAATAAGAATGGTAAGAGTTAAGAAAGGGCCTAAATCATTTAAGGCTTCGTAATCTACTATCATGGAGCTCAGATTTTGGAATATTTAATCCAGAGAGCAACCCTATACAATTACTGTCCACATTTAACATTAGAAGTATTAAGGTGTACAGTGAGTAAGCTTGCCCAGGTTCATACATCTAGTAGCTAACATAGGAGTCAGAACACTTTTTCATTTTTTGTCTGAATCCACATCCTATGCATCTTCTACTATGTCAGGTCATCCTTCATTGTCTAATCTGATACTTTTTAAATACAGTCCTAGAGTCAGTGAACCCAAATCAAATTCTCCCAGTAGTAAAACAGATGGATACGACTTCTCTACACAGAAGAGAGAGGGAAGCTGCATATACACCACATCATACAATATTGAATTCATACAACATTGTGGCTTAAAATAGTAATTTTTAATGCTGTTTGATGATTCCTCACTTGAAACCCAGAATTAATGGAGCAAATCATGGTTAAATACCAATTACACATGAAAAAGAAAATGCAGTCTGCTCAAAATGAACTTTCTAACCAAAGCTGAAGCCACGCCAATAATAACCGATTATAATTTTTTTCTTGAACAAATAGTGTACTGTTGATATAAAATGGGACAGTGCTATTGCCATATGTAATTATGTGTCTGCTATTTAAAAAATAGGGCATCCATATTTTTATATAGAATTCAGTATACGTAGGTCTATAAATGATAATGAAGCAGTATTCTGAAGAGATAGTCTATTACAACTTGAATGATAAGCTGGCAGTCTAAATGGTCATAATTACAAGTAACAGTTATCCACTAAAAGGGCCATTAGAGAACACTTAGGATAAGATGAAAAAGTATTCTACTTTGAAGATAGAAAGTGAAATTTAGATTTCTTAAAACTTGATTCAGAGCTAAAATTGCCTGCAAATTTTAAATAATGACCTATATCACTTAAAAACATTCCTTCTAAAATGTATATTTAAATTTTTCTCTTAAAAAATAAGACCTTAATAGAATTATAGGCCATTTTTATGGGTATCTCTTTCAGTATAGCTATCATGGCATTTTTCCCTTAACTTGACAATTAATATGTAAAATAGAAGACATGATTTAAAAATATATATTCTAAGGAAAAATGTATTTAAACTAATTTAGAACTATGGCTATCCCTAGGTGGTTTTTATGTTTAAGTTAAGGTGGAATAATCTAAGATGTTAAATAGATTTGCTTATTTTTTGCCCAGAAAAGGATTATTAGAGTTATTGTTCAAGTGCTGTCATGTTCTATTGTAATTCACATTTAATGAACAATAAGCATTCCTTTAAAAATCATGAATATGTACAGAAACAATTCCTCCATTATTGGCTCTTCATTTTCTAGTTGGAATAACACATTACTATAATTTCTCCCCAGCTTAGGTATAGTTTTAGTGCGGAGGTGATCAAAGCCAAATGACACGTAATTTGAAGGAATAGAATAGATAAATTCATAATAGTTCCATGATTACAACATTAACTATCTAAAGTGAATTCTTTTTTATTTTTGCAGTTTTTGGCCAGGGCTGGGTTTGAACCCTCCACCTCTGGTATATGGGGCCAGTGCCCTACTGTTTTGAGCCACAGGTGCTGCCCTAAAGTGAATTCTTGAACAGTAAGAACAAAGTGAACTATTTTTGATAGGATGGAAATTTCTAAAGATCCAGTATTTCTGCTATTTATAAAATGAACACTTTCCCTTTGATTCAGTTACTTGCACATAAACCTGGAGATGTGATAGATACTGCAGCTGTTAACGTTTTAGGACAGGCCTTGTCTCACTCACCTTTGTGTCTTCAGTGTATAACCAAGAACCTTTCGTAGGAATATAATAAGGGAAAGAGTGAATGAATGGAGTCAAAGAATATATGAAATAACATATTGATTACTTTAAAATTAGGAGTAAAGTTCACATATTTACATTGGAAGGCATTAACTCTGGCCTTAGTGGTGTAAAGCTAAATATATAACAGCACCATTTAGTTTCTTCAGCTTAATATCAGCCTTTGTAGATCAGTAATTCATAATTTTTTAGAATGTCCCAATTAACCTTTCCCTCAAACTTTGTAGATTTTTGGTTATACATGAAAAAATGAGAATAAAGTTCTTCTAAGTTTTTTAGAAGCTGAAAATGAGTACTAGAATGATTAGTGACATCTGAGATATTTGAAAACATCCATTCTTATTGAGAATTGTGTGATATTTTCCTACCTACCCTGCATTGATGTTTCTTTTCTATAAACCAATTGCCTCTAACACAAAATCTGGTATATAGTATGTATTATCTTTTATGCTTTTGTACAATTGAGGGAGATTTTTATTGGTAACTTTTGCCTTTAAACTATAAAATCCTAAAAACTATGAATTGTCCAACATTTTTAACAACCTCCAGAATGAATAAAATAATAAAAATTAATTGCATTGAATCAAAGATGACATTTCTTCTGTAGATTTTTTTTTCTTTGCCTTGAAGGTAGGTACTGGGAGGTACTTGGAGGCACTAAAAGAAATAATCATAAAAATCCCTAAAATACTTTAAAGTTTTTGATGGATGTTCCTACTGTTTATTCCAGAGTGCCACATTTGGGCACTAACCATTAAATTTCAAATTAATACAGATTGCTTAGTACCGACATTATGAATTGCAAACTCTTGGAGGTTTGTTTTTTTTTTGTTTGTTTGTTTGTTTTGTTTGTTTGTTGTTTTTTGCAGTTTTTGGCCTGGGCTGGATTTGAACCCACCACCTCTGGCATATGGGGCTAGTGCCCTACTCCTTTGAGCCACAGGCACTGCCCACTCTTGGAGGTTTTGTAAACAAAAATTATAAACTTTAAGGTCTTTACTAATTACAAATTTGAGCACTCATCCCATAAATCAGAGTGTTTTAAAATTAGGACGATTTCATTATCAAAGTGACTTTGTTTTTGGTCAGCTGTATTTTTGGTTTTTAAAATAGACAACCTTGTTTCATGGGGGACACACTTCCTTCCTGCCATATACATACAAATCCATTAAATAAAAAAAGCAATTATGCATTTACTAGCAATGTAAACTGCTTCCCCCATCTGTAGCTGAAAAATAAATGGTATGTCAACTCTTAAAAGTTTATGAACTTGGAATCATGTGTCTTTACCCAAGGGAATGAACCCCCCTTTATATGTATGTGTATATATACATATACATACACACACACTATATATATATATATTTCTTTTTTTTTTTTTCAGGAAGAAGCACTGCATGGGTTTCGAGTGAGTAATTATTTTGAATACATGGAAATTCTGGAACAAAACTACCGACCCGTGCTGCTGAGAGACATGCGGAACATTAGAGCACAGAGCACCTAGATCATGAGACACTGTTTAATTTTGTTTCATTTATTTTTAAAGGAAACGAGGGGATTTGATTGTTTTCTGTCTATATCTGCAAGAACATAAGCTTTGTGAATGTACATATTGTAAATCAATACTGAGAAGTTTTTAATGTAATAATATATTCAAGTAAGTATTAGCTCAATCTGTGATTTCATTTTTTTTGTTTTGTTTTTTTTCAGTTTTTGGCCAGGGCCAGGTTTGAACCTGCCACCTCTAGTATATGGGGCTGGGGCCCTACTCCTTTGAGCCACAGGCGCCGCCCATTTCATTTTTATCAGTGTGTTGTTTTGTAATGTTGTTTTAGAATCAGGGGTAGCTTATTGTTCTAATTCATGTCTCAGTGTTAGTCTACATCTGCTTTTTCCACCAGGCCTGAAAATCTAAATATTTTTTTCCAATGAATGTGGAAAGGACAGGCAGTATTGTAAATAATTACTTGACTAGCTGTAGAGAGTCCATAGAAACTAGGAGAAGACATACTTCATGTCAGTACATATTAAAGGAAGGCAGACAAAATAACAGCGGCTTACTTCACATGTGCAGGAACAAATGATATTTCTTATGGGCAGCCATAGAAAAGTTGTTGTACCCGAACATAATGTTTTTCTAGGAGCTGCTTTTGATACCTACGTCAACTTACAATTTTCCATGTGAAATACAGTTTTTAGATGGTTCACTTGTGAGATAGATCAGTTACTTCATACTAACAAGCATTCTGCTCTTACTTGTCATACATAGTCCTTAGTGATAGATTTGATCTGTACTGAACTTGAAAGCATTAAGGAGAAAGGTTTTGTAAATTATTTTAAATCACTAACATTCCGTTTCATTTTATTTAAATGGAAATCTGTGTATCAGTAAGCATAATACTATATGGTCGGGGCTATATTTTTATAAGTGTCACCTTTAGTATATGAAAAATAATATCCAGATATACTAAACTATTAATTTTTCACTTACCAATTTTTTAACTCACCAATTTATTTCAATCAACTTTCTTAAAATTACAGAAGCCATATCTAAATACAAATCAACTATTAAAACCATTCTGAAGCTAACTCTACTTTTTTTACTTTAAAACCAAAAATGGATCACCCACAAACTCATTTTTCCTTTTAGCATGATGACACAACTGGCACTATACAGGTTTCAATTTTGTGATATTTAGGCTATTGCAATATAAACCTTCCAAAATCAAATTTTATGCTGTAAATGCCAACAATAGCTTCTCAGTAATGGTGTTCCTAAAGGTCATTGTAAAGTTGAGGAAAGTAATTTGGGCAAGTTAATTTGATGTATTGCGCACTTTCACTCCGGCTGATGTGACTTAAATAAGAGAGTCTTGAATGACTCAAAACACCACGCTTTGTCTGCTTTTCAAGCTTACTTTTGAAACCACGGAAATTGTAGTACATGTTTATGGTTTCATTTCTATCCATTTTGTTCCTAGGTTATTGTTGTGGGTCCTGAGAAACTTGCATCTTTATTTCTTTTTATAATAATCTCTTACATGATAGTTGGAAATACAAATGGAAATGAATGAAGCGTAATTTAATTTCAGTATATTCATTGGTTATTTTCATTGGTAACTGAGGTTAGGTCTAGATTCTAACAATTACATTTGTTAAAAAGTAATTTCAGTTAGAGATAGAAGGATTTCATTTCCATTTGATAAATTAAAAGTGTCTTATGAACAATGGTTTGTTGGAAGAATATGTAAGAATATGATAGTTTATGGCTGCTATTATGATCATTTTTATACTTTAAGAGAACCCTTTAGGACAAGAATACCTTGTTTGCTCCTTAGTTTTGTTTTTAATTTATGTAAGGTATGTGTCCTTAGAACAGCCTGTACTTTTACTGTATGAAGGGGTTACAGACATTTTATAGCACTCAGTTTTAATTATATTTTATAAAGTAATGTAAAGTTTGTGAATAATTTTAGTACTTATATATAAATTTTTGAATGTGTTTAAACTTTCATATGTACAGTATATCTCATGACTCATAGGTATTTAAATTATCTGTGAAGGTAAAATAAGCCTTTGAAATTCATCTAAACTTTATAACAGGGTTCTACATAATTAATGATTAGTAAATAATTATGTGCTCTAGTTTGATTTTCTAATTCCCAGATATTAAAGGAATTTCTCCAGTCATTCATTAAACAGACATGTTTTAAGGACTACATATATAATGAAATGTGTTTAATATTCAAGATAGCAGGATAAATGAGATGCAGCATTTCCGCATAGAGTTCACAGTCTGCATGGAGAGATGAATAATGTTAAAATCATGGAAATACAGTGATAAAGATGACAAGTAAGAACTGATCTCTTTTCTTGACCTTAGTAAGAGCAGTTTTGACAAAGTACTGAGGGCAAAAGTTCGACTGGCTTGGGTTTAAAGGATCCTGAGAAGAGATTTTTAGAAACTGTTCTTTATAGGAGTATTGCTGTAAAGGGAAGGAGAATAGAAGTGGAAGCTGGTATGGGCATGGGATCAAAAACGTTTGGTGTTGTTTTTGACATAGGAAATGAAAGCATGTTTGTATTAGGATGGAAATAATGCAGTAGGGAGGGAAAAATTGATGTTGAAAAGAAAGAACCCAAGTGAATGTCATGAGTAGATGAGAGAAGAAAAGGATTTAGTTAACAAGTGGTGGAATTAACCTTTGCTGGGAGCAAGACACTTCATTCAAAGTAACAGAAGAGGAAACAGCGTAAATGGCATAGACACAGGGTGTGGATGAGAAACAGTCATCAGGTAAAAATTAGGATGATGAAGACTTCAGTCGTTTTCAAAAGATTAGAGTATGTGAAATTACTGTCTAGGATAGTAGGAGAATTAATGGACTAGGAAAATATAATTGCAATTTAGTGGTCAAAAGATAAGTTATGCAAAGTTGTATGTTTTTCTCCAACTACCTTTCACTGTGTGGGGGTGGCAAGCAGTAGGTGGTGAACAGGGTTCAACTACAGTTTTGGCTAGCCAAGAGAATATACTAAGCAAGAAAGGCACAGGGGAGTTGATGGCATATGCAAATTAATTATAATAATACTGTGAGTGGAGTTTAAAAGATTAGGAGGGAGGTGGAGGACTGGGCATGGTGGCTCACACCTGTAATCACAGCACTCTGGGAGGCCAAAGTGGGCATATCTCTTGAGTTCCAGACCAGCCTGAGCAAGAACAAGACCCTGTCTCTAAAAATAGCTGGGCATTGTGGTGAGTGCCTGTAGTCCCAGCTACTCGGGAACCTGAGGCAAAAGAATCGCTTGAGCCCAAGAGTATGAGGTTGCTGTGAGCTGTGATGCCACAGCACTCTTCCAGGACAACGAAGTGAGACTGTCTCAAAAAAAAAAAAAAAAAAGAAGGGAATTGGAGACAGGATGGATATAGTGTGGTGATAAATTGATAGGACCATTTAATTCTAAGGTCTGGATTGAAGGATTGCTTGGAGTACCTAATAGTTGTTAACCGAATTGCTTAAAATTGACATTTAGAAGAGGATGACAGTGAGAGTGGGTGAGTAAAGAAAAATACAGGGATGACATCTTTGGAAGAAAGGAAGAGATGAGGTTCCATTTAGGGAAGAATGATTTTTTTCAGCATTATTGTTACCAAAAATTTGGCAAGAATTTGTTTTTGATAGCTTAAAAATGAGCCAAAAGCTAAAATTAGGCTAGAAAGAGAAATTTGAAATCTGAGGTAAAAAAAGTAAATAGAAATGAAAGACAATGGTACATAACTGTAATATAATATCTCATTTGTAAATAAAACATTTAAGTTTCCGAGGCTTTCATTAGGCAAACATTTTTACCAAATGAAACACACACTAGAAGAGAAAAAGTTGATATGTTGTTACAGTCTTCCTGAGTTTTCCTGTTAATATATCTATTCACAGTGATTTTGAATTAACTGAGATTAACTGTACTTGTTATGATATTATTATCATTTTTACATGTTTTCAGATATTTTGTTTAAGAAATTTCACATCTGTGTTTATGAGGAATATTTATCTGTAGAATTTTTGGGGGGAGGTTGTTATCAGTAATGCTGGCTTTATATAATCAATGGAGATACATTTCCTCATCTATTTTGTGGAAGAGTTTGTATATAAATAGCATTATTTTTCCTCTAAATGTTCGGTAGAATTCTCCAGCAAAACCTGGGATTTTCTTTCTGATAAGGTTAACTAAATATTCAATTTCTTCAGTAGTTATAGGGCTATTGAAATTATCAGTTCCTTCTAAAATGAGGTTTGTTTGTTTCCTTCAAGGAATTGGTTCATTTTATCCAAATTGTCAAATTTATTGGCATCAAGTTATGTTTAATAGTCCCTTATTCTTTTTAATAATGTGTGCAGTTTGTATTGATGCCACTGCTTTCATTCTTTTTTTAAAATTTATTTTAGTTTTATTTTTTACCTATTTTATTTTTGTTAAGTCATATGTACGCAGATCATTACATTTATGCCTTTGTGGGATTCGATGTGTTGATTATTTGTACAAATTGGAGTGCTTACATCCTACTAATTAACATAGCTTTCACCTCATTTACTTAATCACAGTGTTAAGAAATTCGTGTTCTATACTTGATAGATTTGACTTGAACCCTTGCAATATGCTCCGTAGGTGTGGTCCCACCATTAACCCTCCCTCTATCAGACCACCCCCTCCCTTCCCATCCCCGATATTAATTTGTATCTTTTCTTTTTGTCTTGGTCAGTTTGGCTAGAACTTTATGAATTTTGTTAATGTTTTCAAAGAACAAGCTTTTAATGAGTCTTATCATTAGTTTTCTCTTGGTTTTCTCCCCCTGTTCTATTGATTTTCATTTTAATCTTCACTATTTTCTTTCTTCTACATTCTTTCAGTTTTGCTTACTCTTTTTCTAGTTTCATAAAGTCATTTATCTGAGATCTAGGGTAGGTGTTTTGCACCATCAATTCCTTGTAGGTACTGCTTAGTTGTATCTACAAATTTTAATATGCTGTTTATTAATTTTAATTTAGTGAAAAATATTTAGTAATTTACATTTTAATATTTTCCTTGAACCATCGGTTATTTAGAAGTATGTGATTTAGTTCCCACATATTTGGGGATTTTCCAGATATACTTCTGTTATTGATTGCTACTATAATCTTTGTGATCAGAACATTCGTTATGTGATTTTATTTAAGTTTATTGAAACTTGTTTTACGTTTCAGAATATTATCTGTCTTAGTAAATATTATACAAACACTTAAACCTAATATACATTTGTTCTACTGTTTTTTCATGAAGTGATCTCTAAATCTCAATTAAATAAAACTAGTTTTTATTGTCACAGAAGCCTTTAGAATCTTTACCTATTTTTCTGGTTAAGTTTTTTTGTTTTTTTGTTTTTTATTTTTGAGACAGAGCCTCAAGCTGTCGCTCTGGGTTAGAGTGCTGTAACATCACAGCTCACAGCAACCTCCAACTCATAGGCTCAAGCGAGTCTCCTGCTTCTGCCTCCCAAGTAGCTGGGATTACAGGCACCCGCCACAACACCCAGCCATTTTTTGGTTGCAGCCATCATTGTTGTTTGGTGGGCCCAGGCTAGATTTGAACCTGCTAGCTCAAATGTATGTGGCTGGTGCCTTAGCCGCTTGAACCACAAGCACCAAGCCCTATGATTGTTACATCTTGTTGATGAATTGTCTGCATTATCCATATGAAATGACTATCTTTATTCCTAGTAATATTCTTTGTTCTGAAGATTACTTTGTTAAATATTAACATAATCACTCCAAATTTTTTATTTTATTGTGTTTTGTTTTGGGTTTTATGATATTTTGGGTTAGGATTTGCATGGTCTTTTTCTACTGATTTACTTTTAATCTCCATATATCTTTGTATTTAAACAAATTTTATCTTAGGCAGCATAGAATTAGTCTAAACCTTCCCCCAAAATATGGAATATCATGCCTTCTAATTGTAGTGTTTAAACCATTTACATTTTGTGTAATTATTGACATCCTTGGGTTACATTTATATTTAGCATATTTCTATTTTCTGTTTTTCCCTATTTTTTTTATTGTCTCTCTTTTATTCTGCCTTCTTTTGCATTTACTGAATATTTTAATTTATTTCTGTATTATGTCCTTTGTTGGCTTATTAGCTATTCTTATTTCTTTATTTAAGTGTCACTTTCCAGTTCATATTTTACATCTTTAGTTATTACAGTCTACTTTTAAGTAACATCACAACTGTGAAAACCCACAAATTTGGTGGGTCACTATAATCATAGGATTCTTTCTTTCCTTTTAAATTATAAAATATTTCTTAGTATTCCACTGGTAAATAATTATATAGTCCTGTTAGGTCTGTCTGGGTGTTCCCTGGTCCCTGAGTTGCCAACCTCAAGAATGAGTACTGGTAGCAAGGTGAGCCAATGATGGAGGATCACAGATACAAAGTAACCCCAGACATACCATTTACTGCAAAGCAAAAGTATGTATACCAAGGAGAGACAGGTCATTCTCTATGAATGGAGAAAGACCCCAAGTCTCAATACGCACTGTCTTTTACAAGCTCTCTAGTTTGTCCTACCTTTGTCCTGGCAGGATAGGTTGCCATTTCCTGCCTTTGGGGTGATTGACAGATTGGGGATACAGGTTACATGGCAGGTTACATAGCAGGTTAAGTTATGTAACAGTTTGCTTAGTATGCGTGCGTGCTCCTAGCATCCTTCATGAAAACTCCACCCATGCTATACTGATCAGATTCCCAGGCCAGTTAAAGATCTAGGAGCTCTTTTATGTTTCCACATTGGAACAGTTCCTAGCTGCAATTTGGTTTCTAGCCAGAATTCAGTTCCTCCTCTCCACCCTTAGCCATTTCTTTGCCACCTGTTACTCTCTACTAGACCTAATAGTTCTACATGATTATTTCTCATTTTGAATTTCTTTTAACTCTCTTGTTATTTAATGCCTACATTATTATTCAACAAGTGCAACATTAGTAAACACTTTGAGAATATCTTATTTCAAAAATTAATTATAAGCTGCTTAAGAGCAGAAGCAAACTCATTTAATTCCTATGCCCCAGAAATTCTAGTCTAGTGCTAGCCACCGAGCAGAGTAACAGACTATTAATGAATGAAATGTCCAAGTTTTTTTGAATTATCACATAGATGTAGCTGGAACAAAAGTTGAGACATTAGACCAAATTGTCCCCTCAGCTCTCTTAAAAGGAAATGACCTATGTTCTTGATACAAATATGTTTTCTGCTCACAGTTTACTGTGGTATGTATTTTTAATAGAAATAAATTTTATTCAGAAAAGGTTATAGCTAACTTGTGTATGTGTAAGAACATTTCCTACATGGAAGAGAGAGAAAAAATGTGTGTGTGTGTGTACTGTGGCACCTGAGTATTATTTTAACTGTAACATACATGGGTTTGTCTTTGTGACCTAGCCTGGCAACTTAATCATGATTTGCAAACCAGACTAAACCTTTCTGAAATACAGCAATGTATGCAAATGTGTAAATGTGTGCCTATATTGAATTTATATAAACCAAAAGGGATTAATTTGGTATTTAAATCTGTACAGCATCTCTTCCCAGAAACCAAGTATAAGACAGACAATCATATGTCCCAAGTGATATGCTTGTGAAAGCAGAAGTCTTGAACATCTGATGTGTCAAGAATTTCTCCTAGCACAATGATGCGAAATATTCCTAAATTTGTTCTTGCTAAACCTAGCCTACTTCTTTATCATATATGATACTTTGGATATGTGTTTACAAGTTATAGCCTGCTGGTCACATCTAGCCCACTATCTGTTTTTGTAAATAAAAGCATAATGCCACATTTGTTTATTTATTATCTGTGGCTGTTTTTGTGCTGCAGTGACAGAGTTGAATTCATTGTGACAGAGACTGTATGGCTAACAAAGGCTAAGATATGTATTATCTGGCCAAGAGGAAGTTCCAGTATCTGGTTTAGAATACTAACTACGTGTATAAATCCAAATCCACTTTAGTTAGAGTAAACATTTTAGAAATACAGGTGACCCAAGAGGACATCTCATCCAAAACTCTGCCAATGACAAAGATAGGGCTCAGAGTGAAGAGGGTATCCCAAGGTCATATAGGGAAATATATGCAGTAGGTAGGTAGATGAAGAGCTTGAGAGCCCGGCTACATGAACGTGGATCCCAACTCTGCCATCAGCAAGTTATTTCCTCTGTATTAATACTGTAAAGTATTAATAATAATACTTTTTATTATTTTATTATTTTAGCAGTTTCCGTGTTGGTGAAAGAATCCTAAGAGTAGGATCTTCCTCCCAGGGTTACAATGTAATGCACATGTTTATAACAACTTATTTAAGCACTCTGTCAAGTATACCTCTTAATATAATTATTTGCTGTTATGAGGCTAGTTGGTGGTAGCGTAGTCTGAAATGCAGCCCTTCTGATGTCAGCCCTCTTTCAATTCTATTCTTCATTTATTTAGTCATTCAGTATACCATCATCAGACTTTCATCAGACACTACTATGGTTCTAATATTTACCCTTAGTCAGACTTTGGGGGAGTTATAGATTATCTTTTATTTATTTATTATTTATTGTTTTCCTTATTAGTTATAAAATGACAGAAAATAAAGTCTTGTATAATCCAAGGTTGGACTTACACTCTTATAGTTTATCTGATTTATTCATGTTTCTTTTCTCTTTTGAAAGACTGATTTTTTTATACCCTAGATGTAGTGATGTAGACCAGATCAATGTATAGTGCACTAGCAATGTATTTTTGATTTGTTTTATATTCTCCCATGATAAGTAAAAAATTTTTTTCATTTTATATGACATAAAATTTTACTAACATGTTCTTTGTAGCAAAATAGACTTGCTTCCTTTTTCCTGCATAGTATAAAGGGAAAGAATTATTACTTATGTAGGTGCCAAGGTATTTACTTATCTGATGAGTTTAAGTAGGGTCAGAGGAGTTAACTTCACATAAACCCTGAATTTTTGCCCCTAGCAGTATTTTAGCTTTTAAAATTGGTTAACTTTTTTGGCATGTTTCCCACTCAATATTCCACTGTTGGCAACAGGCCACCATGAAATGCTGAGTGCCATGGAAATAATTGGACTGTCATGTTTGCTAATAGAGTGCATTTGAGATACATTGGGGGAGACTGCCATTAAAATGTTGGCTGTTCAGTTTGATCATCTATGCACCAGGATTTAACACTGAACACTATCATCAGAATATGTTTTAGCTGTTCTTTTTTTTTTTTTTTTTTTTTTTTGAGACAGAGCCTTAAGCTGTTACCCTGGGTAGAGTGCTGTAGCATCACAGCTCACAGCAACCTCCAACTCCTGGGCTCAGGCGAGTCTCCTGCCTCAGCCTCCCAAGTAGCTGGGACCACAGGAGCCTGCCACAATGCCCCAGCTATTTTTTGGTTGCAGCCGTCATTGTTTGGCGGGCCCGGGCTGGATTCAAACCCGCCACCTTAGGTGTATGTGGCTGGTGCCTTAGCCACTTGAGCCACAGGCACTGAGCCAGCTGTTCTTTTTTGATAGCATATTTACTTAGCCTTTTCCTAAAATCCCAAAGTTCATATTTTTTAGAGCATCTTTAAAATATAGTCATTTCTTTTGCAGCATATTATATAATCAAATTCAGTTTCAACGGAAATAATCAGATAACAAAAGCAAATGGTTTTTGGTCAAATTATCTCCATAACTGCCTAAATTTTTCTTTTAATTTTCCTCAGAGTAAATTTCTCAAATTAATATTTTGCCTATTAAAATGAAATCACTGAGTTGAAAACATTTTTATTATTTCAGAATATTATGTGAATACAGACGTTTTTGTTACATTAATTGTTTTTGTACCATTTGAGTCAAAGTTGTAAGTGTGTCCATCACCCACAGAGTATGCACTGTACCCAATAGATATGAATTTACCCTTCCACATATGCACATAAGTGTTAATGATTAGTTCAGATTTAAGTGTTAGTACATGTGGTGTTTGTTATTCCATTCTTGTGATACTTCACTTAGAAAAATGGTTTACAGTTCCATCCACATTGTTACAAGATGTTTGTTCACCATTTGTTATGGCTGAGTAGTATTCCGTTGTGGATACCTATCACATTTTGTTAATCCCCTCATGCACTGATGGACACTTGGGTTATTTTCACAGCTTTGCAATTGTAAATTGTGCTGGGATAAACATTCCAGTACAGGTGTCATTTTTATAAAATGTCTTTTTTTCTCTTTGGGTAAATACTCAGTAGTGGGATTGCTGGATAAAATGGTACATCTTTTAATACTTTGAGGAAACTCCTTACTACTTTCAATAGAGATTGTACCAGTTGGTAGTCCCACTAAGAGTATATAAGTGTTCGTACCTCTCTGCATCCACACCAGCATTTGTTGTTTTGGGACTTTTTCTTTTTTTGTGAGATAGAGTCTTACTCTGTTGCCCCAGACTAGATGCCCAGTGATGTCATAGCTCCCAGCAACTCAAACTCTTGGGCTCAAGTGATCCTCTTGCCTCAGCTTCTGACGTTTTGGGACGTTTTGATAAACATCATTCTCACTAAATTTAAGTGATAGTTCATTGCAGTTTTGATTTACATTCCCTGATGATTAGAGATGTTGAGCATTTTTTTCATGTTTGTTGGCCATTAATCTATCTTTTGAAAAGTTTTTGTTGATGGCTTGTGCCTACTTTGTGTTTTTTTTGTTTTTTTTTTTTTTTTTGAGACACAGTCTCACTTTATTGCCCTTAATAGAGTGCTGTGGAGTCACAGCTCACAGCAACCTCCAACTCCTGGGCTTGGGTGCCTCAGCCTCCCAAGTGGCTGGAACAATAGGCATCCAACACAACGCCCAGCTTTTTGTTGCAGTATGGTCAGTGCCAGCGCCCTAGTCACTGAGCCACAGGCGCCGCCCCCTACTTTTTAATGGGTTTGTTTGTTTGTTTGTTTTTACTGATTTGCTTGAGATCTTTGTAGACTCTGGTTACCAGCCTCTTTATTGGATGGATAGCATCAAAGTATTTTATCTATTCAGTCCAATGACTGTTTCTGTGACCGTGCAGAAGCTTTTTAATTTGATCAATTCCCATTTATTTACTTTGTTGTTTCTATGATTTCTTTTGGGGTCTTCATAAGTTCTTTGCCTAAGGTGATATCTATAAGTGTTTTTCCAATTTTTTCTTTTAGAATTCTTACAGTTTTGTATCTGAAGTTTAAGTCCATTATCCATCATGAATTAATTTTTGTCAGAGGTAAGAGAGGTGTGGATCTTGTTTCAATCTTCCACATGCAGCTAGCTGATTTCCTCAACACCATTTATTGAATAAGGATTATTTCCCCCAGTGTATGTTTTTATCTGCTTTGTCAAAGACCAGCTGGAAATATGAGGGTGGCTTTATATCTAGGCTCTCTGTTCTGATCCCTTGGTCTATGTCTCTTTTTTTTGTGCCAGTACCATGGTGTATTGGTTAAATAGATGATAGATATGGCAGAGACTAATGAATGATCACCAGTTTCTTCTTCCTGAGATAACTACATTGGTTAATGAGCTTAACCAATATAAAATGAGCTAGTCAAAGCACAAATAGAATGCGTGCCTTCTCTATGAGCTCTGTTTTCTCTTTCCTTGGTGCCCTTGAAACCTGGATACTTAATCTGTGAAGAGCAAAGCCTCTCTAACAAACCACACTGGACTGTGACCGAAGGAAGAACTAAATCTTGCATTAAGCAACCAAAATAATATGGTTGTTTCCTATTTTATCTAGCATTAAGCACCCTGTGACCATCTTAAGAGTTTCCCCACTTTTGCCCTCTTTTCTGAATAGTTCGAGATCTGCCTAGATAGACATGTTCTTAATTTCATAGTGTCTTATTAGATTTCATATTGAGTACCAGTGTAAAAGATGATGCAAGGCTGTCTAGCATTCAATTAAAAAAGTGTCATTAATATTTTTTCCCATTAGCCAATAGTTGTAGGCATGATAGATATCATTTGACCAGTAAGCAGTACATATTATCAAGGAAGGCTTGTTTCTATAGATGAAGGCTGGGATGTTTTGAGATTGCCATTAAACTTTTCACCAGTGAAGTCAAATTTAATGACAGCTAATGTATTTTGAATATTGTATATGGTAAATTTTAGCATATAATGACTTATTTCTACTTTCTTTTATTAGGCTCATTTGTACACTGAAAAATCTTCCCTAACTTTTGCATATCATGTATGTAAATTTAGTGCTGCCTGAAAAGTAACAGGAGTAGAAAAAGCACTTTAGTATGCAAATTGAAGAATATTTCAGTTGGGCCAAGGATTTCTAGGAAGCCAACACACGCACATGGAAGATTAGAATAAGTTCCTGGTTTATGTATCCAGTGATGTAAAATGTATCAGGATTAAGGCCATATCAAACAGGAACAGATGCTGCATGTTCAGTATAGAGTCTGTGGCCCCTAGATCAATGACAAGGGAAGTTCACTGGCTAATGTCTCCCCAGAGTGTGGTCTAAGATTCAAATCGCAATTCCTTTTGTTACCATTAAATATGAGTAACATATTATCTATATTATCTATATTATAATATCTATAATATCTATATCTATAATATCTATATTATCATTCAGAAAGAGTTTGCTCAAACCATTTTAGTTTCTCTGGTTAAATAAATGCTTACAAACTTTGGGCTCTGCTGGTCCTTGATCGAAACTCCACCTCTGTGAGGTTATATTCCTACTGTGGGAAAGAAAACTAGATTAGGACACAGATGTACTTGAGCAACATCTCAGGTGTACCCTCAGCAGGATTTCAGAGAGCCCAGTTTTCAAAAGGAAGAAATAAAAAAAAGAAAAAAGCAGAAAATAGAAGTGGCAAGTACTAAGTACTCATGTGCCTAAAAAATCAACACTGAAAGACAGTATAACTCCAAGAGAAATTATAAAAAATGCTCTGTAGCGATTTGTTTTCCAAGTACTTGGATATATATTTTATCTTTACAACAGCTCTAGCACCCAAATAAATATTCTTAACATTCAGATGATTTCTTTTTAATATTCCTTATGCACCAGAATGTAATGACAATACTTAGACAAAATTGTGATAACTTTAAATTCCCTGTTTAACATAAGTGATCAGTATTTAAACCTAAATATACATGGAAATTACATATTTACCTTCCGTATTGTACATGTAGGATCCTGTCATAATGAACCATTTCGATCTGTCAACAAGTATTTCCACATCTACTCTTCTAAGACATCAAATATAAGATGGTCTGTCTTCCAGGAGTTCATAATATGCTTTAGAGTGATAAAACTTGCAATAGAAAAAACGGGTACAATTTCATATGGTGTAAATCCTGAGCAGAATTAAGGGCAATGGATGATAGGAAGAGTCAGGGGAAGGAGACATTACCTTGAGCTGGGTGATCATGGGAAAAGCAGAATTTTAATCTGGTCCTCCAGAGGGGTCAGAAGGAAGCAAAACAGTAAAAAGCACACAGGATGGAGAAGGGGGCGTACTGAGAACAGTCTGAGAATGAGACAGTAGAGGAGGCAATGAAGGAGTTTGAATAAAACCCTGTGATGTTTTTGTTTAAGGAAATATACTAGAAGATAAGCTCAATTTGGCCAAATAAATCCGGCTTTCTCCTGTAGGTCGTGAGTTACTGAAGATTTTTCAGTAGAAAAGTAACATGATGTAGTAATTCATCTTGAAATGTAAATATCTTTTAGTAATTCAGTAACTAACTTTACTTGATTTAACATTCTTCTCTTTAAAGAATATAGCACATTTTGTGTTTTCAACAAATGTTACTAAATACATATATTTATTAGAAGTGAAATGACATGCTCAAAAATAAGAGTAGATACAATTGAGATACAAGATAGATACAATTGTTTGCATTTGTGAGATAGCATCCCAGTGGTGGTTGAGTCCTTCACCCAGGAGGTCTTGAATACCAACTTTTCTTTATTCTTGTACCATTACCTCATTTGCCAATAATACACATCTTTAGAATTTTCTAAGCTGTGGTTTACGCTAAATTGGAGCATCCCTCAAAATGACTTCATGCAGGATTTTAAAATTCCCCTTCAATGGTATTTCAGTGGAACTCTGTAAAAAGAAGTGAAGGTGAAGAGGTTCACACTCAAAATAAAGGACAAGTAAAACCTTCAGCAACTCCAGAGTAAGAATCTATTCACGAGAGTTAGAAGGAACACTGCTAAATTTCTCTAATGAAGTAATTATTTCAAGCTGTGTTTCTTAAGGAATATTTAGTAATTAAGTTTATGAGTCCTTAATGAGAGCAAAGCTGAAATAAAGCACTGTATAGAATTCTCTTGACTATTATAAAACTGCCTTAGAGAGCAGATGAAGGGAGATAACCTTGAAAGGCCCCAATCCATACTATTTTTCACTTTGTGAGAAGCAATTGACAATAGGTTTAATGCTGTGTTAGAATGCTTTCTGGCTGGTGTGTAGGGAATTTGTTATAAGTCCCCTTCTTCATCACCCACCCACCTCCTTTATATTTGCCATTAATTTTCCTTAGGGAACCATTTGATTTGATTCTTTCTGTTTTTCTTCCAACACGTATATGTTCTATGTTCCATGGCCTAGAGCTTATACAACTTTAATCTCCTTCAAATTTAATCATATTACATAGTGCCGTGAAGAAAAATGGGACAGAATGTCAATAAACATGTATTCTAGTCTCAGAACCATGAAAAACTTCCCCTCTCATGTCAGCATCTGAATGTAGTGCTCAGTTTCTTCTGGTGCAAAAAGATGGGTTACGGACCTACATGACCTCTTGGGATCATCCTAGTGTAACCATTGATTCTAATGTCCTGGACCATAGCACTGAAGCTTGATCCATAGTGAGGCCCAGAGGGCTGACAAGTTTCAGGTGATCTTCCCAGATTTGACTGGCATTTTCAAAGCAGCCTTTTTAGATGATGCTATCAAGGACTATGAGCATACTGGGTACTAAAATATAAATTACTTTGCCTTCCTTATTAAAAGGAAATTTTGGTGAGAATTATAGGTGATGTGAAATATTTTTTTTACTGGACCATCATCCGTGGAAACTTACTGTGTAAACACACACATTCCAGTTTAAATAAGAAAACATTATTTTAAGATAATTTCTGAGAATGTGATAGTCTCGAGCTACTCTTTTTCTACAGATACATTAGGGAAACAAGTTTGAGAACTTTGAATCTGGTCTGCAATGACAATTAATGAGTACTGAATGTAGACTTGACACTTCAAAAATGATACCCAGGTATTAAGAAAGACTGTCCTCAGGCAGTTTGCCTTTGGACAGCAACCACAATAAAAACAGTTGCCCGTTAGAATCTTTTATATTGAGAATCCATTATGAGTGAAATGTTATTATGTAGCTTCATCCTACTCTCAGTCTCTTTAATTTCAGTTTACACAAATTTCCCAGTCAATGGTAAAATCACTTTTAGCGTAGAGGTGGAGAGGAGAGCAATTCTTTACTTGAACACTGCAAGGCAAGACTTGAAACCATTACATTAACTTTGGCAGTAAATTGAGTTTTAACAATATTAAGTTCTCAGGAAAATAGTAGGAAAGGCCATCTGTCTGGATTATTTTGTTTCATTTGATAGCAAAATTGCTAATACAGTTAAGTATAGAAAGTTAGGAGAAACTATAATGGTTGGATTCATAAAATTTGTATTAAATAGTGTTTAATGGAAAGTGATACTAATTATGTGTAATAATTCAGCCTTTTAAAATATTGAGCATTTGAAATTGACTTAGAAATTTTCAATTCTGTACTTTAAAAGAAGGGGAACCTCGAGAGCCGTACTTTTATGTATAGTTGGCAGAAATGCAAAGTGTTGAAAAGCAATCTGGCAACCTCTATTACAATTAAAATACATTTGCCTTTAGACTCAGCAATCCTTTCTCAAGGAGTTGATTCCCATGCAAATAAAGGTACTATTGCTATTATTTTGACATGATTTGGGGAAGAGGAGGATAAATGTGACAGGAAGATATGTTGTGCACAGAACAGGTGGTGGTCAGTTGTGGAAGTCAGGCAGGAGTGAAGGTCAAAAGATTAAATGAATGAAGAGGCTGCTGCAGTCGAATAAGCCAAAAGATTTTGCTTCTCTGTTTTTATTGGAAACAAATTTTTCTTTTAATATCTCAAAGGGAAAATTGGAATCGGGATAAGTAAGATAGTAGGAAGCTAGAGTAATTTCATAATCATTTACCAAAACCTTTGTAACAGTGAGTATGTCATATTTTTTATTACTAAATTTGTATCGATTTCTTGGCTACGATTGTCCCGTCTTGCTCATTGTAGGCTGAGAGAGCTCCAGTTGTTTCCTCTTAGTTTAATGAAGCCACCTCTCCTCCTCTGCTGAAAATGTTACTGTTGATGCTATTGAAAGTATATATTTTTAGTATCTCAGTTTATATAATTCTGTCAAACTTACTCTGTTTTAAAGGGATTTTCTTTCACAGTTACATAAATCCCTGCAATTACACCAGAACATTTTCTGTACAATTAACAGAAACATATTTTTTTTTTCAATAAAAAGGCACCAATCAGTGAAATTGAAAAGGAAAGTAAAATGTAAGCTGAAAATTTCAGAACTTGAGCTTGGAAAAAATGTGAACTTATTCAGGGCCCAGCAGGAAACATTGTCAAAAGTCTTCATATTCAATCAGATGCTGAACCCTACCTCTAACAGCCACTTGTAAAAGCATATGCCTCTTTCTTTTGGCTATTTAGTCCAATTTCATTATACTCACCATAGGTGTTTGCAGGAAGAATGGAAAAGCCCAAACTAATGAGTTTTTGTAGAGTTGTAAATCTGTACAATGGCCAAAAGCTATTGCAATGTTGTTTTCTGTAGCAACACAGACCACTTTTCCTCTGGGCAGTCACTGCTTGAAATAATTACTGACATTAATGATGCAAACTCCTGAATCTAATAGATGTAGGTTTATGTTGTCATCTATCACTGTGAAACATCTTCTATCTTCTCTGCTATTATCGAAAGTTTCTTTAAATGCTTTAAGATATTTTATTGACCCAGTGATGCATTTTAACTACGAGCAACTACCAAGCAAAAATTCCACCTCTCTGAGTTTTATGTATATTCTGGTATAAAATTATTTTTTCAACCAAAACTTGAGAACGATGGATGCTAATAAGCTCTACAGAATACACTCATCTTAATCTCTCATGTGTCAGATGATTCTATGACACATATTTTTTTTACTTGTCCCCAGAGATTTATTACTTATGTATAAAATGGACAAAACACAGTAAAATATCAGAGCAATGTCCCTTTAAAGTAGTTTTAGGAAGGGATCTGTGAAGGGAATGAGGAGTTTAGGAGTGAAAGAAGGAAGAAAATGGCCAATAAAGAGGAACTTACCGTGAGGTCCAACTACTTATTTTAAACCTTCGCCACTGCATCGATATTAAAAACTGTGATTATAGCTTTTCAGCTGGTCACGCATTTCTTCAGATTTTTCACAGCATTTTTTAAAGGAACCAATAGTATACTCTTTCCTTGACAAAGGACTGATGAGCTCCATAGCTGGTAGAAGTTAAGGGAAATATCTCTTCCCTGGCCCCATTTAGAATCTGCTTTTGTTGTCTACTAGTTATTTCCCGCCTTCTTACATCACTTTTACTAGTTTGTACTTAGAAGGAGAATGTTTTTCTATTAGTCCATTTTATAATACTGAGAATTTCTGTCTCTCTGAATTGCTCAAAGTTAAGACTTTAAAAAAGAAGGAATACCTGTAATTCCAAGGATTAGGGAGGCCAAGGCAGAAGGATCACTCAAGTCCAGCAGTTAGAGGTTGCAGTGAGCAATATTTGCACCATTGCACTCTAGCCTGTGCAATAGAGCAAGACCTTGTCTCTAAAACAAAACACTTTAAAACTAGAGATTTCATAATCTATTTTCATAGATCTTCCTGTCTCTATTGCCACATTGAAGGATAGTCTATCTTCTATAATTCTCTGTATAGACAATTCATGCCTATAGATCCACAGTCTGCTTGAGAATGGATTCTCCCTCAGCTCTGGGCAATGTCTCTGAGATCTGTTTTGCTGTGAGTCTTGCTCCTTGATGGCAAGAGAAGACTTAGTATCAATAGTCTGGCAGGTAATTACGGTGACTTACACAGGAAAGGGTTATCGGCCTTCGTCCAAGAGAAATCTGAGGATAATACAGCAGCCAAATTCTTCGGAGAATTACTTAATCTCTCTGTAAAATAATCACTGTATCTTCTTCATAGCTTTCTTTTTCCTTTTTTGAGACTATATAGGTAATTTATTAAGAAACTTCTGTGTCTTGACACACAGCAAAGGGTCTCTGTGGTAACCATGTTGGTCATGAACGTCTCTCCAGTCATGCTTCTCCAGTGCTTACAGCTCCTCTAAACTTGACAAGGTGTTCTAGACCAATTTCTGTCCTTTTGGCCACTTTATCCCCACATTTCTTTTTCTGAGTTTGAGAAAATGCTCATATCATAGTTATAATTCATTGAGGTCATAATAGGACTGGCCATCTGGGGATGAATCTAATGGACCTAGTGTCATGAATAATGTAAAGTAAGTCAACTAGGAGAATCATGACTGTAGTGAAACCATCCAAGAATTTAAAGAAGTCAGTAAAATAAGGCTCTTTCCCTCAAACACATGTTTGAGCTAGTAAGTCCACAAAAAAATAAATAAAAAATAATATAGCAGTACACACAGATGCAATACGACACTCCATGGGAATGGTGACTTCATTGGAAAAAATTAGGTCTATAAGTACAAGAGCCACATCCAATAAGATAAGCACAGCTCCAAATAGTCCAAATGTGTAAGATGATATAATTAACCGCAACAGTTTCTTCTTCTTCCCCCATCTGCCTTGTAACAGCCACGTCAGCTTCATTCCCATCAGGTCCGGTGAGTTCCTCTGGTACACTATTATCATTATTTTCACGAGTCACATGAGAGGTGAACACTACTTCTGTAAGCTCCTTTGAAGCAAGAGGTGGAATATCTTCATCAAGATTGTCAAAAAGGGAATCTTGTTCTGTTTCACTTTTATCATTATTTTCACGAGTCACATGAGAGGTGACATCTACTTCCGTAAGCTCCTTTGAAGCAAGAGGTGGAATATCTTCATCAAGATTGTCAAAAAGGGAGTCTTGTTCTGTTTCGCTATTATCATTATTTTCATGAGTCACATGACAGGTGACATCTACTTCCGTAAGCCTTGTTCCTCGGTATCCTCAGGCTTCATCAGAGAAGAACAAAAGATGTTATGGCTAACAACATGTTCTCCATTAAGTTATCTATAACATATATTAATGCTTAATAAAGACTTTGGTTTGATAGGTTTCTTAAAAGGTAGACATTTACATAATTTGTTACATAACTGTTTGGGGGATCATCTACTGCTCATCTACTGTACAAGTAAGACAGATTTTCCTGAAAATTAGTAGGGAAGTATGAATCAGGAGCAGCTTCTAGTTTCACAGCTCTGGACCTCCCTCTTCTGTGCTTATTGTGAAGTGAGCAAAAATATAACCTTTGCAAATTGTGTCTCCTCTGCTCTCCTTCCTCATTTTTTATCTGTTTCTTAGCTACTATTGTCCCTGTCGTACTCATTCTGGGCTGAAAGAGTTTCAGTTTGTTAGTTTTTCAAATATTTATAAGGCACAAATCACTTCAGCACCACCTGAACCTGTGTCCCCTCGCTGTAAGCTAAGGTCTCTCTAGATGGTAGACTCTTCTCAGATTGACAGGCTAGCTCTGTTGAGTAGGACCTCACTGAAGAGATGAGTACTTGCCGACAATTCAATACCTGGGATTCTCAAAGTTGTTTTGTTTTTCCTTTGCTTCTGTCATGGGGCATTTTGCTGACAACACAGGTTTCATTGCTATTGATATGTGACCACATGTATTTTGGGAATAACATGTCATTTCATTGTTGTAAATGTTGTCTGGGGACTTATTTTCTTTCTCTATCTTATTTTCTTTGATTTTGCTGGGGACTCAAGGAATTTATGTAAATAGATTACCTGCTGAAGCTACAGTCTTGCTCCAGATTCCCTTTCTGTGTCTTCTTGATTGTGTTATTTTTTTTTTTTTACTGTTAATGTTTTTTTAAATTAAAATATATTAAAGATTAAATGTGGCAATAAGCATTAGACTGTTAGGAATTGAAAAAGGGGGATCAACTAAATAAACTACAATAATTTCTCTTATGCCTTCCTTGCAGTTCTGTAACTTTTTCTTTCTTCTTTTTTGAGACAGTCTCAAGCTGTCACCCTTTGTAGAATGCTGTGGCGTCTTAGCTCACAGGAACCTCCTACTTGGGCTCAAGTGATCCTCTGGCCTCAGTTTTTCTATTTTTAGTAGAGACGTGGTCTCCCTTTCACTCAGGCTGGTCTTGAACTTGGGAGCTCAAGCAATCCACCCACCTCAGCCTCCCAGTGTGCTTACAGGTGTGAGCCACCATGCCCGCCCAGTCTTCTCAATTGTGTTTTGTTAAATATCATTCTTCTAGAAATTCTCCCATTAATTCTTTTTAGTTCATTTTGCTGAGAAATAAACATATATATAGAAAAGTAAACAGAACTGTACAGATTCTGAATTTTCAAAACACAAAATTCCATGTGCTAACAACCAGATCAAGAAATAGAAGTAGTATTTCCTAATGTCCTTTATGACTTCCTCATTAACTCTTGGATTAATTTGAAGTATGCTATTTAATTTCCATATTATTTGCAGATTTTCCAGATATCTTTATGCTATTGATTTCTAGTTTAATTCCTTTATGATCAGCATATATCTTGTATGCTATTAATCATTTAAAATATGTCAGACCTTTTTTAAAGCCCAGCATATCGACTGTCTTGTTGGTTGATGTACATTCTAAGATTGCATCTTCTCATACTGCTCAGTCTAGTATCCTACACGTATTAATTAGGTCAAGTTGGTGCATAGTCTTGCTCATGTCTTTTATATACTGATTTTCTATTTACTTGTTCCATCAATTATTAATATAAGGTGATAAAATCTACAAATTAATTGTAATTATCTATTTCTACTTTTAATCTGTCAGTTTTGCTTCATTCATTTTGAAACTGCTGTTAAATACATAGATGAATACACATTTAGGATTTTAAAGATTTCTTGGTGAATTAGCCCCATTATGAGTATGTACTATCCCCTTATTCCTTGTAATATCCTTTATCCTTAAGTCTACTTTGTCTTCTATTAATATAAATACACTGGCTCCTTTTCGATTAATGTTTGAATGGTATATCTTATTATATCCTCTTACTTTTAACCAATGTTTTTGTATTTAATGTGGGTTTCTTGTTGACAGCATGCAGGTAGAGTCTTACTTTCTTACCAATTTTTATTTTAATTGGTTTTTAGATCAGTTGTATTGCTTTCTTTTTTTTTATTTCAAACTATTGAGGGGGTACAAATATTTTTGTTACATGAATGCATTATATAATGCTTATGTTAGGACTTTCATTATGCCTATCACCAAAATAGTGTTCATTGCACCTAATAGGTAAGTTGGAGTTTTGTTTGTTTGTTTGTTTGTTTTTTGTAGTTTTTGACCAGGGCCAGGTTTGAACCCACTACCTCCAGTATATGAGGCTGGTGCCCTACTCCTTTAAGCCACAGGTGCCGCCCCTGATAGGTAAGTTTTTAATCTCTCACCCTCCTCCAAATCTATACCTTCATAGTTTCCAAAATCATTACATCTCTTGTACCCACATGTACTCCCTGTTTAGCTCCCACTTATTAACTAAGAACATCTGGTGATATACTTCACTTAGGATAGTGGTCTCTAATTCTATCAACATTGCTGCAAAAGATATTGCTTAGTTCCTTTTTATGGAACCAAGTGAGTGGCATACTACAAAGTGAGATGTATGTATACACATGTATGCACCTCATTTTCTTTATCCACTTGTGAATTGATGTTGGCTTGGATTGATTCTACATCTTTGCAATTGTGAATTGTTCTGTGATAAACAGTAGAATGCAGATGTCTTTTTGATAAAAAGGACATCTTTTCCTTTGGGTAGACACTTAGTGGGAGGATTGCTGGGTTAAATTTTAAGTCTGCATTTATTTCTGTAAGGAATCTCCATACTGTTTTCCATAGAGATTGTACTAATTTGCAGTCCCTCCAACAGTGTGTAAGTCTTCATTTCTCTCTGCATCCATGCCAGCATATGTTGTTTTTTAAATTTCAGTACTGGAAAATCATACTAGTGTAAGGTGATATCTCATTGTGGTTTTAATTTGCATTTCCCTGATGATTAGCAATGTTGAGCATTTTTTGGAATGTTTGTTGGCCATTTGTCTATCACCTTTTGAAAAACTGTTGTTCATGTCTTTTGCCCACATTCTAATGGGGTTGTTTGTAACTTTCTTTGGCTTTCTTTTTTTTTTTTTTTTTTTTTTTCTTTTTCTGATTTGTGTGAGTTCCTTGTACATTCTGGCTATTAGTCCTCTGCCAGATGTATAATTTGCAAGTATTTTTTTCTCATCCTGTAGGTTGTCTATTTAGTTTGTTGATTATTTCCCTTGCTGTGTGAAAATTATCTCATTTAGTCAAGTCTCATTTATTTAGGTTTTTTGCTATTGTATCTTCCTCTGAGTGTTAGTCATAAATTCTTTGCCTACGCCAATATATAGTTTTTCCTGTTGCTTTCTAGAATTTTTATGATTTCATGTTTTACATTTAAGCTTTTTATCTCTCTTGAATTAATTTTTGTACATGGCAGGAAATAGGAATTCTTTTTTATTCTTCTGCATGTGGCCATCCAATTTTCTTACCTCCAGTTATTGAATAGGACTTCCTTTTCCCAGTTTATGCTTTTGTCTGCTTTGTTGAAAATCAGTTGTTCATAGACAAATGATTTTATTTCTGGATTCTCTATTCTGTCTCATTGGTCTAGGTCTCTACTTCAGTACTGTGCTGTTTTGGCTTTTATAGGTTTGTAGTATCATTTGAAGTCAGGTAATTTATGCCTCAATATTGGCTCTTTTTGCAAAGATTCCTTTAGCTTTGGGGGCTCTTTTTTGGTCCAAGTGAAGTGCAAAATTATTTTTCTACATCTGTGAAATACAACATTGGTATTTTGATGGTGATTTTGTTGAATTTATAAATCACTTTGGACAGTTTGGACTTGTTAATGATGTTGATTCTCCCAGTACATGTGTGTGGGATGTTTTTCTATTTCTTTGTGTCATCTGCAATTTGTTTCATCAGTATCTTGTAGATCTCCTTGTAAAGATTTCTCACCTCCTTGGTTAAGTATATGTAGGTACATATTTTGTTTGTAGTTATTGTAAATGGCATTGAGTCCTCGATTGGACTCTCAGCTTGAATGTTATTGCAAACATGTTACTGATTTACATGCATTGATTTTGTAACCTGAGCATTTGCTAAATTTATTTACCAAGTCCAGGAGTCTTTTGGTGAAGTCTTTTTGATTTTCTAGATACAAGATCGTATTGTCAGCAAACAGGATTAATGGGACCTCCTCTTTGCCAATTTGAATGTACTTTGTTTCTTTCTCTTTCCAGATTGTTATAACTATGACTTCCAGAACTAGATTGAATATGTGTCGTGTCAGTGGGTACCCTTGTCTTGATCTTAGGGAAATGCTTTCAGTTTTTCCCCATTCAGTATTATGTTGGCTGTGAGTTTCTCATATATGACCTTTATGCTTTTGAGATATGGTCCTTCTATGCCTGGGTTGTTGAGGGCTTTTATCATGAAAGGGTGCTGGATTTTAATGAATGCTTCTTCTGTACCTATTGAGATGATCATATGTATTTTGTTCTTCCTTTTATTTATGTGGTAAATCCCATTTATTGATTTGCATATGCTGAACCACCTTTGCATCCCTAGCATGAAATCCACTTGATTGTGGTGGATTATCTTTTGATGTACTGTTGAACTTGGTCTGCTAGTATTTTGTTGATGATTTTTGCATCTGTTACATATTCATAAGAGATATTGGTTTATAGTTTTCTCTATTGGTTATGTCCTTTCTTGGCTTTTGTAGCAAAGTGATACAGACTTTGTAGAATGAGTTTGGGAAGAGTCCCTTCTTCTCAATGCTATAAAATAATTTCTGTAAGACAAATACCAATTCTTCTTTATAGATCTAATAAAATTTGGCTGAAATTTTATCAGTGAATCTGTCTGTTCTGTGGTTTTTTTGTTAGATAAGTTTCTTTTTGATCTGAATTTTCAATTGGTGTTTAGGTCTTTTATAGTCAATGTAATTTTTGATATCATTGGAGGAATACCTACTATATTGCTAGGTATTTTTGTTTGTTTGTTTGTTTTTGACCATGGTTTCACTCTGATGGCTAGGCATGATTATAGCTCACTGAAACCTCAAATACCAGGCTCGAGTGATTCTAGTGCCTCTGAGTCTCAATTAGCTGTGAGTATAGGTGTATGGCCAGCTAATTTTCTATTTTATTTTTGTCAAGATAGAGTCTTACTTTTGCTCAGGCTGGTCTCTTAAATCCTGGCCTCAAACAATCCTCTTGCCTTGGCCTCCCAAAGTGCTAGAATTATAGGCATGAGATACGGTGTCTGCCCCATCTTGCTAGTTTTTTTCTCTTTCTTCCTTCTCCCCTTTATCTAATTACCTCTTTTGGATTATTTATTTTTCATGATTAACTTTGTCTCCACTAATGTCTCATTTTTAGTGTGTATATATAAAAATGTATAAAATATTAAATCACACTCTACCTGCAAATAATACTGTACTACATGAACTGCTCTTACTCATAACAATTCTGACCCCAAATGTATGTGATTTTTCCTACACTCCAACCTGTTCTTCAACTCTTCAAATACTAACTTGATGTCCTACACTTCAGTTCAATTCATTTTTGACAATTCCTGTAGTTAACACAAAGTTAAAGGCTCAGTCTCACAATACTGCCTGCACTTCAGTTGCCAATCAACAAGTCTGGGCCACTCATACTTCTGATTGACCAACTATAAAGTGAGGCCCATAATCCTTTCTTTGGGTTTAATTTGCTATAATGGCTCACAGAACTCAGAACTTATTTACTATGTACTTTATTTACTATTAAAAGTTTGTTATAAAGGAACACCCAAATGCAAGTAAGGACAGGGTACATGGGAAAGGTTGCAAAGCTTTGGTGCCCCTTCTAAACATGCCAGCACCTTAACATGTTAACCAACCTGGAAGTTCTCCAAACATTCTTTGGGGGTCTTTATGGAGGTTTTGTCATGTAGGCACAATTAATTAAAGCATTGGCTTTTCCTTTTCGTGATTAGTCAGTCTGCAATTCCCTTCCCCTCCTGGGAATTCAGGGGATAGAGCTGAAAGTTCCAACTTTTCATCTCTTGGTTAGTCAGGAGGCAACCAGTTTTCCTTCTGAAGCTATCTATGGGCCCACTCCTGCATGAGCATAACTCTTATTGAACCGGACTTGTTATTAATAACAAAAGGTCCTCCTCTCACCCCTGTCACATAGGAAATTACAAGGGTTTTAGAACCTCTTATTTCAGGAAATGCAGACAAAGACCAAATACATTTTTCTTACATCACAGTATCACAATCTGCTTCATATATAGTATTATATAATAGTTTTACAACTGTGTACACCTGATTCCTGCCATCTCCTCTGCAATGTTGTCATACATTTTATCACATTGCTACTATTAATAGTTCTGCTAGAGGTAGTTTTGGGGATTGGGAGTCCTGCTTCCTGGGTCCCAGTTGACCTGGTTCGATCACTTGACTGAGCTAGAAAGTTCAAAGGCACCTTGGTAATCAAAAGCAAAAATTAGTGGAAACTGAAAATAAAACTAGAGCAGTGCAAGTAGAATGAATAGAAAGCAAAAGTAACATGCACAAGTTTCAATATGACAAAGAGAAATTTTAAAAACAAAGAGAAAGCTTAGAGCCTTAGAGTCAGAAGTGGTTCCCTCTCATGAAGGATAAGAGGTAAGAGAGACAGAGACACAAAAGCAGGGCAGAGATATAAATAACCTCTTTCTCTCTGCTTAAAATTGGTTGTAATTGTTTCATTGGCCTCTCTGAGCTTTCAGGCATTATTGCCCTTTTCTGGTGGTCATTGATTATTATCTTTTTCTATTGGTCTTTGGTTATCTAGGTTGCATTATTTCCTTTTTTTTTTTTTTTTTTTTTGGCAGTTTTTGACAGCCAGGTTTAAACCCACCACCTCCGGCATATGGGGCTGTCACCCTACTCCTTTGAGCCACAGGCACTGCCCTGCATTATTTCCCTTTTTGGCAGAACTGTTGAGTGGTGAATGTTCCCATGGGCCCTCCAGACTTACTTGTTCAGCAGGCCAGGCTTTCCTCCCATATCCTCCCATATCACTTGAAGGCCCTTTCTTTGAGTCCCTTCTCAGGTAGTCAAGTACTTTTTTTGCTCTTCTGGCTAGAAGTTTGGTGTTTAATTAAGCTCTTTTTTTTTTTTTTTTTTTGCAGTTTTTGGCTGGGGCTGGGTTTGAACCCATCACCTCCAGCATATGGGGCTGGCGCCCTACTCCTTAGAGCTACAGATGCTGCCCTAATTAAGCCCTTCTGCTGTGGAACTTCATGTCTTGTGACAAACAATGAAAAGAAAGAGAGGAAAAAAAAAAAAAAAACAAGGGAGGTTGGTTGCACCTTCTTGATGAACTCCACCCTTACCAACTGGAAAGAACATGTCATATCATTAGAGTTCTGTTTCCTGTGGGCTCTTTTTACTAGTTCTTGGCACCACACTGTGGAACTGTGTGGGGAATAGGGTGTCTGACAATGGAGTGATGAAAGAGGGAAAAAATATCACAATCCTGTCCTCTCACGGAGCATTAAAAATGTCTTGACCAGCCCCTCAAACCATAACTAGAGAGATTCTCCATTTGTGTTCCAGTGCCCTGTTATTTGGGTCACTGGTGCTTTGATTTCAAATCAGGGGTACTGGAAGGAAAACACATCAATACTGTCAGTTCAGTGGCAATTTGAATTCTGGTCTTCTTCCCCAGTTCTCTTGCTACTATTTAACTTTCTTTGCCTCCTAACAGGTGCTGCCTGCATTCTGACAGAGTTTTATACCTGTATTCACTGAGGGAGACAGAGTACACTGTGGCTTTGGGGGAGGTTAGCCTTCTAGTGCATAATTCAAGAGCTGTGGGAGTTTACAAATAGAGGGGCAAAAGAGTGACTGTGCAGGCAGCCAGTTACGATCATTATTTTAATCAAAACCTTGCTCATGTGAATGTTTTGCACAGCCTTTGTGTTCTTATCGGTACACTTACCAACTTATCATCAGTCACCTTAATTTCTAGTGAGGATGTAGACATGGTTCCAAACTAATAGTAGGAAGAGACAATAGTAAAGCTTAAAAGACATAATCTGTTTTCTCACTGCTGCCATAAGCCAAACTCTGCTTCAGGCTACTCTACTGCTTAATGGTTTAATACCCTGTCTGTCTGCCCAGGGGAAGATATAGTAATATTATCAATATAAAAATATATTTTAGGGATTAACCAATTAGAAATGCTAAGTATAAAACCTATAATAGTTAAAATAAATACTGCAGTAGGTATGTAGTATAATGGAGGAAGCTGAAAAATAAATTAATGAGTTAGAATTCCAGTCTAAAGGACTCTCCCAGAATGAAGCACAGCACAATCAGAAAAAAAATGAGAGAAAATTAAAAGGACAAAATTAAGACACATAGATCACAAGAACAGATGTAGCATAATATAAGCTAATATAAGTTGTAGTGGGAAAAATATTAAAGACCTGTGAGTATTAATAATAAAATGGAGAAAAATCTCACCGAATTAAAGAAAGATGAATGACTTCAGATAAACAAGGCATAGAATGTTGAAAAGGAAAAAGCTTACACTGACATACATTGTACGGAACTGCAGAACTATAAAAAAAATAGAAGGAAAATATTAAGAATCTAGAAAAAGCAAAACATCTTTAATGGAACAAGAATCAGTTGAACAGCACTCTTCTTCATAGCAACGCTGTATATAAAAAGACAGTGGAGTCATTTGTTTTAAAGTATTGGAGGAATACGAGTTGCAACTTAGAACTGTTTATCCCTCCACATTGACATTTCAGTGGTAGAGCGTAATTTAAGAAAATCTATTCATGCACTTAAGCCTCTGAAGTTAAAAGTCAGCATAGAAAGCACCTTTAGAGAAAGTAGAAAAATACACATATGCTGGAAATGCTGACATGAAACCATGAGAAGTCAGGGTTTTAAGGTACCTTGGCAAAACCATTTAAAAAGAAGTATGATAACTCTCCACAAAAATAAGAAATAAATATATATGTATATATGTGTATATATATATATATTCACAATGCTCTTTCAGAGGACAAGGGAGAACTTAGAGACATTTGGAAAATGTTAAAGTTATTGTTTTGCTTAAAGAAGAAAGTGGAAAAAAGCAGAAAGAATTGTAAAAGTTAAAATAAAGATGTAAGATAAAAATGTGTAAATATATAATCACTGCCAATGTAAATTGGTTAGAATTAAAATTAAAAAGCACAGGCCTTCAGACTATAAATATCCGGCTTTTAATGAAAGATACATCTAAAACATAGAATATGTAAAACTTGAAAGTGTCGACGAATGATAAAACGTTACGCTTTTGAAGATTTAAAGTTAGTTTTATGCAGAAGTTTTACCGAAGACTGCAGAGGACTACAGCCTGCCTGACACAAGCCTCCTGGAGAGGCTCTGTCCGGCTCCTCCAGCACGGTGTTTCAGCTCACAGCATACAGACAGGCTCTGGGCTTTCAGTATGTGCAAAATCACATCTAGTTGGTTCAAAAGTTAAAGTAAAGCAGAAGGACATCAAGGTTTGGATGTAAGAGTGCATCTGGTTATGGATTATAGAGGCACAATCACTAATTGTGGCAGACATTATCTTAGGTACAGAAAAAGACAAGGAAGAAAAAAAAAGACAGGGGCCAGAGTCATTTATTTTGTAAGGAATATAGCGACTCTGGAATAATATTGGGAGGTGGATGTCGCATGTGCTGTGCCCTGTTTTGTCTTCAAAGCATCATCCTGCAGAGCTACACATTGCCACAGAGTCTGGGCTTTGGGACGTTATGTTGGCAAGCAAAAATGAGCAGACCTGGCTTCTTAAACATCGTTGCTTTTTACTCACAAAAGTTAAAGACTAGAAAAGGATATATCAGCAATAAACCAATCAAATGGTGGTCGTCCACTGACATCAGATGAAACATATTTAACCAAGAAAATCTCTCTGGAGTCCCTAAATAATACTAAAGTGTTTAATTCAAGAAGATATAAGATTCTTCTAAAAATGGAAGCATAAAATAAAATACTGCCTGAATAAATATACAGAGCAAACAGTAAATTGCAAGAAGAAATGAGCAAATCCATCATCGTGGCAGGAGATTTCAACCTAGATCTAGATCACTGTTCTGTCGTAAGAAAATATAAGAAATATTCAGAGGACTCAAACCTATTAGCAAGAAGAGAACAAGTGATCCCCTCTCAGGGTGGGCAAGGGACTTGAAGAGAAACTTCTTTGAAGAAGACAGGCACAGGGCCTATAAACATGAAAAAATGCTCATCATCCTTAATCATCAGAGAAATGCAAATCATAACTACTTTGAGATATCTAACTCCAGTGAGATTAGCCCATATCACAAAATCCCAAAATCACAGATGCTGGCGTGGTTGTGGAGAAAAGGGAACACTTCTACACTGCTGGTGGGATTGCAAACAAATACGTTCCTTTTGGAAAGACATCTGGAGAACACTTAGAGAACTAAAAATAGACCTGCCATTTGATCCTATAATTTCCTCTATTAGGTACATATCCAGTAGACCAAAAATTACACTACAATAAAGATATTTGTATCAGAATGTTCATTGCAGTCCAATTCATAATTGGCTAGGTCATGAAAGAAGCCCAAGAGCCCATCGATCCATGAATGGATCAATAAATTGTGGTATATGTACACCATGGAATACGATGCAGCCATTAAGAAAGACGGAGACTTTACCTCCTTCATGTTTACATGGATGGAGCTAGAAAATATTCTTAGCAAAGTATCCCAAGAATGGAATAAAAAGTATCCAATGTACTCAGCCCTAGGAATATGGGGAGAGGGGAGGGTGGAGGGTGGGTGGAGGGAGGGTGATTGGTGGGATCACACCTATGTTTCATCCTATAAGGGTACATGTGAATCTCTCTAAATGTAGAATATAAATGTCTTAACACCATAACTAAGAAAAAGACATGAAGGCTATGTTAACCAGTTGGATGAAAGTATTTCAAATTGTATACAGAAACAGTACACTATACCCCACGATAGTATTAATGTACACTGCTATGATTTAATAAATAAATAAATAAATATATATATATATAAGAAATATAAGAAAAAACATTTGTGGGTGGCATCTGTGGTTTAATGAGTAGGGCACCAGCCCCACATACTGAGGGTGGCGGGTTCAAACCTGGCCTCGGCCAAACTGCAACAAAAAATAGCCAGGTATTGTGTCAGGTGCCTGTGGTCCCAGCTACTCCAGAGGCTGAGGTGAGAGAATCGCTTAAGCCCAAGAGCTGGAGGTTGCTGTGAGCTGTGATGCCACAGCACTCTACCCAGGGTGACAGAATGAGACTTTATCTCTTAAAAAAATTTTTTTTGAACTAACAAGCATATATATGAGCTATATAGACATATGTATACATTCATATATATGTACATTTTATATATGTATATATGTACATTCATATATATACACACATACATATATATGTACATTTTGAACTAACAAGTATAATTATATATGAACTATATAGACATATGTATACATTCATATATATAATACATACACATACATATATGTACATACATATATATTCATTTATATAGAAACTTTATATATATGAACTTTAAGGTAAGAAAAAGGATCTTCTCCAGCAATTTTTCATGGACTTTTTTCCATGGTTTTTTTTCTGTTTCGTCTTTCTGGTCCCTTGTTTTCCTCTGATTTCTCTACAGTTGACTTTGGGAATGAGGCCAGCATCCACTGCTCATTTTTCTTCTTATTCATGCAAGAACTTGGGCCTGCTTTTTTAATTTTCTTTTTCTTAACAGAAGAAATAAATGATTACAAACTTAAAATATCTGAAACTGATTCCTAGTTTACTGGATTAGAATTAGAGCCAGAGGATAAAAAAAAAAGCTAGGTCACAAACCATAGAAACTCCTATTTTAAAGATTCTAGTGCATTAGAATTTTTTAAATATACAACTATATCATCACACCTTTTACTTTTAAAATTCTATGGAAATTTTAAATAAGCCATCTGAAGTCTTTTTGGGATGAGATGTTTGTAAACAATCCTAAGTATTCAAAGATAATTGAATATCCAAGAAGGAACACCATGCCAGGCTAGTTTCTGCTGAGGAATGATGCACTGGGAAATTGCCAGTCCATTCACCCAGACTCTGTAAACATTCAGGAATGCGCAGACCTGCCAGAGTTACCAGAATACTTAGGAGAGGCCACGAGAGTATCAATGCTGCCTTTAAACAGGGGACTTGGGCTTCCTGAAAAGCTCACTGAGATCCTCACTTCAGTCCTATGCCACAGGAAACTTTAATCTCTAGCGAGGGATCTGGAGTCTACAAATGTCTGAGCATTCAAGTTGGCGAATGCGGCTGTGTCCCCTTCTTTGTGAAGGAAATCTGCCTACACAGATAGGTTCTTGTAAACTTTGTGTGTCACTTGGTGTCTTATCAATAATTATTACCCTCATGACAACTACTTAGTACTTAACAAACAGCTAAAGAAAATGTGGAAACAAATGAAACTCAAGAAATAACATCATGTTATTCCTACTGGGATGTCTTTACATAATTTGTACTATGTTAATAGAGGCAGAAATATAACATAGCTTGAAACTATGTTATATTGAAACAATGTTATATTAAAACATAAAAAGGTATTTTAGAATATATGATATGTAAAAAGTACATTATCCTAAAGAATTTTGAAAAACATCAGTATTTGCTGATCTGATAGTGGATATGCAGAGGTTAGCATACTTATTATTAATATTAATTATTATTATTAGAAAGGCTGCTAAGTAAAAAATGGGAGAAAGCATATGAGCTTTAGGATCAGACTCGCTGTTTAAATACTGGCTTTATTAGCTTTATGGTAATATTAGAAATATACCGGCTGCAAGAACTCCAAAATTGAAGTAATGCTACAAAACAAGAGAATTTTATTTCTCACTAAATATTTGTCCGAGTGGGTGTTCTCAGTACTTCCTAGTTTAGTTAATGATTTTATAGTATTTTCTAGTTCACTTAATTACCTTTAATTTAATTTAGAATGATTTTTAACAGAAGACTCTGTAACTGTAATTAAACTTTAAATTCAACATCACCAGCATTTTGTGTTTTATGAATTAAATTTTTCTTTATCGATTTTGTGTCGACTTCTTGCTTTCCCTTGAATCGCTGTTGTCCAACTGTCATGTTACTGTAAACAGAGCTTCTCAACTCCGAAAGTCATATTGATAAACACCATGAACTAAAGAATTTCATTGAACTTATGTTTGGCAGAAATTCCAAAATTTAAGAAATGGCAAGTTCATAATAATAAATTCACAGGTAAAAATATCATTACTCTGGGGAGAGGAAAAATAGATCCATATAAATTCCTCAAACCTATGGGTCAGCTACTCCTAATGTATTGAAATTGTTTTTCCCTTTTCTCCCAGCAAAACCCAGTTCAAGTAGAAAATGAGCAGGAAGGCAGGACACAGCCGTTGTGAAGGGCAGAGTGCGGTGAGTGAGGTCTCACTGGGTTTCAGCAGAGCTGGTTTCCCCACCAATCAACTTCCTCAGCCTTGCTGGGTTGAAAGTCAGCACAGCAGCGGTCTCCCCACAGCTAGCCTGCTGTCCTCACAAGGTCACGGATAGTGGACGTCGGGGAAACCCAGTGACAGAAGTATGGGCATGTTTGCTGCTGACTACCACGCAGGTGCCCCGGAGCCCCTCCCTGGAGGAAACACATCTAAATACCATCGGGGAGCTCCCGGAGAGGCTCAATGCTACTATCTTAGTGACTGGGGCGCTGAGGCAAGAGGATCACGTGAGGCCAGCAGTCCGAGACTAGCCTGGACAACTTAAGGAGACCACGTCTCTGGGAGATAAAAAAGAAAAAAATAGTGTGGTGGTGCACACCTGCACGTGTGGTCCTGGCTGCTGGGGAAACTGAGGTAGGAGGGTTGCTTGAGCCCAGGAGTTGGAGGCTACAGTGACCTCTGATTGCCTTTATATAAAACAACCTCTGGTAATGAATCTCGGCGGCACTTACTGCTGGTGGCTTATAATTCTTTACATCCTCAGAACTAGAAAGAAAGGGCAGTAGGGGACTGTCAAAAGATGACTAGATTCCTTGCGTCCTTTGCTGCTTAAATACTCTACCAGGGGTGTCCAACCTGCAGTCCATGGGCAGCATTCTGATTGTTCATGGACTGCTTTGCTTACCTTTGGTGTTGTATATCATGAAAAGTATGCACAGACCTTTTTGTTGTTGTTGTTCATCAGCTTTCATTAGTTTTTGTATTTAATGTGTGGCCCAAGGAAACTCTTATTCTTAAAATTTGCAATAGAGAAAAAGAAAGGTTGGAGGCCCTTGTTTCCAGACTCTCTTCTACCAGCTGATCAGTATTGAGTTTAGTGAACTACTTCTTTCCCTTTAAAAATATTTTTGGGATTCTGTTTCAACATGTTGGAAGCTTTCCTACAAATAAAACTAATGCATTTCAATCTTAAACATATTTAAGTGTAACTATGGCTTCAAAGAAGCTATTGATTCTGAAGTAGTGGGTTTTACTTTAATTGATAGCTTTAAAAAAAACTGTTAGGATTTTAATTGTCATGCAGACGTCTTAGTAATAAATATTTGGTTTTCTACAGATTTTAATTTCACTCCAGTAGATAAGCTCAATAAAGGTCACATCCTGACACCAAATCCCTTCACCCCCAGAAAAATGTTCTCACCATCAGGGGCAAATCAAATCAATGATTATTAATTGCTCTCTGGACTTGTCTTTAGCTCTTGGAATAGTTTCCAGCATGGCTCTGACTGGCATTCCCTGTATTCATCCCTGAATCACCTGTGTGAGAGTCAAGGCCTCTAGCCCTAAAGACCCTGAACTGAGTACTTGCTTCCTCTGTTTAGAAGGGGTTGTCCCTGTTTGGCTCCTGGTTTAGCCTCTAAAAGAGTAAATAATGAGTAAATTGGGACTGGCAATGCTTTACTGCTTTACTGACAGAAATAGCTACCAGCTGTGTTACCTAGAGAAGGTCAAAAGAGCCACGAGTAATTCCTTCTTAACAAAACACCATCTTCATTTTTCTCTTCTATTCTGGAGAAACCTATCCAACAGGTAGGAACCCTTGTTTTTTTCCCCCCTTTTCAAGTAAGGATTGTTCAAATCTAAATAACTTTAGCTAACTGAGCAGTAATACATGGTAATAAATAGTTTTAGGGCTGGTCTGAATAAAAAATAGCAGCAGCTTCAAACCAGCTGGTCAGCCCTGTGATCTTTTATGAGCATCTGGGCTGTTTTTCCAGCATATTCAGTGGCACAAGCTTTTGTAGGAAATAGATACCAAAAAATACAGTGACCTTCTATTGTACCTAATCACTCTAGATGTGCCATAAGTATTTAAACAAACTCAAATTTTAATTGGACCAACAAGAAAAATCTGATGCATTTTGCACTGTGAATAGCGTGCATGGTTCATTTCCTTTTAAAAGGAATGCAGACTCCTTTCATCTGGTGTTCTGCCCACTAGTAATAATAGTAGCTATAAAAGGCTAATCAATTCCTACCGAGAATGGAAATTCTATGTGAGGAAAAGACTGTGATAGTTAATGGTAATCTTTTTAAAGAACAAAAACGAAGATCATTTCTTTAACTTACTAATTCTTTTGCCCAACACTTTTCATATCCTTTTACTTCCGTGTTTTTTGTTTGTTTTGTTCACTTAAAGATAAAATATTTAGTATCTTGGTGCAGTATCCACTGTGTTGCATCAGACCCACGGCTCTAACACATCAGAGAATTATAATAAATGTCAAATACTTAACAGAATGTTTAGCTATGCTACGTCCCATAATACTTAGGCTTTTTAAAGGGTTTATGAAGAGGAAAACCTTTTATATAGACTTAATATAATACTTTGCTACATAGCAATGATGGTAATAGTGATGATAATAATAGAATAATAAAACTTACATTTAAGTTCTTGTAAATATCACTGAGTAGTAGTAAAGAGAATGTATATAGTTTTTGAATTTTATTTTGAACAGAATAGCTAGAAAAGACAGTCTTAGGGTAATTGGAGAAAAAATTTTTATTTCAATAGATTCAAGGATAGAAGTGATTTTCAGTTACATAGATGAGTTGTATGGGAATGATATTGATGTTTTTAGTGTACTTATCACACAGAAAGTATACATAGTACAGGGTAGGTAATTTATCCTCTCTCACCTCCCCTGCCCTTCTCCTTTCTGAGTTTTCAGTGTCCTTTTCAATACTCTCTATGCCCCTGCTCAGCTCCAACTTCTAAGTGAGAGCATGTGATGCTTGGTTTTCCATTCCCTTGTTCCTTTGATTAGGGTAATGGCCTCCAGTTCTGTTCAAGTTGCTTCAAAAGACATGATCTCACTCTTTCTTATGCCTGGGTAGTATTCCTTGGTGTATATATACCACATTTTCATTATCTACTCCTTGGTTAAGGGGCATTTAAGGTGTTTCCACATCTTTGCAGTTGTAAATTTTGCTGCAGTAAACTTACAATTGCAGGTGTCTTTCTTATAGAATGGCTTATTATCCTTTGGGTAGATATCCAGTGGTGAGATTGCTGGATTAAATTAGTAGATCTTTTAGTTTGTTGAGGACTCTCCATACTGTTTCCCATAGAGGCTATACTAATTTACATTCCCACTAACAGTGAATAAGTATTTCTTTTTCACCACATCCACATCAATATTTACTGTTTTAAAATTTTTTAATAATGGCCATTCTGACTAGGGGAAGGTGGTCTCTCACTATAGTTTTAATTTGCATTTCCCTGATGGTTAGTGATGTTGCGTGTTTGTTTTTCATGTTTCTTGGCCATTTGTTTCTCATCATTTGAAAAATGTTCATGTCTTTCCCCACTTTTTAAATGATTTTTTCCTTGCTGATTTGTTTGAGTTTCTTGTACACTCTAGTAGTCCTTTGTCAGATATATAGTTTGTGAATATTTTTTTTCCACTCTGTAGGTTGTCTGTTGTTTCTTTTATTGGAGAAATTTGAAGACTATGTGTTAGGTAATATTAGGAAGTTATTGTTTATTGTTTAACTGTGTTTTTCTATTTTGTATGATAAAATAGCATTACAATAAATTTAGGGAGAAATGTCATGGTCTTTATAATTTACTTTTACTTTTTTTTTTTTTTTTGAGACAGAGTCACAGCTCACAGCAACTGCAAACCCTTGGGCTTAAGCAATTCTTTTGCCTCCACCTCCAAGTAGCTGGGACTACAGGTGCCAGCCACAATGCCTGGCTCTTTTTATTTTTTTCAGTTGTTGTTGTTGTTGTTGACATTATTGTTTAGCCAGTCCAGGCCAGGTTCTAATTCAGCAGGCTGGGTGTATGTGGCCAGCTCCCTACCCACTGAGTTACAGGTGCCACCCTACTTTCACATTTTTAACAAAAAACCACAGAAATTAAATATGGCATGATACTAGTTATAAGTCTAAGTTGTATGTATATTGATTTTTTCATACTCTTCTCTCTACCTTTTTGCCATTTAAAGTTTTTCATAATGAAAATCACAAAAATAAGAAAACAGAAGGAAAGGAAGGGAAAATATCAGTGTGTAATAAAAAAGCAAAACAATGACTATAGAATTGTAGTAGAAGTCAAGATAGAGGTTCTAACTTCTCTAATTGTATGTATGCAATCATAGGAATGCCATATAATTGATCTGAATTTTTTTTTAATTTTTAAAATGGAAATAATCTATAATGAAATACTATGACATATTCACTAGATCTGTGC
Source organism: Otolemur garnettii (assembly GCF_000181295.1). Lineage (NCBI taxonomy): Eukaryota > Metazoa > Chordata > Mammalia > Primates > Galagidae > Otolemur > Otolemur garnettii. The sequence goes on along the minus strand of NW_003852397.1, from coordinate 16,475,495 downwards.
TCTCAACCCCTGGGTCACAGACCACTACCAGTCCATGGCCTGTTAAGGTCCAGGCTACACTTGTATTTATGGCTGTTCCCCATCACTTGCACCACTGCGTGAGCTCTGCCACCTGATAAATAAGCAGAAATATATCTATTTAGAAAGCATTAGGTTTTCATAGGAGTGAAAACCCTACAGCAAACTGCGTACACAGACGATCTAGGTTGCATATTTCTTACAAAAATCTAACCACCCTTCTACTGTTTGTGGAAAAATTGTCTTCCATGAAATTGGTCCCTGGTGCCAAAAAGGTTGGGGACCACTGCCCTAGATGATTAAAATTAAAATAAATGATAATATGAAGTCCTGACAGGCATATAGAGCAAATGAAGCATACATTGTACATTGCTGACAGGTGTATAAAATTGTATAACTTTATACAAGAATTTCCACTTTGGGAAATTCTTCACCATCTTCTATGAAACATGTATGTAACCTATGGCTAAACAATTTTATTACTAAATACAAAAGACAAATAAATACATAGGCCAACATAAATATATGTACAAAATGTTCACAGCTGTTTTTTGTTTCCATACCAGCACAAAACTGCAAACAACTAGATGCCCATCGACAGATGAAAGGACAAACAATTGTTTATTGCAGCAATAAAAAATGACAAGTTCTGAGAAATTCAATAACATGGTTGAGACTCAAACATGTTGTATTATAGTGACAGAAAGTACTCAAGCAGAAAGACATATTAATTCTATGATTCTGTGTGTATTAAATTCACAAACATGCATAACTAAGCAGTGATAATAGAAGAAGGATAATGAAAAGCTTATAGGATCCTGGAAATATTTTATATCTTGATTTTTCCTCAGGCATATACATAGATATATATATATATATATAATCATGCTTTGCAGTTTAGTTGAGATTGCTTTATACACTTTTCTGTATCTGTGTTATCTTCAATTAAATAGACTAAATAACAATATTAATATCCAAATTTCAGGAGAGAAGAACAAAAAATTCCAAAATTTTTGTTAAAAGCATGAGTCTGTTTTTCTAATATGACCAACATTATTTTTATTTGTGCTAAATTTTACTCACTTTTTACCTAAATGCAATTCATCTTGGTCTGAGCCTTAATATTATTCTTAAATTACCATTCACACAGTTCTATTGATAAGGGAAAAATTAGATAAATATACAAATATAAAATATATATTCATTTTCACTTGCCAAATATTCACACAATAGTTTGCTGAGTGCCTAGTATATACCAAACACTGTGCTAGGTGCTAATGACACAAAATTAAATAAAACTTTATGTCTTCTCTTCATATCTTCACATTTTAGTCGAAAACTGTATTGCAAAACAATTTGATTACTTGAATTTTATTCAATTTCACATTTTTTAATTTTTTAATTAATCATAACTGTATACATTAGTGCATTTAGGGGTATAATGTGCTGATTTGATACACAATGTGGAAAGCTTACATCAAACTTGTTAACATAACTGTTACCTGATTTACTTATTTGCTGTGGTAAGACATTATACTCTACTCTTAATAGTTGTGAAATGTACCATTGAATTATGCAGATGGTAGATGAGGTCCTACCAAACACTCTCCCTCCTCCCTGTCTCCTCCCCTTCCCTCTTTCTTTCTGGACTATAGTTTTATTTTATCATTTGTATGCATGTGTAGGTGATTATATATTGGTTTCATAACAGTATTGAGTACATTGGGTACCTTTTCTTTTATTCTTGAGATACTTTACTAAGAAGAATATGCTCCAACTCCATCCAGGTAAACATAAAACATGTGAAGTATCCATCTTTTTTATGGCTGCATAGTATTCCATGGTGTGCATATACCACAATTTGTTAATTCACAAAGGGAGCCAATATCATGATTATACTTCAAAAACAGAGCACAAATAGAGTTTTTATTGACATGCAACCTAAACTAAATGCATTTATTTCCATTTGCTCCTAAAAAGTTTCTGAAAGTTAAAAGGTATTTTATGTTGAATTTCTTTTAAAAATAATTTAAAATTCTGAATTTCAGATTATTAAAAATATATTAAACATGATAATTATTTAAATCTATTTTGAAACTATAAATTGTTATACAGATCATAATTTGAAATCTATGAAATCTTCCTTAGAACTGTATGAATTACAGGTCTTATTTTATAAGATAATTATTTTAAATTCCCTGCTGTAGATTACTTTCGCATTTTATCTTCCATTTCCTCCATTGAAATCCCTCAGTGAATAAAACATTCTTTTATGCCTTCCATGTTCTCTGACAAAGAATAGCAAGTTAGCTTGCTTCCTAAGGTTTGAGGCTTGCTTTTTAAATAGGAGATTTTAGTGCTCAGCCCTTCAAATGTCACTCATCGAGAAGACTTCAGTATAAGTACTGAACTCTGTTGATTCTCATCTTTTAAAGCCTTAACTACAAATTGATCTTACAGGAAGTGCACAAGCGATGCACAACATGCCAAGCAGTATGTGATCATTTGGGCAAAAGATTTGAAAACAGTGAATTACTCCCAAACCTCTGGAGACCTTTTTATAATTCAGGCACAGAGAGCCCCCATTCTGAAAGGTGATACATCTTTTTAAACACCCTGCTTTCCTGTTCTCATCTCCTAAGGATTCATTTCATAAAAAATGTTAGTTGGCATTATAAACAGATGCCAGAATGCACTCATCCCGCTCATGAAAAATTCAGCATAATTTTAGCAAAGCATAGCAAACTCACTTATTAGGGAAAAATGCATCGTCTGATAGATGACCATGATTATCAGGTAAATTATTCATTTCTCTTCACAAAGCAATCACCCAGTGAAGACTCGGTCATTATTCACAGGTTGTCAGAGAATATGAGGTGAAGAGGGATGTGATGAGTGAGCAGCAGTGCTGCCATGTGAGTTACAGAGAAGTGCCAGAATGCCCAAACGCTGAATGCTATTTATTATAGTAAGTCCAATTGAAGCCAGGATGAACTAGCGCCACAAACTTGCAGCAAGACCACTATCAAATTAACATCTCAGGGCTGCAAAACTAGTCTAAAACCATGTGGAATCCTGGGAACCCAGAAACTATTTCCTTTCAGAAACACAGAAGCTGAAATCTATCGTCTATGTTATAGTCGTAAACAAAAATACATGACAATTCTATCTTCAAACACTTTCAAGAACAAAAATATTTATGAACCACAGACAGCACTGATGAAGTTACATATTGAGGTATTAGTGAGAGACTGAACTTTGAAATGATCTGGATTCCATTTATCAGATTATACTACAGATCATTATATACTCTTACAGATTATAAAGTATGAGACAGTATAAAGGATTAGAAAATCCTAAATGCTACATGTGAATTAGATGGTGCAACATATACCATTCTAAGCAAGGGTACTGATTGCAGAGTGTGTTTTTTTTAATTATAGTTATATTGAGTACAGTTTTGCAAAATAATTTATTTACCTTTTGAACCAATTTTAGCCACCTTTTATTCTCATTCAGACTTTTTAGTGAATATTTATGACCTGTGTTATCCAATTATATTCAATGTTGGTTTTTGAGATGAAGTGTAGCCAGAATGGTTCTGCCCTTTCATGTCTGCAAATACTCATGGAGGACATAATAAAATAGAGTATGTTTAAAATTTTTTTTAATTGACCATGATTTTACATATTCTGGGGGTTGCTGATAATATTCCGATGCATATAATGTATAGTGAACAAAGCTGGAAGCATCACACTACCAGACTTCAAAATACACTACAAATTTTTAGTAACCAAAGCAACATGGTACTGAAATAAAAACAGGCACACAGACCCATGGAACAGAATAGAGAACTCAGAAATTAATCCATGTATCTATAGATGTCACCCATCTTCACCAAAAACATAAGAGTTTTTGTCTTCTAGCTGAGAGGTAGGGTCTTCATAGCTCATCACCCAAGACTCAATCCTATTTTATCTCAAGGTCTATCTGTACCTCAGAGTTGTTATATGACTTGTAGTTAGGCACAGCAATATACGAGTTATTCTGCAATGCATGACTCTATTTTTTTTTAATTAGGTTACACTGATTGCATTTGTTAGGTGAAGTCCCTCTTACAATTGTGTCCCACCCCCAATAGGTGTGTCATACGCTGTGAAACCCCATCACCCACCCTCCTCCCCTCTCCCTGTTCCCTCATTCCCCAACCCCCATCTTAAATTAAATAATCGACTGCCTTCATGTTAGAATTAAATAGATTGGATTCTTGCTTCTCCATTATTGCGATACTTTACTAAGAAGAATGTGTCCCAACTCATCCAAGTAAATATAAAAGATGTAAAGTCTCTATCTTTTTAAACGGCTGAATAGTATTCCATGGTATATACATACCACAGCTTGTTAATCCATTCTAACATTGTTTACACATTTTGGAGATTGTAAATTGAGCTGCAATATAAAGTCTAGTGCAAATGTTCTTATAATAAAAGGATATTTTTTCTTCTGGGTAGATACCTCATAATGGGATTGCAGGATCAAATGGGAGATCTAATTTGAATTCTTTGAGGATTCTCCATGCTTTCTTCCAAAATGGTTGTATTAGTTTGCAGTCCCACCAGCAATGTAAAAGTGTTCCCTTCTCTTCACCTCCACACCAGCATCTGCAGTTTTGAGACTTCATGTTGTGGCCTATTCTTGCTGAGTACAGTTGATATCTCAGGGTGGTTTTGATTTGCGTTTCTCTGATAATCAAGGATGATGAACATTTTTTTCAACTATTTGTTAGCCATTCTATCTTCGTCAGAGAAAGTTCTGTTCATATCTCTTGCCCAGTGGCAGATGGGATTGTTTACTGTTTTTTCGTTGATTAATTTGAGTTCTTTGTAGATTCTAGTTATCAACCCTTTGTCAGATTGATACTCTGAAAACATTCTTTCCCATTCTGAAGGTTGTCTTTTTGCTTTGCTTGTTGTGTACTTAGCTGTGCAGAAGCTTTTCAGCTTAATTCAGTCCTATTTGTTAATTTTTGTTGTTGCTATGGCCGCTAAAGTCTTTATCATAAAGTCTTTCCCCAATCCAACATTGTCAAGTGTTTTCCCCACACTTTCTTCTAAAATTTTTTTCATTTCATGTCTTAGATTTAAGGCTTTTATCCATCTTGAGTCAATTTTTGTAAGTGGTAAAAGGCATGGGTCCAGCTTCAATCTTTTACATGTGATTATCCAGTTCTCCCAGAACCACTTGTTGAATGGGGATTCTTTGCCCCACTGTATGTTTTTGATTGGCTTATCAAAGATCAGATGGCAAGTAGAGATTGGTTTAATCTCTTGGTTTTTTATTATGTTCCATAAGACTGTGTCTCTATTTTTGGGCCAATACCATGCTGTTTTGACTACTGTGGACTTCTAATATAGCCTGAAGTCTGGTAGGGTGATACCTTCAACTTTGTTTTCATTACTAAGAATAGCTTTAGCTATACAGGTTTTTTTCTGGTTCCATACAAATTAAGCACTATTTTTTTTTCTAGTTCTTCAAAATATGATGTTGGTATTTTAGTGGAAATCGCATTGAATCTGTAGATTTCTGTAGGTAGAAGAGACATTTTGACAATGTTGATTCTTCCCAGCCAAGAGCATGGTATGTTCTTCCATTTGTTAGTGTCCTCTGCTATTTCTTTTCTTAGGGTTTGATCATTCTCTTTGATCTTTCACCTCTTTTATTAGGTATATTCCTATGTATTTCATTTTCTTTGAAGCTAGTCTGAAAGAAATTGTGTTCTTGATTTGCTTCTCAACTTGGCTATTATTGGCATATACAAAGGCTATTGATTTATGGACATTGATTTTATACCCTGAGACATTACTCTGTTTCCTGATCACTTCCAGGAGTTTTGTGGTTGAGTCTTTGGGGATTTCTAAGATAATATCATCAGCAAAGAGTGAGAGTTTGACCTCCCCAGCCCCCATTTAGATGCCCTTCATATTGTTCTCTTGCCTGATTGCATTGGCTAGAACTTCTAGCACAATGTTGAAAAGTAGTGGTGATAGTGAACATCTTTGTCTAGTTCCAGTTCTAAGTGGAAAAGCTTTCAGTTTTATACCATTTAGTATGATGTTAGCTGTGGGTTTATCACAGATAGCTTCAGTCAGCTTAAGAAATATGGCACCTATGCCTATTTTCTTAAGTGTTATTGTTGGAAAAGGATGCTGAATTTTGTCAAATGTTTTTTTCTGCATCTATTGAAAGGTTTTGTCCTTTAGTCTGGGTGTTTAGTTTGCTGGCAGTCCATTGTGATGGTCAGTGTGTAGAATAGGTCTAGTATTTCCTGTAGAACTGGACTTGTGGCAAACTTCCTCAACGTTTGCATATCAGTAAATAATTTGATTTTAAAGCTTAGCCTAGCAGGAAATAGAATTATAGGCTGAAAACTATTTGTTTCAGTAGATTGAAGGTAGATGGCTATTCTCTTCTGGCTAGAAAAGTTTCATTTGAGAAGTCCTCTGTCATCCTAATATATTTGTACCTGTAGGTTATGTGGCACTTACTTCTGGCTTCTTGCAGAATCTTCTTCATCTTGATTTCACAATGTGTCTTGGAAAGTCTCTGTTTGAGTTGAGATGACCTGGGTTCGATATACCTCTGAAGGAGTATGTCAAAATCTTTGGTGATACTTGGGAAATTTTCATTTATGATATCCTCTAGTAGGTCTTCCATTCCTCTGGGGCATTCTTCTTCCTCTTTGGGATACCTGTAATTCTTATGTTTGATGCTTCATGAAGTCCCATAATTTTCTCAGTGAACATTCAGCTTTCTTTCTCTTTTTTTCTGTCTCTTTAACTGCCTGTGTTAGCTCAAGATCTTTTCCCTCTAACTCTGAGATCCTTTCTCCTGCATGTTCTAATTTGCTATTGATACTTTCTACTGCATCTTTAAGTTTCCTGATTGACTGCTTCAATTCTTTATGCTCCACTATATCCTTTCTATATCCTTCATATTGTTCATCTCTTATTTGATTCTGTTTTTAAATTTCCTTTGGTTATTTTCCACCCTCTCAGCAATTTCCTTCATTGCTTTTACCATCCATATTTTAAATTTCCTTTCTGTTATTTCTAACATTTCTTTATAGGTGGAATCCTCTGCAGTAGCTACTTCATGGTCCCTTGAGGAAGTTCTCTGTTCTGGTTTTTTATGTTGCCAAGATTTTTCTGCTGTTTCTTCCTCATGAGTGTTTTCTTTTGTTTGATTCCTTGCTACACTTTTTCGTCTCACCTCTTCCTGCTCATTAAGTCACTGTGCCTCTGATCTAAGGTGTTGATGTGTCCTTTTGGTATTGGACTAAAAGGACAAGAAGATTGAAGAGCAAGAAGGGATAAACGATTTAAAAAGAGAGAGAGAGAACGAAAAGAGAAAGGAAATGAGGGAGTAAACGGCAAAATTGACAAAAAAAGAAGGGAGGGACAGAAAGAGAGAGACACGAGGAATAGTGGTATACAGTAGAGTACTTTGACCAACATCCACAAATCCCAAACTCTGGGGAGCTGGGTTGGGTAAGTCCATTGAGATCTGGAGCTCTTTGCCAGCATAAGCAGACATAACACCCCACCTCCACCAAAAAAGTGAAGAAAAACAAAAATACTATAAATCAAAACAAACACACACAAAAAACCTTAAGAGATAAAATTGGAGGGGGATGAATTACAGGGGCAGAAAAGCTAGGAAAAATGAAGTCCTTATTACTAAAGAAGGAAACAATGAAAAATTATATGAGGAAAAAAAGAAGAAAAAACTAAAAGAAAACCTAGGGGGGGAAGTTGACAAAAATTTTTAAAAAGAAAAAAACAGATAGATATTTTGCTGTATAATGCCTGGGCAACAGGTGATCTTCTGGGGTATGAGATGCTAATCACAATGTGGATATAACTGTACAAGATGGAAAGTGGAAGCCTCTTTCTTTCCAAGGACACCATGTCCTGTCTTCTTGACTTCTTTACCTTCAATCCTCGCAGGGTTGGAGCCTGAAGGTTTCCTCCGCCTACTTACTAGACATGCCTTGAACTCTCCAAACCATGTCCCTTAGCTATGCAGTGGCTTTCCAGGAAAGGACATGTCACTCAGATCTCCCCAGGAGTGAATGCCCTGCTTATCAGGCACTCCAGAAGTGGCCAACTCTTTTTTTTTTTTTAAGAAAGTTTTTGAAAAAATTAGTAACTTTATTTCTCAGAGAAGTTTAAGTTTACAGAAAAATTAAACAGAAAATAGAGTTCCCAAGTATTCCTCCTTCTCCCTCACCCTGCAGCTTTAACCATCATTAACATCTTCCACTATTGTGGTCTGGAGGTAAGGGTTGTTATTGAAAATTTAATTGATTCCATATTAATAGATTATTATAACCAAGGATTAGTTTACATTAAGATACACTCTTTGTGTTGAATATTTTATGGAGTTACGAACATTCTTGTCCTAAAGAATGGTTTTACTGTACTGTCCTGAAGAATGGACACAGAAGTGTAGTCTCCATATATTTTCTTCTACTGTAAATCTGTGTCAGCATGTCTGTGAATGCCTCAGTGGCCTAACTGCAGATATTTGTATTGGTGGTTAACATGGCTTTTCTGGGAGTGAGGTGCTGGTTTGATTCTTAGTCTGGGGAGATGCTTGTGTGGTTGACAGGAGGCTACAGTACAAGCTTGCCAAAACTGGAAGCATTGGGCTGGTTTTCAAGCCATGGGCAGGCCCATGCGGCTGCTATTCCAACATAGGAGTTAGATACCATAGACAGGTCTGCTGGGCTGTTTTTCAGACCAAGGACACCCACATGGTGCCTGGACTCCATCAGGAGCAATCTTACCAGGAGTAGGTCCACTGGGCTGCTTCTTGGGTTCGGGGCACATACTCTTGTGTGTTGGCTGACTAGGCTCAGGATATGCTCACGAGGGTGCATTTGTCAGGCAGCTTCTTAGGCTGAGGACACACATGTGGTGCCTAGGCTTGCCAAGGGTGGCTTTACTGGGCTGCTTCTCAGGCCAGGGGCATGTGTGTAAGCCAGTTAGTCTAGCTCAGGGATGGGCTTATTTGGAGCAGGTCTCTTAGACTCTTTCTCAGGCAGAGAGCATGCATGTGTGCTGCCTGGCTTAGGTGCAGGCTTGCTGAAGGTGGGTCTGTTAGTCTGGCTTTACCACTGTGCAGGGCTACCAGTTGCTTGCAGGGCAGGGCATTGGGTGTACTTGGGCATTGGAGTCATGGGCATTTTAATGATTCTGGGCTCCAGTCAGTCAGTGCCATGACACTGCAGTCACCTGTGTAAACATGATAAAATAACAGCAATGCCTCAGGGATGGAGAGATTCAGGAACTATTGGCTCCCAGAGCATCTTACACTGTAACAGTGCCTTTGGTTTTCAAATGGCACTGGGCTATAGCAGTTAGGGTCACTGAGGGTGGGAGAGTGGACATTATGGGTTCCTATTCTGGAGCAAAGCAGTCATATGATTTCCAGGATGCTCACGACACTTTACTCAGGGCCTCACAGGACTGATGGATTCTTTTGTAGTAGTAAGGACTGCAGGTGTCTGAGGTTGTGATGGGGGCGCTTAGGGCCTGTGATTTACTTTTTCCCTGCATGGAGAAGTCCCTTATGGCTCTGAGGAGAGATGAGGTGGCAAAGTCAGGTGCTTTGCTTCCCTCTGTATGCTGCCTTGATGGGTTTCTGTGCTGCACAGGGATTTAACTCGTTTGTCTCTGTGCTCCAGTACTTTATTTCACACTCTTATGTTGAATTTATTTGTTTGTTGTTTGGGGATTTTTATGTGGGAGGAATGAGCACCAGCCACATCTAGCCAGCCATCTTCCTAACAGTACTCATCCTTTTAAGACTCAACTCCTATCACTCTTTTGGAATTGTATTCAGAAGTAAATATACATTTCTGTTGTATCATTCACATTGTAATAGTTTCCAGTGTTGCAGAGATCCTATGAAAGATCCAGAAGGAAATGTATGTCTAAAAAGTAGATCTGGAAACCTAGTACTATCTCATTAAACAGTAACTCCTTATTAGGGAAACTGGATTATGACTGTTCAAACACAGGGTTAAATCACTATCATAAACCACTACAAAACAACATTTAGGCTAACAGAAACTGATGTCTCAGTTCAATTTTTCACCCATGAAACCCTATACAAATTCAAACTGGCAAGTCTGAATCTGCCCTAGAGTTGTGGAATTGCAGGAGCAGAAACCAGGGACATTAAGAATTGACCTCCTCTTTCAGCCTTGACATTGGATTGTGTAAAAAGGCAGCTGAAAATTGGGTCTAGAGTAAGTTCACAAAGGAATCTATTTCTTATGAATGAGTGCTTACAATCACAAAGACAAAGAAAAATGTTGTACTGTGGGATCTTGGGCCTGAATTTCTATTTCTGCTTATCTTTTATTTCCTGCTTTACCCTTTCCTTTGAATTTTTAATTCCACAATTAATGACCTTTTTCTTTTTAATGATTATTTTGCAAGTAGTTGGCCTTTAAACAGGTTTTAGACTCTTTTGAAATGACTTGAGTTAGATGCGTCTATTTACACTCTGTACATCTAAAAGTGTCCAACACTAGACGTGGATTAACATTTAAGGACTGAGTAGAAAGTGCAGGAGAGCCTATGGGGAAATGGGAAAGACAGCGGAGAAAATGCTATGTAGGGTAAAAGGTAAGGTGACGACTAGGGGAGGCCATGTGTCCCTCAGTGGTCACAACAAATAGTTCTATCAGCATTGAGTAATTACTGGGGAACAATGAGTAAGAAGAAAGTTTTGAGAATGAATGGCCTAACACATAAGGCTTTGAACAAACAAATAAAACCAGACTATTGCATCCATCTACACTGGTTAACTCAATGATTCATAAAGGCTTCCTCCAGGTTTGAGCAGGTTCGACTGTATTACTTGATCTGCTCCACTTCTTTCTGGAAAGCTCCTTCCTCTGGATTATCTTAGAGATTCTACTAGAAGATATAAGGTTCTATATCATGAAAGGATTTTAGTTTTCATCACTTTGTCCTCACTCCCTTTTTCATAGCCATTGCTATGACTCAGATACAGGCTATGATCTAAGTGCTGGAGATAACTCTGTGAACATAATTCTTGCTTTGGGGTTTCTCATAGAGTATTGTGTGGATCAAACAAGTTATACACATATTCTTGTTTTTCTACACATCTACTAAGGATTTGATGCTCAGTTTAATTAAGTCTTAAAAAACTGTGAAGTCACTTATATCAGTCATTCAGGCAACCATAACAAAATGCCATAGATAGGGTGGTTGAAACAGTAGAAATTTATTTTCTCATGGTTCTGGAAACTAGAAATGCAAGGTGAAGGTGACAGGGTGATTGGGTTCTGGTAAGGTCTTTCTCCCTGGCTTGTAGTTCTCTGCCCTCTCACCATGTCTTCACACAGTGGAGAGAGAGCTCTGCTATCTCTTCCTCATCTTTAAAGACACTACCTGTATCAGATCAGGACTCCATCCCTGTGACCTCATTTAACCTTGTCCGTTTAATAGGCCTATCTCCAAAACAGTGACATGAAGGCTTAGGACTTCAACTTATGAATCTTGGGGAAACATAGTCTGGTCCATAGCATCACTTGTGAGTCTTCAGTAATTTCTCGCATCTACTTTAAAGCTTCCATTATCCTCCTGGTCTATCCACTTCAGTCAATTATTCCATATTAAATAATTTCCAATTTAGAAAACCATCTGTTATTCCTTTTCTTGCCTCCTAGCATATAGAATTTGTTGCAAAACTATCAGCATTTTGCTACATAATATTATATTCCAATTATCTAGTGCTGTGTTACAAATCACACTCAAACTCAGTGACCTAAAATAAGGATCACCATTTTATTACCTTGCCTAGTTTTTGTAGGTCAAGAACTTGGGGGAAGTCTTGGCTCTATGATTCTGCATCAAAGTCTTTATTAGTCTTCATGAGCTGCTAGAATAAGAAATCCAAGATCATGGTGCCAGCAGGATTGGTTTCTGGTGAGGAGCCCTCTTCCTGGCTTGCAGATACCATCTTTGTACTGTTTCCTTATATGGTCTTTATTCTGTGTGTGTCTGTGTGTGTGTGTGTGTGTGTGTGTGTATAAGAAAGAGAGAAGGAGATGGGGGGTGAGTGGGAGAGAGAGAGTGAGAGATCTTCTTATATGGACACCAGTCCTAACTGGATTAGGGCCTATTCTTAATTACCTCCTTAAAGGCCCTATTTGCAAATATAGTTACTTCGGGGTTTATGGCTTCAACATATGAATGAGAGGGGGAAGAATTCAGTCTGTAACAGACTCTTATGTGGTTTAGTCAGACAGTAGCTGGAGCTGAAACATAGGGGTTGGAGCAGCTGGGAGCTGATTTGGTCTCTCTCCCCATTTCTTATTCTGTCCCTCTCTTTCTTTCTCCCCCCACCTATTCCTAGGATCTTTCTATGTGCTCTTTCTAAGTTGACTGGTTTGGACTTGTTGGACAGCTAATCTGGGATCTGGCTTCCCCCAGAGCAAGTGTTTCAAGTGAGGAAGGCAGAAGAACACAGCCCTGTTACAGCATTGCCTTGAAAACCAAACCACATTGTCTCACTTCTGACATACTGTATTTGTTGAGGCTGAAGCCAACCAGGTCGAGGGGAGGGGACATGGACTCTACCTTGTGACAGAAGAAATATCAAAGGCACCTGGTTTTTTAAAAAGCATGTATGTTAGGTGGTATTCTTGCAGGAATCATGTTTCCATCAGTTTATATCTTTTATAGCTACTACAGGCCCAATATGGGAAGATATTCAGTAAATACTTTTCTAACAGGTTAATTGCTCTCAGCACGTTTTCCGAATTTAATCTTCTAGGGCAGTTTGTAAACAATTTACTCATTGTTGTTTATAACTGTAATTGAAAAGATGAGGTATACTTAGGATGCAAAACAAACAAACAAAAACCCAGCAGGACTCATGAAGAGTGTCTAACCACAGTTCCCTGGCAAGTGTATTAAATCCAAAATGAACCGTGGATGCCATTTTACTTGACACTGGTAATTCGCCATGGTCGTCTCTCACAGTGGATCCTCCTTATGGTCTGACTCTAATAGGCACTTTAGTAGTCAGCATTCTCGAGAGAAACAAAATCAATGAGATGAAACAGGGACACACAGAGAGAAAGAGAGTGACAAACAGATTTATTTAAAAAAAAAAATAGGAATTGATTCGTGTGATTATGGAGGCTGGAAGTCGAAAATCTTCACTGTTGGCTTCCAGGCTCAAGACCCAGGGAAGAGGTGAGGTTACAACTCAAGTGCCAAAGCAGTCTGCTGACAGAATTCCCTCTTCTATGGGGTAATCTACTTTACTCAGTGTATACTGATTGAAATATTAATCTTATCTTAAATAAATTCCATCAGAGCAATACCTAGAGATGTTTGACCAAATATCTAGGTACCACGGCCTAGCCAAGTTGATAAATGAAGTTAACCAACATGGATGCTTGGTAGGGTTGGTCAGTGCTTTCATAAGGAACATTTATAAACTTTAAACCCGCATCAGATTTTACTTATGAAATTATCTCAAACATTTATTGTCTGTATTCCACAAATTTCTCTTCATTGAATTGACTCTGTGTGTGCAAGATCCTCAGTGAGATAATGATGCAAAAACATTTGCCTACCTGCAGTTGTAAACAAACCGAGCACGGTAGCGGCTTAACACAATGAACATTCATTGCTCTCCCAAAGCCTAACACCCATGAGGCAGATCAGATACCCACATTCTTTCTAGCTGCACCTCTGCCTTCCTCTCCAGCCTCAGCATTCTCTCTACTTAGCTGGCATAACGGGAAAGGGAGAAAGTAAGAAGAAGGCCTGCCTAGGTGGAATCAAGGTAAGAAATATCATGTAGCAGTTTCTCAAAGAGTCAGTGGAAATCACAGGTCTTGGTGAACAATCTTAGGCTGCGACACAAACCATCATCTAGGGACGTGGAATCTGTTGGGGATTGCCCTCTACCCAGCAGTGAACCTGCGAGTAGTAGCAGCCTCTTTAGAATTCCTTTCCTCCTTACTGAAATCTGGCTAAAGATAGAATACTTACTATCCATTCTGTAAATACACATGAAGTATGGTGCCTCTCTTTAACTATCTATTTTAGTTTGAATCTTTAAGAAGAGAGAAGATTCTACAAAATTTCTCTTTGCTCGGAAACAAGAGATTAAAAGCAAGACTTCCAGGCTTCAGATCAATCACTGGTTCCATATGGTGAATGTTCTCTTTGATGGCCTTATTTAGAACTTCAAGAAATTTTGCTCAGATTTTAAATTCTCATTATGGCCCTTGCCAAAGCTTCTTAAATGCAAAGCAATCTTAAGTTTAAAAATTTAGAAATTGCTGAGGAGACATACCACTTGGAGCGGAAAACAACTGTGAGATGAAATGGGTCAGAGAGAAACAAAAAATTCTACCACATTCTGTAAGACTACCGCTCTCTGGAAATAAAAGTAACAAGATGTTCATTACAAGTTTTAAAGGTTCTTTTCTACATAGAGCTACATTCATTCTTCTGTAGCTTGCAGGTCCCACCCCAATTTATAGGAAGACATGAAATATAGCGAGTACAATTTTTCCCCTAACATTTGACACTTCCTTCACCTTTGGAAAGAATCCTAAAAGGATTTGGTATTATAACTCACATGTTTCTTTTGCTCTTCAAGCAGTATTGATCCCTTTCAAAATCCCTTCTTTCTCTTCGAGAAAAATGGACGTCTCTGTTTCTGCTGTGTATCCTATGTGGCCATTTTCAGGGGACCAAAAAGAAAACACATTCATTTTTTTCCCCCTAAGAACCACTCATTTCCTTATTAAATCAACTTTGGCCTACCTTACAATGCCTCAGTGACAACTGATTTTAACCCTTCTCAAAAACAGCATTTATTTTTACTAGGTCTTAAAGACATGTTGGTAATTTAACTCTTTTATCTGCAAAGGTCCTTTGCATATTTTATTTTGACATCTACAACGCTCATTTTTTTTTCCAAATTCTAATGTCTACTGAGTTTACCTATGAATATTTTTCCTTGCACAGTTTCCCACTTAAATTTCTAATTTTTATTATCTTCTTTACAGTAAAAGGAACCGTGCAATATTTTTTAAATAGAATACAGAAGTAAGAATAAGCAAGCAGCAGGAAAGTGTGCAGAGCCATCATAGTGATAGACTGGCAATATATTTGTAATTATTTCTATCATAACTCTTACAGTGATAGCGCACAATGACTTTAATAAAAGATATATGCATTTAAGTTTTCTTGGGAACGTCAAACACAATATGCTGGAGAGACATGCAAGGCATATTGCTGTACATACATAATGCCAGAAAATTGGAAATGACCTATTTAAAAAGTCTTTATCAAACCTAATGATTTATTTCCTCCATTTTCTATATGAACATATAGGTAAAATAGGCTAAAATATATATATTCCTAATTTGCACTGAAGATGGAAGAAAGGGAGAGATTAACATTTATTGAGAAGTCCTTAGAGTCAGGATCTTTCATACATATGATCTTATTGAATCTCACAATGATATATTCTAATTGTTATATGTGTATAATTGTTACAACCATATTTATTAGGAAATGAAGACTCAGTCCAAGTAATAAATATAAAGTTTAATTGCTAATAAAAGGCCATGATAGAATTTCAACCAACTCTGTGTGACACCAACTCTGCATGGGTATGATACTATGCCAAAGGTCCTGAGAGGAAGGAAAGTGTGTGGAATACATAGAATGGTTTTAAGCATGTTCATAAGTCATCCATGAAAAGAATATTTAGCTATCTTTAAGTCTATCCATTCAGCGTTGAAAGCTGAACAGATATTATTCAATTAGTCATGATGTAAGTTATGTTCCAAGTGGCGGTAAAGACTGAATTCGAATTTATCCAGACATTCTTTTCATGATTTCATGGATAACTAAGTTAAAATATCTGATGGTTCACTAAACACACAGAATTGTTTAATAAAGTGTCTTGCTGAATTGTTTTCTTTGCCTTCTTTGAGAATGGGGCAAAATAAGTTACTACCTTTTCCAAGTTCAGTAGCTAAGGGAGAGAATCTTCTTACCTCAGGTTCTTCAACACCTAGATCCTCTGAGAACTATTCCATAATGAATTATCTTAACAATTTAATCTCAAGTCCTGTGCTTTCTCAAGCACTTAATGTGCCATAATAATTTGCATAGTAATTTATGTCTGGTCACTTCAGGTTCTGTAAGTGTGTTTGGATATATATATATCTCTCTCAGTGAACTAGTTAATAAGTTTCTTCAGGGCAGTAATCAGCTCTGTAAGTGTTTTGCCGAAGTGTATGCAAGGGGCAGAATGGGAGACAAGGGCAAGGAGGCCAATATTTTACCAAAAAGTATAGAGCAACAAATAAGGCTAAGAACTAGTGAATGTAAGAAGTATGAGGAAAGCCAAGAGTGGAATCAAGAATGGCATCATGAGTCAAAAAGGAGATTAAAGAATGAGAGAAGAACCAAATCCTGCAGAGAGGTTGAGCAGCATGAGCTTGACAGGCAACTGCTTGGTTTCAAGGAACTGATTAATGATAATTTTATTAGAGTGATGAAAGAATAAGGCATACTATAGATAGAGGATTAATGAATGAATAGGAGATGAGAAAGTGGAGGCTGAAAAGAGAAAATTATCTTATTTATTTTTGGATTTGGTGACAAAGGAGTGGAAGAAGGTAGAGTGGTAATTTTTAGGGAAATTGAAAGTGAAAAAAAGGTAATTTTAGGATAAAAATACTTAAAAAGGAATTTTTAGGGTAAAAACACTTTGCTTATTTATTATTTTAGGTTAATGTGAGGGTACAGATGACCAAATCACAATATTTGGATTTGTTAGGTAGAGTCCCTCTTGTAGCTATGTCCTGCACCCAAAAGGTGTGGCACAGATTCTGACATTGTGCCCATTCAGTAGAAGCACCCAACTCTCCCTTCACCTTCCCCTCTCCCCCCAGCTTGATTTGAAATGAGTTTTTCTCCTATGTGAGTGTGAATTAGATCATCTACTGGCTTCATATTAGTATTGAGTACATTGGATATTTGTTTTTTCATTCTTACAGTACTTTACTAAGAAGAATGTGTTTCAACTCCATCCAGGTTAATATGAAAGATATGAAGTCCGCATATTTTTTATAGCTGAATAGTAAGTATTCCATGGTATACATATACCACAGTTTATTAATCCATTCCTGAGTTGATGGGCATTTAGGTTGTTTCCATGTCTTGGCGATTATAAATTGAGGTACAAAAAAAAAAAAAATCTAGTGCATATGTCCAGATGACGAAATCATTTTTTTCTTCTGGGTAGATGCCTAGTAGTGGGATTGTGGGATCAAATTGGAGATCTGATTATTCAACAAAAAAGAAGCTAGCAATCCTATCTATCACTGGGCAAGAGACATGAACAAATCCTTCTCTAAGGAAGATAAATGAATGGCTAAAAAGCATGAAAAATGCTTATTGTTCCTAATCATCAGAGAAATGCAAATCAAAACTATCCTGAGATATCATCTAACCCCAGTAAAATTAGTCCACATCACTAAATCCCAAAGTTGCAGATGTTGGCACAGATGTGGAGAGAGGGGAACACTTTTACATTCTTTTAGTTTGTGGGACTACAAACTAACACAGCCTCTTTGTAAAGAAGTATGAAGAATCCTCAAAGAACTCAAATTATGGCATGTTTAGTGATTAAAATGAAGGAACAAGAGGATAGGAATAGATTGGAATAAGCAAAAGAAGAGATAGTATTGGTCAGTGCTAATCAGTAAGATCTGGTACCAAAACACTAGAGTTTAAAATTTGGATTTATCTCTCCATATTGGATGACCTTTGGCAAACCTCAATTTTGTTGCTTATTTTAGTGGGATAATTTAGGGTTGTTGTGAAGATTAAATGTTACAAAAATTTGAAGTGCTTAGCCTAGTCACTGGCATATGGTAAACATTCACTAGATAAAGGCTACTATTATTATTGTTGTGATTAGAAAATTCCTAAATAGAAATTGTAAATATAAGTAGTTATTGGGGCTCAAAAGAACATAAACATCACTTTTCCTTACCGAGGAAGATAGTACTGATGATGTTATAGTTCACATGTAGGAGGTAAGCTGAAGGAAAAAATACCATGTGAACTCAAGTTTGTTTCTTTGATTGTGATAAAAAAGAGAGTTAAGTTATCTATTAGGAACAAGGGCTTAATTATATTAGATTTGGTTTGAAGAAACTTTGTTCCATTGACAAAGACAACTAGGAGGTAATGGTGAACAAAATGATGATTGGAAAACATTAAGAACTCTTACAGATGAAAACTACAAATTTTCTTGTAGCTGATCTCTACTGTTAAATGATTTTTTTTCTTCAGGGGTGTGCAATATTCCAGCAGAAAGAAACAGGAGAGCAAATACTTTGGTTATCCAAAGTTGTGTACTGGAGAATTCATTATGGCAAAAGTTAGATGGGCCTTAAGATTTGTGAAAGCTAAAGCTGGGAAGAAAAGAGTTGAAGTGGAGTTTAGAGTAGATTGGGAAGGAAATGAAACAAGAAAGGAATAATAGATTCAATGTTATATTGAAGTCGTAAAATAAGATCAGTAGGTTCAGCTGTAGGAGGAGGAAGTTGAATAGGCATTACAATAGTTCAAAATTTCAGGGATACAGATGTTGAAAGTAATAATGATCCCCATGTTTACTGTTCAAGTTGAGTAAAGGTAAATTCACAGAGGTAGCTTCATGTTCTGTAAATGCAGAACAGAACCTGCAGAGAATTAGGCCTAAGACTTAATTAGGCCCTATCATGTCAAGGCCAATCTGTCATTGGAAAGGAATGGGATCCTGAGATCTGGGACTGAGACATTCGAGTCAACAAACTTGACAACCTGCATCCCCACATCTCCCTGAACTCAGCCTGCATGAGCAGCCGACTCTTCCTTGTTGAAGTCTAGTGGTCTATCCCCTCTTAAAGATGATGTAGACAATACATGCTCTCCTCCATCTCTCTGATTGTCAAGTATGAGAATAACTCAGTTTTGGTATACTCTGGACCTTCTATATAAAAGAAAGGACCTAGTCAACATATACCAGCAAGAGCCTGAGAAATATGTGTGGCATTGACTTCTGGGGATAACTGAGTCAAGGGAAAACAGAACGTATTTGGATAAGATAGTTTATGGATATAGAGGATGCTTTCCTTTGATAGATGATTTAATATTTGCAGCTAAGGGCTGGGTGTGCTCACTCATACCTGTAATCCTCACACTCTGGGAGGCCAAGATGGATGGGGATTGATTCAGATCAGATATTTGAAACCAGCCTGAGTAAGAGTGAGACTTTCCCCCTCCTTTTCTCATCTTTACTAAAAATAGAAGAAACTAGCCAGGTGGCATAGTGAGCACCTGTAGTTCCAGCTACTTGGGAGGCTGATGCATAGAGAATTGCTTGAGTCCAAGAGTTTGAGGTTGCAGTGACCTATGATGATGCCCTGGCGCTCTACCCACTGTAACACAGTGAGACTGACTCAGAAATAGATAATAAAATGCAGTTAATTTGGTTTTTAGAGGCTTGGAGAAGGTGATAGTTCACACTTAATGAAGTAGATGTGACAGAGTTGCTGTCCCAAGATAGCAGAAGAAGAAATCAAAGACTCTGAGACCATTCTGGAGAGATGTAAGAGGGAAGCATAGATGATTCTCCATTTTTCAGTTATAAGAAATATTATGATGGAAGGAAACAGCATCATTGAGAAGCTCTGTGGTGGCTGTCCTCTGTTGATTACTGCTGACGATGGAGATGGTGTTACAAACTAAGCTTTCTAATAGCAATTAAAGAGAGGATTATGAAATAATAAAAGCCAGGTAATAGTACTTAACTGATTGAAGCAAGGTAATGAGTGGCGTGTCAGAGGAAAGTGTGTGTATGTGTATGCAAGGGAGTATGTTTGTTTGTGCTGATTCTCAGAAAGCTATGGAAATAGTTAACAGAATATGGCATTCCTACTGGTGGGATTTAAACACAGTCTAGAGACTAGTCCCAGAACTGCTGGAGCATCCCCTCAAAAGCATGGGACAAATTTTTACATCTCATAATTTCCCTCACTTAGGAATACTACTTAGATCCATTCACAAGTAACTGGAAGCTTTTAGCTTTCACTGGGTTTCAGAGCAGGTTCAGGATCAACGCCACATACTCTGGGTATGTGTTGGCATTTCTTGCCATGAAGCTTCAGCTAACAGCAGTATTTGTGGGCTAATCAAGTGTGTGGTCCACTGGAGAGGCATCCCACATAACCTCACATGGGAGAAGGGGCTCTCTTTGCAGCAGAGAAGAGGCACACTACAGCACAAATCACTCCACCCAGAAGTTTCTATCCTTACAATGGAACAGCATGTTAAAGCTGCAGTTGAGATACTCAATTAGATATAATATTGTGTGAAAATGTGATGTTTTCCTCCAGAATGTAGTGTGCATTCAAAGGCAATTGAGGATCCACGGGGATATAGATCTAATAGATCCAGGAACCAAGAGGTAAACAGTAGGAGTGGCTTCACTTATCATTATTCGCAGTGGCCAACTGGGAGAATTTATAATGCCTGACCCCACATTTCAGATACTGAAAGCGAAACTTCTTTTTTTCATGGAGGGGGATGTGCCTACCAAGAGAAACAGCATGAATCATGTTACAATTAAAGGGATGGCTGCTGTCTGGTCACTTCAGGAGCCTGTGGAGAGAGAATAGAAAGAAGTCACTCTTTTGGCAAGGATAATGAACAGTGATCACATGAGTAGGGAAGGTTGGTGTTATGTAATGGAGTCCCAACTGT
>NW_003852397.1:16445697-16452327 GCF_000181295.1 Otolemur garnettii | reverse complement strand
GGAGTCCCAACTGCTCCCTGAGAGAATTTCTTGGAGTGCACCAGCCAGTTTTGGTGACAAGTATGTATGCAAGTTGTGCAAGTGTGGAGTGAGAAGGGCACAGTGTCCAGGGACCTTGACCCTGCAGGGATAAGGCTCTGAGTCGCCCTCAAGGTTGTCCCCCTAGACCAGCAGTGGTGCTAGCTGAGGGTGAAGGGGGTCTGGAGTGGATTGAGAAGATGAAGCTAGTGAGTACTGATGTGGATATTAGGATGATAGCCATAGTAAAGCCATAGTTTCTCTCACTAATCTTCCTCTTGAAAGTTCTATCAGGAAAAGAGAATATGTGAGCTGATCTGAAAGGGCTAAACTTATTATGAAAGTAATTTGATTTAAATTATGCAGAGCATAGATTGCATAGGCGCTGTGGAGGGCTGCTCTGATCTCTCCTTCATGACCAATTACTCATTTCCCAGCTTCCAAGAGTGTCGGCAGCTCCTGGCTCAGAGTTGAGTACTTTTCTAGCAAATGTCTTCACCCAAGGGGATCTGACTTACAAAAGGTCGTGTCCTCTCCTTGGGAGAAGACCTGCATCTAATGACTGGTCAACATGGGGTTTTAGGGGCTCAGCCCTTATGTTTCCATAGGAAGGGTCAACTCAGCTCTGGGACTTTCTGCATGGCCTCTTGGGTCCCCATCATCATTGTTGGAGTTGTTTTTCTTTCTACCCAGTCCTGCTCTCTTCACCTTCTTATCCAAATTGTTCCTAACAGCACTCTTCAAGAAAACTTCTACATGTAAATTTTGGTCTCAGCGTCTGTTCCCTGGATACCCAAACTAAGATAATAATGGGTTGCAGAGGGCCGCACATGCTCTAGGAAGCTCTCCATTTCACTGTGTAACTTCAAAATATGGTTTTCAGTGTAACTTTTTTTCTGTAAGATTGCATAAAATATTAGAGAATAACTGTTAATATAGAGAGAAAATAATAAAATAATTTTTTGGTACAAAAATTAGGCTTAATATGTAAGGGATTATTAATGGAAAGGTTAGAAAGACAGATGGTAACTAAGCAAGCCCACCCTTCCCTCATCTAGAACAGGTCCTGGTGCACAGTGGATACTCCATAGATGTTAGCTGAATCTATGGATAAATGAAATTTTTAGTAGTATATTCTAATTTTTATACTGCTGTTTAATGTCCACCTTAGGTGTGGTAGTTAGAACAAAGATGACTGCTGTAGTTTGGATATGGTTTGTTTCTCCTCCAAATCTCATGTTGAAATTTAATTTTCACTGTGGTAGTATTGGGAGGTGGGGCCTCATAGGAGGTGTCTGGGTCATGGGAGCGGATCCCTCATGCATGGCTTGGTGTTGACCTTGGTGGTAATGAGTCAGTTTCCATTCTATTAGTTCCTGCAAGAGCTGTTCTTTTCTGAAAGAGCCAGGCACTGCCCTCTCACTCTCTTCCTTCCCCCACCTTGTGACCCAGGCTTCCCTTTCCTTCCACCAAGCGTGGAAGCAGCCTTAGGCCCTCAACAGATATGGATGCAGGCACCATGCTTTGTGCACAGCCTGCAGAAGAGTGAGCCAAGTAAACATCCTTTCTTCCCAAACTGCCTGGCCTCCATTACTCCTTTATAGCAACACAAATGGATTAAGCAGAAAATAACTCTCAGCAAATTTAGCCTTCTTTAGTTGTGTGACTGGGACAAGACATTTCATTTTGTTTCTTTGTCAATATGCTGAGGATAATGCAACTGCGTTAGTTTTTAACTGATGCTGTAACAAATTACCACAAGTTTGGTGACTTTAACGATACAAATTTATTACTTTATGATTCTTTAGGTATGCTGCACAGAATATCAGTGCCCCCAACATGCCTACCTCCTTATCGCCAGAACCCGTGAAGATTTTACCTCATATGGTAAAAGGGACTCACAAATGTGATAAGGTCAAGGACTTTGAGATGGAGGATTATTTTGGATTAAATGGGGGCCCAATATAATCCCAAGGGGCATTGTGAGAGGGATGCTGGAGGGTCAGCGTCAAAGAAGGTGTTGGAAGCAGAAGCTGGAGGGACGCGGTTGCTGACCAGTGCTGACATCTTGGTTTTAGCTTGACAAAATCCATTTCCGCGTTCTAACATCCAGAATGTCAGATAATAAATTTGTGTTGTTTGAAAGCTCCAAACTTTGTGGGAATGTGTTATAGCAGCAATAGAAAGTGGTTGTAATAGGTTAAGCCTGACACGAGTCTCCTGTGAAAAATCAAGGTGTCAGCAGGGCCACAGTTCTTTCTGGAGGGTCTAAAGAGAATCTGTTTCCTTGCCTTTTCTGCTTCTAAAGGCCGTTTGGATCTTTAAATCCTGGTGTATTCCTTCCTCTTCATACTCAGCAACAATATATATTTCCTTAACTGACTACATCCAAGAAGCATTCCTTCCTTCTAAGGATGTATGTGATTAGACTGGACCTGCCTCCTCATCTCAAGATCCTTAACTTAATTGCATCTTCAAAATATATTTTTGCCATGGAAGGTGACATATTCACAAGTTCAGGGGATTAGGATGTGGGCATCTTTTGGTGGAAGTAGGGTTGCATTATTTTGCCTGCTTACCCACCTGCCTTGCAAAGAATTTAATGAGACAACATTGATGAAACATAAACCCACAGCATACTACAGTAACATTTACAGACTCTTCCTGTCTGGAGGTCAGTTTCCTATTTTTATTTCTCTTTGTCTGTTTAGAATACTCTAATAGTTACACTATCCAATTAAATGTGATTTGATAGATGTTACTGATGTTTCATTCATTGAAGCTATTAAACATCTTTCCTGACTCCCCTAGCTATTGAAACCTAACTGAAAATTCTTGGAGAAGTATGAGAATTGTTGGGTCAAAATGATCTCAAATCTGAAAAAAAAAAAAAATTCATATTAGAATTAGCCTTAACAGATTAACTTTAGCCACTCAACAGATATTTGCATAGTGGCTTGTATCAGCCAGGCTTTCTCTGAACACTGGGGTCCTATAATAAATAAATGATTCCAGACTTCACGTAGGCTCCAATCAAACACAGTCTTGAAGGTAAAATTTTTTCTCTCTCTTTGTAAAGTGAAATAAGTCAAGCGCAGAAAGACAAATCTCACATGATCTCATTATATGTCTGATCTAAATATTAAAACAACTGACCTCATGGAGACAGTGTATATTGATGTTCATTCCTATTATTTACATGATGGTAAATATATATCAATATAAGATAATACCATTATTTGCTTAAGGAGTACCTTTTTTGTGTGTTATTTTAATTCTTACCTTCCTATACTGTAGCTTATATTAAGTATACTTTTATTCAAATTCTAGATCTATAGGTTCTCACAAAGTTCAGGTTTGTACTACATCATAAATTGGAAATATCATTAAACATATATTCAATTAGAGAAATAAATGTTAACTATGAGATTTGGCAGTTTGCCAATTTTTCTTTAGCAATTTTGAGGTCACATCTGTGGATCATGAAATCTTGCATATAGCTATAGTCAGCAAAAAAACCCCTGATTTAATCAATTGTGATTATATATCAAAAGATACATGAACAAAACCTTTTACATGTATAACTGAATGGAAAAAAATATATTTGTATTCACTGACAAGGAAGTCATTTTTAGTAAGGACAGAGAAGGGACTGTCCTTACTTAGGAAAATAAATAAAGATATGTGACTTTAACTTAGAAAGGAAAACACCAGGGAAAGAGGACTGAAGGAGATTTAATGAAAATGCTGGAGCAAAATTACTTTTTGCTGTAAAATAAAGATAATAAGCCAGAATTTGGGGTCTAAAAAGTAGCAGTGAGAGAAGAAAGAAAGAGGTAGCATCAAAGAACACGAAAAGAAGCCGAGCTTAAACTGGCGCAACTGTCCAAATCATTTTTTAAAAAAGTCAAAACATCAAATATGAAGTTGTTTTCTTTGCTAAGCTATTACTTCCTGCTCTCTACCAAGGCAAACTTTCTGTAAAGTGTGTCCTTTTAACACACAAGAAATGGGGTTTTCTTTTTGGTGGGTAAAAGCTAAAGAAATGGGGTTAAGGTCCTCCTCTGAGCTAGCGCAGACCAGACGGGCAAGAACAGCTTCATAACACAAAAGCAAGCCTGAAAATTCAGTAGACACAGAAAATTAGAGAGAGAGGTGGGTCTGGAAAAGGAAAATTCCTGAACCTTCAAGGCAATCTTATTCCTGAGAAGCAGAATGAACCGAGCTGACTCTGGGTTGCTCAGGGTGCACAGCAATCATTTCTATACTCGGAGCTGTATGACTTTGATCAAATCACTTTGCCACTTTCAGTCTCAGCTTGTTCACCTGCAAAAAAATTGAGTAAAAATAGGGCCTGGGTAAGTTGTCTGATGTGGGAATTAAATGTTGTCATTGCGATGGTTATTGTTGCCATTAATATTGATACTGTCTCCTTTTTCTTTGTTTCTTTCATTCCTAGAGGGCAGTGATTATTAGAACAGTCCTGTTAAAAATAATGAAGATTCATGGGCATGGGGACCAAGAATAATTGAGGTGTAGATAAGTGGAATTAATCTCCTTTCCCCCCTACTCATTCAAAATTCTCCAAAAGTAATCTATATTCACTGTCTCTCTTTTCTTACTCCTACTCATTTCTCCACCCACCTGTCTCTCTGCTGCTCAGGATTCCCAACATACTTCTCACATAAAGGATGCCAATGTGCCAATTGCCAAAATTTATTGATGCTTCCTCTCCTATTTTCATTGTGCTTCTCTGCATTGATGCTATAACATGCCACTTCCTGGGGTATTCTACACTCTGCATATTCACCCCTCCTGGTTCTCTATATGCACATCTGTTTCTTTTGTGTTTCCTTCATGAATATCTTTTCTTCCATACACCACCCCCATCACCATCACCACCTTCTGTCACACCAAATGTTGGTGTCCCTTCTGCCCCCACCCCTACCTCCCACCGAGTATTCTTTTTAACCACTATTGCACATTATTAGTTTCCAAATCTATATCTTTAATTCCTGAGTTCCAAATCCTTTATTTGGCTGTCAGGCATAAGCTCTGCCAAAGATGCCTTCAGATACCTAAACACACATCCACAATTCAATCTATTTTCATTCATACCTAATGCTGGCTAGCAACATTCATCTTGGATGTGGGCGAGGGTGGTGTTAGGGTGAGAGATTTGCTTTGTAGGAGACATGAGCCTAGGATATTACCCAATTTGTGCCAGTTCTCCATACTACAGCTGCTTGCCACCTCCATGCCTGTACCCTGGGAGGGGCTTTCCATGTTTTATGACCTCCCCCACCCCCATCTTTCTTTTGGACAATTGGTGGAGATTGGTGGTAAATTGGTGGTGAGTGTGTGCAGATTCTCCTGTGTCCAGAGCTCCAGGAATTCTAAATGCTCATGTTAGCCCACCCTTTAAAATGTATTAAAAGTTGAACTGTTTCTTTGTTACTTACTCTCATAGTTGCCACCTATTCCTCTCATGCTTTGCCCAGGGCACAACAGAATCAGAAGTGTGTAGTTTTCCAAAAGCTTGCCACATTTTGCCATCTATATACTTGGTTGTTTTGAAACCTTAACCCTCTGATACGTTTAAACAAAGTTATGATTCTATAGATGGTCTGAACTATCCTTGTGAGGATGGGAGTGACACTCTTTGGTATCTATGTGTTTTCTAAGTAGAAGGAGAACTAGCGTTTTCATCTTTCTGTTCTCATTTACAGGAAACTTGTAAAACTCTCTGAGAGTATTTATTTTTTAATTTTAGGTTTTCTCCTTTTTTTAATTAATGACCAGCTTCGGAAATCTGGACAAATGGACAAAGAGGAGGCTGAGAGGAGGCCTGGTGCACTGTGTAAGGGTCTCTGAGTGAGTCTGTGTCAGTATGTGGGCCCCACCAGGTCCTGTCTATGGATTGGGCACAGCAGTTTCTCAAGTAAGAGCCAGCCCTGCCCTCAGGGTAGCACACCAGCTAGGAAAGAAATACAGGTCCCCTGGATTTGGTCTGCTGTCAAGGTTTTCATAAGGGTTCTTGCTGTGGTTCCGAACCTCAGCCTCCCTGAGAAGCCTGTGAATTTCCACTTTCTAAGCTTCATTCTTCATGTTCCTGAGCTGGACACCTGGAACCATGTTGAACTTGTGCTTCTTGAAATAGGGCTCCTGGAAGTAGCTGCTCATGTTGAAACCAAAGATGCCCTTGCGTTGCTCAGGCACCCACACACATATGTCCTGGTTCCAGAGTTTTCTGTGTGGGTGAGGTGGGCTCAAGTTCCTCCTTGTATGAAGATTTCCTGAGACCCCGGCCCAGCTCAGGCCTGGTCTCCACATGGTATGGCAGCACTGGGTCCTCAGCTATGTGTTCACACCCTGGCTACTCCAGACAGAATGCACACAGGCTGTTCCCCTCCTCCCGTAGGTGGATGGATTGGCTCAAGAGACTGAAAAAATCCAATGTTATCCTGGTCTCCTTCCAGGACCTCAGCAAAGAGGACCTCCAGAAACAGGTAAAAAGTGGTGGTGAGGTAGGATTTGTAGCAGAGATCACTGGGCATTCTTTTTTTTTTTTTTTTTGAGACAGAGCCTCAAGCTGTCCCCCTGGGTGGAGTG
>NW_003852397.1:16392747-16445575 GCF_000181295.1 Otolemur garnettii | reverse complement strand
CCGTCATTGTTGTTTGGCGGGTCCGGGCTGGGGATTCGAACCCGCCACCTTAGGTGTACGTGGCTGGCGCCTTAGCTGGTTGAGCTATAGGCGCCGAGCCTCACTGGGCATTCTTGATGGTAATTCCTCTCAGACCAAACTGCACCACCATGAAAACTTATCTGGGGAGTCCCCTGGGTTGAGAGCAGAGAGCACAGCATCCTGTACTGGCAATGGAGTCGGCTCCCTGCTTCACAGCCACAGGCATATTGAGGACCGTGTGGTCCAGGAGTGGGTGGGAACTGAAGTCACTGGCTGTGTCTACCTGGTGCAGATGAGCACTCCATCGGGCACCAGCAGATTGAGGAACAGCACCGTGGCCTCATCCTCAGGAGGTGAGCCCGGGTCAGACATAGTCTTTGCTATCTCATGGTGCATGGCCTGCTTGAAGATGATGACACAAATGCCCTGTGCCTGCTCCTGGGCCTCATCCTCCAGCACTGTGGTGTCATCCACTGCCACATATACTTTGCTGCAGCTGGAGTACACCTCCGTATCCAGAACCTGCCTGAGACCATGGCCTCTGTGCTGTGGGGCCTCCAGGTGGCCTCAGGCCTTGGGATAGTCTAGTTCTGGCCTTGGGTCTTCATTGGCTTCACTGATCACTTGGCAAGTGTCCAGGATCAACTTACTGTTGACAATGTCAGTGACCAGCAGGAAGAGCATGGCCCCTGTCTGACAGAATCTCCTTGGAGTTCGCTGGTTTGTCCATTTATACTTCCAAGTAAGATACCAGCTCTGCTTCTTCCAAGGCCCAAAGGGCTTGATGAAAGGGCTGAGATTCCAGATGTCCATGCCAGAGTAGGGGGTCACCAATATCCTGGGCCAGCCTGTGACCTCATAAATGGTTCAGGGGACCCACTCAGGCCTTATGGCTGACCTTGGACAATGCAGCCTCAGTTTCCATGCCACTGGTGGTCCTGCCTCCCTTAAACTTTCTGTGGATTATTTTTTTCAATTTGCTTAATCTCTAAGTGCCTTCAGAAATGCTATGGAATCCTGGTCATGGTGAGAATTTCACTTTAGAAATATTTAAATGGTTTCAATTCTAATTACCTCAAACCATGGCCCTGTAGAACAATGCAAGACTTTTCTAGCAGCCATCAGACTCTGTTGAGTCTTCACACATGTGCATGAAGCTCTTTTCCTCCTCAGGGCCTCCCATGTGCTTCACTGTCAGGATAATTCCTACTTCATCAGCTTACATCTTAAATTCCACTACTTTAAAATTGTCTTTAAAACTTCTAATCTAAGTGAGGCTTCCATCTTCCCCGTTACATTCTCTCATGGTACCTGACTGATGTTCTTCTCAGCTGCAGTTTACAATGTATAGACATATTTGATTATTCGTTTTATCGGCTCCTTCCTCACCATTAGTTCCACTGGATCAGAGTCTCACTTTGTGTACTTCACTTACAACCCAGTTCAACTAGTACTTTGTATTTGCAGGGTACCTAGCTATTGCTCAAAATTTGTTGATTAAATAAGATCCTTGTGCGGTGGAGACCCAACAGGAAGAAGAAGTGGTCACTAGAATAATAGAAATTTAAGCAGGTTTTTTTTTGTTTGTTTTGGTTTTTTTTTAATTGAATGGTAACTATGTACATTAATGCACTTCTGGGGTACAGTGTGGTGTTTTCACACACAATCCGAAACACTTCCATCAAACTGGTTAACATAGCCTTCATGTCATTTTCTTAGTTATTGTGTTAAAATGTTCATATTCTACTCTTAGAAAGATTCACTTGTACCCTTGTAAGATAAACCTCAGAAGTGATCTCTCCAATCCTCCTCCCTCCACCTATTCCCCTCTCCCTCCCCCTCCCCGTATTCTTAGGCTAGAATTAGGTTGTAGCTTTCATTTGAGATCTATAAATTAATTTCATAATAGGGGTGTGTACATTGGGTACTTTTTCTTCCATTCTTGTGATACTTTGCTAAGAAGGACATTTTCCAGCTCCATCCATGTGCACATGAAGGATGTAAAGTCTCCATCTTTCTTTATGGCAGGTTTTCAGAGCAAGTTTTGGCACAGCAAAAGCTGAAGCCTACTCCTCAGA
The DNA here is from genome assembly GCF_000181295.1 of Otolemur garnettii. Taxonomy (NCBI): domain Eukaryota; kingdom Metazoa; phylum Chordata; class Mammalia; order Primates; family Galagidae; genus Otolemur; species Otolemur garnettii. The sequence continues at coordinate 16,443,476 of NW_003852397.1, read as the reverse complement.
AATTGAACCCAAGGATAGGGCCAAATTAGGCACTGTTTAAATGTGTGCTTTACAAGCAAATCAGACTCTGAGAAAGAGTGGGAAGGCAAGATGAATATTCGCTTTGAGGTTATTCTCTCATGTGAGCTTGTGAAAAAAATGCCCACATAAACTTTAGATGAGGTGATTATGCAGGACAGCTTTGAGTGCACAACTGACCCAAAGAACTCAATAGTCTGCTTAGGAGAGTACAGAATTAAGCATTATAATGGTTATTTCTATGTTAGGGCACCAGCATTTGGCCATGGAAAGTCTTTCACAGAAATCATCCCAGCTCAAGTTAATAAAAAAATATGGAAATAGTTTAATAAATAGTTTCTAAAAACTAGATAATTCTATGGAGAAAAATAAAACTGAATTTCTACTTTACACTCCAAAGTTGGATGTTAGGTGGTTTAATCTTGCAAAGTTAATAGACTATAATATGGGGGACTGTTTTTGTCATCTAAGGTTGATGAGAGACATCATACAACTTCAAAAGCAAAAATCATGAGGTTAAAAAATGGGTTAATTGGACTACATTAAAATTGAAGATTAAAAAATTGTGGGCATAGTGAACACAATTAACAGAAAAATACAAGAATGGAAAAGTTATTTACAATACCTAAAATAAAAAGAGATGTATAAACATATATCAGCAACATACAAGGAACTTTGTAAAATAAGAATAAAAACAATCCCCAGTGAAAGGCAAGATAGGAACAGACTATTCACAAAAAAAAATACCAAAACAGTTGTCATTCATATAAAGGGTTGTTCAATAACAAGTCTAGCTGAGATAAATGAAATATGGTAGATATATACTGCAGAATATGATGTGATAGTTAGAAGCCACAGTCTGGCTATATACAGCAACATGGAAAAAATTCATAAAAATTGTTTGAAAAAACAGTAAGAATATTAATGATAATAGATGACATATATATAGTATTTATTATGTGATACTTACTGTTCTGAGCTCATAACAAATCTGTGATGTGTTATATCCACATTTTACAAATGAGATAACTGAGATACATAACGTCACATTGCTAGTATGTTCTAGGATTTGAATTTGAGTAACCTGGTTGCAGAATTCTTGTTTTGAAGCAGTCACTGTATGTCTAAGAACTACAGTAAGAGATATTGCACACGACCCTTAGGGGAAAGAAAATTTTAAAAGTTATGCACTTCAAACTATGATACATAGTTTTGTAGGATACATTAATATTAAAGGATATCAAAGCATATTAGAATGGGAAAAATGGAAATAATTGAATAAATACATCAAGAAAAGATTCTTACTCAATCCAATGAGTGTGCCAAGATGAAGGCATAGGATTACTTTAACTCTTCAGACAAATGAGAATAAGGAAATTTAACGTACAAAGATTTTGTGCTTAGCCATGTTTTTTTCAAGCATTAATATAAGAGAAGGCCAAGAAACAAATCCAGCAAGAACTCTAGATGCAGTATCTGGGATCAGAGGCAGATGCTGATGAACAAAAATGTGAGACACAGAGAGAAGACGCCAGAAAGTGGAAGAGGACTCATCAAGATGTTAACAAAAGAATATTCTTTTAGCCACTTTGATGAGAAGGAATTGGACTTTTGTTGCTCTTGTCCTGACACACAAGATGGAGGAGTTCCCAGTTGAGTATTAAATATTTTACTAACCTTAGAAGTCAGCTTTCTGTCATTGGGGTAATAAGGAGCACTGAGCTGAATTTCTTATCCTTTCTGTACCTAACTTAATGCTTTTTATGTAAATGCTGTTCTCATTCAATGGCCACAAATTTCATTCAAGTAGAGAACTGATTTCTGTTGGAATAGTATGCCTGATAAAAATATGGGCTTTGATACAAGCCCCAAATTGCAATTCAGAGGATGAGAACCACACAACGAGACTCGCAGAACAAAATAAAATAAATTGGGAAGTATTTTTCATTCCACAGCTTTATACAGTACAACTGGAGATTAGGCAGTGGGAACAATTGGTGTCAGAGCTGGAGCCGCGAAATGCCAGGCAAATGGCCGCACTGAGAAGGCAGCCTAACTGTGCTTGTTGGGAGGGGCCCAGGGTTGTTTGTGACTTTTAGAGACGGAGGTAGGTTATGACATTAAGTGTAAAGAGCGGCAAGAAAGCAGGGAAAAAACCATCCTCGGCAGTTTTCTCCCTAGTCACCTGAATCTCCTTTTTCCTCCAAAAGAGCTGAGGGTCTCCTGGATTTGCTTTCTTCCATCTTAGGATAAGTGAAAATTTTCACTTTGGTAAAATTATAAAAGAATTTTATTAAACAGATAATAACTGGGTGAATACATTTTAATTTTTCCTCCATTTTTTAAAACCCTCTCTCTGCTATCTCTAATATGGGTGCTGGCTGATGAATGGCGGTGGGGCTGAGGAGGCTGTGTGACCTACAGTGGACGTGAGCGCAGGGAACCCTCACGCAATCCGCCCTCTGGGCATCCTTGTGCTGTGTGACCTACAGTGGACGTGAGCGCAGGGAACCCTCACGCAATCCGCCCTCTGGGCATCCTTGTGCTGTGTGACCTACAGTGGACGTGAGCGCAGGGAACCCTCACACAATCTGCCCTCTCGGCATCGTCGTGCAGTTGCTGTTCTAAATCCACAGCCTGCGCTCTGCGGCTCTTGTGTCCCTGCTCACAATTTTCTCCTTCAAAGGTTTCCCTATCAGTCTCTACCTTACACACTGTATTCTTTTCTTTGAAGCTGCCTCTAGATCCCACCATCTTGACTATAGTTTTCCAAATTGAGCCCTCGCAGCTCTGGGTCACTGTGGAGCTGTGTTTGGATCCCTGTCTGCCACCAGTCACTTCTTCCTAGGACTGTAGTGATCTGCATACACATGTTGGCACTGCTGTCTCGTTTATCTCTGCTTCCCTCCGAGTGACTGTTTGGTTGCATGGGGTAAGCTCAGTAAATGAATACTGAATTGAATTAGAGCGTTTCAAACATAGGGAGTATCGTTTTTAGTAAGCTAAATCTGATGGTCCTATACAGGGTGAACTGGAGACTGGGAGATCATGGAGTTTAAAAAAAAAACTGTTTACAAAAGGTTTATGATATTCAGACATGAGGCCATAAGGGTCTGGAAGCACAGCGGCTGTGTACAGGAGAAGAAATGGTGACTTGCAGAGAGATACTGGAGGGAAAATGCCAGATTGTTATGAATGGTGATGATGAGAACGATGGTAGCAATGAGGATGATGGCTTATATTGTATAGTGGTTTACCATTTATGTAGATGACTTCAAAGTTATGAATTCAGATGTGACTCCTGGGAACCGAGTGAAGTGATGTGATAAATAATTATATGTTGGAGTGATGCATGACATTTTTGTATTTTTCCACGAAAGACTTGTTAACTTCAAAGTTGGAAAAGATATATAGCATTGAACATGTTGACAACTTAGAATTCAGGTTATTCATGGCAATGTAAGAGTTGCTGCACTTCTGCTGCTCATCAGGAGGTACTCAGAAGATTCATCCAAGGACCAGTCTGAGAAATCCATTACAACAAGTTCCTAATAATGAATTCCACATACCAGTGTTATTTTTAGCAAACATTTATTTAACTCCCATGGATTTTGTGGGAGCTGTACTATCCCTCTGGAGGAATGGAGACAGAGCAGTAGTTCCTCCCGCCTGGGGAGACATTGGCTTTCTGAGTTATATATTTGCGTCTTTGCTTTCATAGGGCAAAGGGCACAGGAAGACTTAACAGATTGCTGCTGGGTCACTTGTATTTGTACCATCGCAATGATGAGCTATAAAGAAAATTCACTGCAGAGTTCTGTGTTTTGGAGTGTGTTGATGAATATCTCTTTATCCTTTTAATCAAATTGATTGGAATACAGAGCACCACATGGTTAATCAGCACCTGCTTAAAGTGTTTTCTATCACCAGCTAAAAAATGAAGAGATTTAGGGCAGTGCCTGAGGCTCAAGGAGTGGGGCGCCGGCCCCATGTACCAGAGGTGGTGGGTTCAAGCCAGGCCCTGGCCAAAAACTGCAAAAAAAAAAAAAAAAAAAAGATTTAATGTATGCACACATTTAATTGAACTAGTTATATTTTTGGTTTTTGTTTTTTCTTTCAATTTTGATTTGGGGAAAAAGGCTTAAACTTTGTTATTTTTGTGGGACAAGGAAGAACTTATATTATTTTGAGATATACATTGGTGCCACCCTCTGGATCCCACTTTTCTCTTCATGACCAGCAGTGTAAAGGAGTACAAGAAATTGTTACAAGATTAGGTCTAGAGCTGGATCTGGGAAGGAGTAACGCCTTCAGATCTTACTTCACAGTGGGAATGCAAGATAACCATCTGGTCTGGGCCTGGAAGGAGACTGCAGGTTTCCAAAGAGCAAGGGAAGGAGGTAGAGGAGTAGAACTCTCTAGGTAGGGACAGTCCTTTTAGGAGGTCAGGTGAGGTTAACTGAGTATAAGCAAGACCTCAGCTAGTATAAGCCTGATGTCAGTTAGACAAAAGTGGTCTCATTAATCAAGCACAATCAGAAACTAAGGGCCTATTTATGCAGTATAAACTCCATCACCATGACCTGGTCTGAACAGAGTTGCTGGTACAGGATGAGGAAGGGTGTTGGATAGAGGGAGCATTCAGTGGCAAAAATTGGGGGGGAAATTGAGATTTAACAGGGGGATAAATGGATTGTAACCTGTTAAAAGGAAAAAAATGAGTTTTGTTCTGTTACAGTGGAATTTGCAGAACACTGGTACTATGATTGGTAGAAGGTTGTCCTTTGAGGTAACATTTCAGAATGTCTATATGGGAAGAGCCTCTTTTATGGGATATCATAGAAAGGGACCTGCTGAAAAGGTCACTTGGGCATGAAATATTTCTTTACTAAGAAGAAAACACATTGTATTCACTCATTGCCCAGTGGGTGTGAATTTTAGGAAAAAAGAGACACAGAGATGAGGGAGAAACTTATTTTTCTCAGGCATGGTATGGCTCACATCCATGAAACCAGAGGAAAGCAAAGGTTCAGACTGTTGACTGATTGTGTGGTATGTTGGCAAAGGCCCAAAGCAGACTGAAAGGGTACTCAGAGATCTTTGATATCTACCTTGATTCTGGGGCCTTCCAAATATGTGCCCTTTACAATCCTTTATTGGATTACTGTAGTTTGCTGACCGATATGGTATGAGAGTTCAATCTTGTCCACATATTTGTTTTAGTTGTTTCGTTTCTGATAACCATGACCCCAGGGGTGACCATAAATGGAATTTCATACTTAGAAAAATAAATAATAGAAAATATTGAGCATGGAAATAATACATATCAGGGAAAATGAAATTGAGCCTTTCTTCAGAAAGAAAACAGAAATTAAAGAACCATAAAAAAATGAAATCTGTTTCCAAGACTGAAACGGAAACTTGTATTGACTTTTCCAAAAACATCTGCATTACAGAATTGTATAAATCCCACAACTACTAATCAGGAAATCCAAAGATTATTATCAGACAAAGCTTCCGCTGTTTTAACAAATGGTCATATTAACAATTGGCTTAATTCAAGGGGGATGAAACTGCATGATTTGTACCATGATTTTTATCTACAAATCAGTTTATGAGACCATTATAATTTATTAGAATGTTTATTATGCATTGAGGTAGGAAGTTTTAAATATGTTAGAAACTATCTGTTAGAATAAATGAGGAGACTAACATTTATTGCATGTTCCTTTCTACCTGCCATTATGCTAGTTAACTTACATACATTCTCTTGTTTCAATTGCACAGAAGCCTTAAAAGATATAATTCTTGCCTGTTTCTAGAGATGAGGAAACTAAGATGTGGACAGGTTGAGAACTTGCTTATGTGAAAGGGTCTAGCTTTTTTTTTAATCTTGAGGATAATGGCAGAATGACAACAATCAAATATTGAAAAAATGATGGAGTTTAAAACATCACCACTTTACCATCATAATAGGAATAATTAATTCAGGTGAGGGTAATTAATAGTTTCTGTGGATGGGGGATTTTAATGATGAGCATGTATTTACACAGTCATAGAATACAATCGTGCCTTGCATAATGATGTTTTGGTCAACAGTAGACTGCCGATACAGTGGTGGTCGCATAGGATTGATGGCAAAACCATATTTGCCCTGTACTTTTTCTAGGTTTAAGTATGTTTACGTACAGAAGTACTTCATTGTGTTATAGCTTCCTGCAGTACTCAATACAGCACCGAACAGGTTTGTAGCCTGTATAGCCTAGGTGCATAGCAGGCAATATCATCAAGGTTTGTATAAGCACATTCTGTGAGGTTCATACAACAACAAAATCGCCTCCTGACAATGCATTTCTCAGAATTTATCCCTGTTGTTCAGTGATGCCTGACTTTATCTTCCCCCAAACTATTTACTAATTAAAAACCCAGTAACTATGTACTACATAAAACAGACAATAGTCAACAAATGATCAAAATTAACATCCCTAATATGGAGCAGTGGGTGTCATAGACCACTGAATGAGATACCCTGAGAAGGTGGTAGTATCGTGTTGTGTGTTATTCCAGCCACCAAAATGCAAAGATGCATGATTTTTTTTTTTTGAGACATTCTTAAGCTGTCACCCTGGGTAGAGTGCCGTGGCATCACAGCTCACAGCAACCTCCAACTCCTGGGATTAAGTGATTCTCTTGCCTCAGCCTCCAAAGTAGCTGGGACTACAGGCACCCACCACAACACCCTGCTATTTTTTGGTTGTAGTTGTCATTGTTGTTTGGCAAGCCAGGCTGGATTTGAACCCATGAGTTCTGGAGTATGTGGCTGGCACCTTAGCCTCTTGAGCTACAGACACCGAGGCCAAGATGCATGATCTAAATCTAATCATTAAGAAAAATCAGAAAATACATTAAAAGACATTCTATAAGGTAACTGGCCAACTGATAAACTGAGTGAGTTTCACCATCAAAATCTCCTGAAGGAAAGCATAAACTTATGAAATAAAAAAAATTAATTATTCTTTTAAAATATATTCTATGACATCAAATCATTTATGTGACTGATTATTTTCTGAAGCAGAATATATCTACCCAGTCTCTTTGCTGTACCCTTCATAAGATTTTTCTTTTTCTTTCTCGGATCATCATTCAATAAAAGTTGAACTCACCAATAACAGGTATCTGCTTACTCATACAAAGACATGAAACTAAATAACCTTATGCTGAATGATAGCTGGGTCATAGATGAGATTAAGAAGGAAATTACCAATTTTTTGAACAAAGCAATAATGAAGACACAAATTATCAGTACCTGTGGGATACTGCAAAGGCAGTCTGAAGAGGGAAATTTATAGCATTGCAAGCCTTCCTCAAGAGACTGGAAAGAGAGGAAGTCAATAACTTAATGGGACATCTTAAGCAACTGGAAAAGAAAGAACATTCCAACCCCAAACCCAGCAGAAGAAAAGAAATAACTAAAATCGGAGCAGAATTAAATGAAATCAAAAACAAAAGAATTATTCAAAAGATCAATGAATCAAAAAGTTGGTTTTTTGAAAAATTCAACGAAATTGATAAACTTTTGGCCAACCTAGCCAAAAATAGAAAATTAAAGTCTATAGCATCATCAATCAGAAATGACAAAGGCAAAATGACAACAGACACTTCAGAAATTCAAAAAAATCCTTAATGAATACTACAAAAAACTTTATTCTCAGAAATATGAAAATCTTAAAGAAACAGACCAATACGTGGAAGCACTTCCTAAACTTAATCAGAAAGAACTGAAAATGCTGAACAGACCTATATCAAGTACTGAAATAACATCAACTATACAAAATCTCCCAAAGAAGAAAAGTGTGGGACCAGATCGCTTCATATCAGAATTCTACCAAACCTTTAAAGAGGAACTAGTACTTATATTACTTAACATTTTCCAAAACATCAACAAAGAAAGAATACTTCCCAGCACATTCTATGAAGCAAATATCACTCTGATCTCCAAACCAGGAAAAGAAAACTGTAGACCAATATCTTTAATGAACATAGATGCAAAAATATTCAATAAGATCCTAGCAAACAGAATCCAGCAATACATCAAACGAATTATACACCATGACCAAGTGGGTTTTATCCCAAGGTGTCAAGGTTGGTTCAAACGTAAATCTATAAATGTAATACATCACATAAACAAAATAAAAACACAGACCATATGGTTCTCTCAATAGATGCAGAAAAAGCTTTTGACAATATCCAGCATCCTTTCATGATCAGAACACTTAAGAAAATAGGTATAGAAGGGACTTTACTTAAACTGATAGAGGCCATCTACAGCAAACCCAAGCCAATATCATATTGAATGGCGTAAAACTGAAAACATTTCCACTCAGATCACAATTCTAGATTATTTCTGTGAGTTTGCTTCTTAATGTCTGCTTTGCCCACTAGACCCTAAATTATAAAGAACCTGCTTACTTTGTACAAACTGTTACCTGGATGGTAGCAGAGTGCTTGGCACAAAGTAGTGCTTCACCTACGTTCATTAAAGAATGAACAAATAAATATATGAACTAGTCAAGTCATTCAATCAAATTAATTGCCAATGCAGTATATCCAATCAATTAATTTGATTGTTCCCCAGATAGCCTTTACCTTGACCTTATTCTCTAGTTATGTGACAGATTAACACAGAAGTATTGCTTCTTTTAGCTGTCTGTTCATTGGAACTAAACAAAAATCCTGGAGCAAGATGGAATTATATTTTATGAAGGCAGCGTGGATGAAGGGAAAGTGGGTGTATTTAGACTGGGCATTAGCACTACGACCACAATTGTTAGTTGGTTCACTAGGTTCACTTAGCTATTTTTAAAAAGACCTGAAAAACTGCCTATAACTACAGTATAATTAAGTGGCTAAACCCATGCTGTGGAAGGAGAGCTGTCTGCAGTGACTAAAATTCATGTTTATGTGTTTCTAGTATTTTCTTCCAAACTCTCCATATTGCAATGATGGGCCTGTGGTCCAGGGTGACATTTCTTTCTTCAAATCCCCCACCTTCTTTCATAATTTTACTTTAACATTCTCTAGTGAAATACTTCTGAGTTCTGCGTATCAATTGTCTAACTGCACAGGAGCTGTTGTATAAATTAAGCTAATTCTCTTTTTTTTTCATAATTGCTCAAATTTATATATAAACGTAAGTCCTAAGTACATAGTTTTTATTGAGTGTATTTGTATAATCCTAGATAATCACCACTTGCAACTGCACAAACTATGTGCAAGTTGCCAATATTCTTCCGAAGATCCTTACAACTGATCACTCCAGAAATGACTTTTCGGACCTTTCTGTAATAGTAGGCCAATCTTCTGCTGTCCCTCTTTGCAACGAATGGCAGTGGTACACTGGGAATATTTTGTCCTTTCTTGTGATGGATAATTTTATGTGTCAACTTGAGTAGGCCATGGGGTGTGTCTATGAGGGAGTTTCTGGATGAGATTAGCGTTTGGATAGTAGGGTAGACTCCCTCCCCTGTGTGAGAGGGGTGCATCATCCAGTCTCCCGGAGGGTCTGAATGAGATAAAAAAGGGAGAGGAAGGAGAAATTCATGTTTTTTCATGCCTCATTGCTACAGCTGAGATATCTTATCTCATGTTTTCCTGCTTTGGGGATGAGATTTCATCGTTGGCTCCCCTGTTCTCAAGCTTTTGAACGGGACCGAGTTCTGAGTTACCCCGCTGGCTTCTCTAGCTCTCCACACTGGAGACAGCAGGGGGTGGACCTCCCACCTTCTACAGTTTCACAAGCCAGTTCCTCATAATCAATTCTTCTCTTTTCCCCAGGCTTCTCCATAAATATATATATGTAAAAATATGCATTATATATAAAATATAGATATAGACATGTCCTGTTTATACTATTTCTTTATTGAACCCTGCCCAATACACCTCTGCAACTACTTGACATTTTGGCTTAAAGAGAAAGTCTTCAAAACTGACTCTGATCTGAAGATTGCTCTTTTTTCAAATGCACATGGGATTTTGTTTTATTTAGGTATGGGAAGGTGCCAACAGACCAGGAGATAATTATCCTTGCAGAGCTAGTTCCTTACTCTTAGTCCCCAGGAGGAGGGCACAGCATGGGAGGCAGGGCTCAGGGGGAAGCATGGAGCAGATCCAGAGACAGAAGGAGGAAGAAGAAAGCGGGATCAGAGCCTTCCCTGCAGTTTTTGTGGGAATGAACAGGTGAGGCAGGGTGAACAGCTGAGCAGGTTCAGGATTCCATACTTTGAGTATCTGGGCTAGTTGTCTGGTACCTGACCCTGGGATGATTTGGGAAAAGTGGAATATTGGCTTGGTGTGTGAGAGTTGACAGGAGAGATGGTTAGGGAGAGGGGCTCCAGATTTGGTTGGTTTGCAGGTGAAAGGTGTGCACCTAGGTAGATCATTTGCTGTCTCTGTGAACTGGCTGGCTCTGGGAGGGGAAGTCTTTCCGCAGTCAGCATGGCCCCAGATGCCAGAGCATCAAGAATACAGAAAAGAAAAAAGCATACAGTCAATATATACCTCTTTACTACACCAAAGTAATCGGAATGCATTCCTCTGTCAGCATCTGACCACACCAGCCTGCTCCCGTCACACACACCACTGCTTCCTCGCACAGCCTCACTAGTCATCGCTGAACTCTTTATTATTCACTATTCATCCATTTCATGACTGCAGGTCAGAGACAGCAGATGAAATGTTCATAGTATAATCAGCCTGGCTATATACTTTATGTGGACTGATAAAAAGTTATTTTAAAAATTAAATCTTAAAAGAAACCCAAATGTACTTAAACTTTGGCTACTGTCAGTGGGTGTATAATCAGTCAAAGCCACTTTAGCGTCTCATGACTCTGTAAGAGCTCTGACCTATGGATCTAAAGAACAAATCTTTCCTTAAATTTCCTTAGTAAACTCAAATTAAATTGATGAATTTAGAACACTTAACATAGAGCCAGGCTTCCACTAGATCAGTATTTCTCAACCTGTGGGTCACAACTCCTTTGGGGGTCAAATGACCCTTTCACAGAAGTCACTTAAGACCATCCTGCATATCAGATATTTACATTATGATTCATAACAGTAGAAAAATTACAGTTATGAAGTCACAAAAATAGTTTTATGATTGGGGGTCACAACAACATGAGGAACTATATTACAGGGTCATGGCATTAGGAAGGTTGAGAACCACTGCACTAGATGTTCAGTAAAAGTTAGTTCTTTCTTTTTTGCCCGATTTATTTTTTTATTTATTTTTTTTGAGACAGAGTCTCATTATGTTGCCCTCAGTAGAGTACAGAGGCATCAGAGCTCACAGTAATCTCAAACTCTTGGGCTGAAGCCCTTCTCTTGCTTCAGCCTCCCAAGTAGCTGGGACTACAGGAGCCCACCACAATGCCCAGATATTTTTGTTGTTGTTGTTATTGCAGTTGTCATTGTTGTTTAGCTGGCCCGGGCCAGGTTTGAACTCACCAGTCTTGGTGCATGTGCTGGTGCCATAACCACTGTGCTATGGGTGCTGAGCCTCAATTTATTTTTTAACATCAACTAAAGTAAGTTAAATTGGGGGTATTCAACACATTGTGAGTCTGTTGGCTTCACTCTTAGAAAGATCAGATATTCTTAAAAGTAACAATAAAAGGTATAGTTTTCTTGAATCTTTTATATATATATTATTATAAGCTTGTTAAGGGGAGGAAGATTTCTGGGACTCTAGGAAATAAAAAAATAAAAGATGATATGGTTTCTGTGTTCAGTACTCTTCAATTTAGGTTCAATGTCCATGTGCTTACTTATATGTGTATAAACAAATGCTAATTCCTTTCATGTGGATGACTATATAAATAGATTGTTTATCATATTCCAAACTCAGCCCCTGAATTGACTTAGCCTATTTTGTGCTATGGTAATAGAATACCTGAGAGTGGGTAATTTATAAAGAACAGGAATTTATTCCCATAGTTCAAGAGGTAGAGAAGTCTAGGGCTATGCAACTGGCAAGGGTCATCTGCTGTACCTGCCCATGGTAATGACTAGCCCACTCCCTGGACAGCAGCACTAATCCATTCATGAAGACCTTGTCACCTCTGGAGTCCTATCTGTTGCACTGGAGATTAAGTAAGTTTCCAATACATAAACCTTGGGGGACATATTCAAATCCTAGAAAGTTGCATGACTGCATCTTTGTAGAATCTTAATGTAGCTAGATGTCTGGGAGGAGAAAAAGATATTGTTGAAGATGCCCTTTGTGCCTTTTAATAGCACGGACACAAATTCTCATTTTGCTGTAAAGTGAAAATGATGAATAACTGCTGTACTTGGTCATATATTTGCTGTGGCAAATTAGTACTCTTTGGGTGCAAAAGTACGCATTAAGCTTCCCTCAAACAAGCTTTCTTAGTCTTTAATTCTAACTGCAATGGAACAACTAGCGTTAGTAATAAGATGTCACTTTGAAACGATGGTGGAAGAATGCTGCTCATTAGCTTATGAACCTAAAAGATTAATAGAGTTTTTCAATCCTCGAAACTTATAACCAAATACCACCAGAAAGCCAGCTCTCTGGTAGGAATACATAATGAGAAACCCATTGTGCCCAATAAAAGAAGTCACGACTGTTTATATTTTGGTTTAATATTTTTAGGAAAATTAGGATAAGCCACTATGTTGCAGCTTACTATCAGCTGTCATGTGAAAGATAAATTCAGTTACATAGGCATAGTTTATGTTCTTGTACACTTCCTTATAAAATATTACACAGTTATGACATTTCTTTTAAATGCAAGTTTTTCTCTTAAGCATTCCCCTGGGCTAGAACCCTGACAGTAATTTTGAAGAAGAAATATTATAGAATACTAACAGTTTAAGTGCTTTCTCCCACCTTGTATCTCTTCCTATCTTTCTCTCTGTCTGCCTGTGTCTCTCTGTCTCAGCCTCAATTATATACTAAATAATAAAATAGAAACTCTGGTCCGGGTCTTCCAGTGAAAATTAATTTTCTCTTATGTTCATTGCAAATAGCAGCTGGCCAGTGGTCTTATAAATGGAGCCATTGACAAAAGATGGATTAGGCAAAAGAGTACGGTTGGAATATGTTGCAGGAATTTGAGCTACAAGGGTCTCTATAGATCATTTAGTACAATCCCCATTTTACAGCTGAGAAAGAAAATGTGATTGAAAAATTTGCCATTTATCTAAGAGCACTGACCTCTTTAATGGTGAGACTAAAGCACATGATTCCAGGCTTCAACTGTTTATATCACCATGACTTGAAAACTTATTCTAGGGACATGTCATGCAGAGGGAAACATGTTATTGTAAGAAGGTGCTCTGTGATAGTGGGTATGACTATCTTAGGCAGGGCTGTCTGGAAAGGCAAATGAGGAATTAACATCAAAGCCCCACTTGGTAAAATCTGTGGCTGTTATCAGCCTGTAACTGCTTGAGACTGTATTTCACTGTAACAAACTTGTTCAATTATTTGCTCACCATGGCCAGTCCAATCAGCCCAGAATTATTAAAACAGACCAAATGAAATTATGCCTTTCTGGGCTCCAAAATTCTAATTAGTTCCTTGTTTTTTAACAGCAAGATTAAATAAAAACAAAACAAAAATTAGAAAACAGAGGCCTCCACATTTTCTTTAACATTATAAATAAAAATAGAATTGATGATAGAATCCTGCTAAAAAAAGAAAATGGGAAGGTTTTCAGCTATTTAAATAAAAACCAATTAGCCTCAGTGGAATGTGACCTACAATTAAGTTTTCATTTACTTTGTCTGTGGAGAGTGTTGTCTAATTCTCTCTCCTAGGCCACCTTCACACTGTCAATAAATTGTGCCACTTGAACACATGTAAAGAGTAATTCAGTGTACAAAATTCAATTTCTAACGCAATTCAAGTTACAACTGCAGTGCTTTTTGGGCTCAAGCCTCTAAGCATCAATAAAAGAAAAAATGATTTCCCTCTTTTCTTACACATTAAGCGCAGTATTGCTCTGAAAGGTTCTGCCTCGCTGCCTTGTGTTTTTCCACCTACACACTGGAAAAGAGACACACGGATGGTAAAGTCGGTCACTTGTCTTCTTCACGATTTCTCCTATTTACCCACTCTTGGGCATTTTGAGACGGAATACATTATTCTTTAAAAATTATGATTTATGTTCAAAGTAAAAAATATATGGATTTTAGAAAATATCCATTCAAATTAATGCTTGGGCACCCACAGAGCAAAATGGTAAAACCAATAGCAATTTATAAGTCAAAGAGTTAATGATACCAAACAGCTTGAGAATACACACAAGGAAAGAAACTAATGTAAAATTAATGTAACCAGGCAAATGCTCGGCCACAGAGAGCCAAGTCTAATAAGAGAATTCTAATGAGAAATCAAGTTAGAGTTGAAAAGATGATTATCGATTCACGACAACATAACTTTATACTGTACATATACATTAATGAGGTATATGGGTTCACTTTCCTTAAAAAAGAAATCTCAATGTGGACATATTCTCCTCTTGTTTCTTGGCTTATGCTTTAGTTGTTTTGTTTTATTTTTGTCTTTGAAATTTAGTTTTTTTTTAAGCTACTACCTTTCTTGGACCAAAAGAGAACTCCCTTTATGATGTTAAATACTAAGATGCCCTTGAAATACTCTGAATCTTCAGAAATGTATTTCTTAAGTGAGCTCTTGGTGGTAGTGTTGAAAATAGGGAAAAAGAAAAAAAAAACAGGAAAAAAAAAGAAAAGGAAAAAAGGAGCAGAATGAAGATTAGGATCCGGATCATTTTTCTATAAATAAAAATCCCAACATCTTTCAACAGCAGACTTCGTAGCTGCTATGCAATCAGGCCAAGAAATTCAATATAAAACTTCAGACTCAATAAGCCTCACACAGTTCATACTAAATTCCCCTAATTGTCAATGAATAGTACACTCCGGCGTGGAAGACCAGAAAGGTCATGCTAAATTACTCGGGCCCATGCTGTTCTGCAAATCCATTGTGCCTGGCATCTCTGTCTTGTTGTGTCTGCTGCACAATCTTCTGAACTTTACTCAACTTTACCACCTGCTGGGTATTCGATTCTAATCAATAGAAGCAAATACTCATGTAGCCTGACCTTCAGTAAACCGTAAGAAAGCTAGACGGGCAGGAGAATTCAGAATGGAAACAAGTGACCAGGACCTGCAAATCTCAGGAAGAGATTTGATATTTTTTGGTCTTATTTTAACTAGAAAATGGAGTGGATAAATTTTAAAAAGAAATTGGCTTTCAAATTTGAAAGATTTATATTACAGCCCTGGAAAATAACCATGAATTCAGGTATTTGTAACTTATCTAGACACAAGACTATATGGAAACACGTGATCATCGTAGTAAGGCTTCTTTGTCAAACAAGGGATGGGGAACCCTTTCTGTAATTCCAGGGCTAGACCAAAATGGTAGGAGAAATGGCACTGGTTTTCTTTCTTTTTTGGTCTTTTAAAGCTTACCCCTAGACCTACTCTTTTATGTAGAAAAACCTAAGAACACCTGAGGA
This sequence comes from Otolemur garnettii, assembly GCF_000181295.1. NCBI lineage: Eukaryota > Metazoa > Chordata > Mammalia > Primates > Galagidae > Otolemur > Otolemur garnettii. The sequence continues at coordinate 16,427,884 of NW_003852397.1, read as the reverse complement.
AATGTCTAGCTTGGTGCCTCTTGACCTTCACGGTCCTGAAAATATGCACACAGCTGTCAATCCCACAGGAAGGAGCATTTGAGATCTCAGGCAGAGGGAGAAAAGAAGACAGGAAATTGGAAAGGCAGCCGAGGAGGCTGGGCTGATAGAAGGCAACATTTGTTCTCTATTAACTAGTGAGGCTAAGAGCCCTCTCCAGTGTTCTCATCTTCCACACCTATCAAAACTGGCTTCCAGAGAGGCTCACTGCTCAGTCCCTTTATCTTTGAGGTGAGTTGAAGTTAAATTGCTACTGTTTTAAAATTATATTTACATATTTCATGCCTAGTCTATAATTGTGGAGCAAACTATTTGTCTTCCATTTACGGCCTCTTAGACATCAGCAGGCACCAGGAGGAAGGCTTATTATGTAGGATGTTATGTAGTTAAATGGACGGTTGTCCCTTGGTTTCTGCAGGGATTGATTCCAGGCCCCGGACAGAAACCCAAATCCGCTGATGCTGTAAGTGCTTGATATAAAGTGGCATAGTATTTGCATTCAGTCTAAACACATCTTCTTGCATATTGTAAATCATCTCTAGATTGGTTATAATATCCTGCTCAATGTAAATGCTATGCAAACAATTGCCATGCTGTATTTTTAAAATTTCTCCTATTTATTGTATTTTTTGACTATTTTTAATTCATGGTTGTTCGAATCAATGGATGGGGAACCAACGTGGATGTATCTGACAACAGTACTTCAAAAAGAAAAGTGAATCAAATTTTATATTAATTCACCACAGGTTTTCTTGACAACATAGAAAATTATTTTCTGCTTTAACTTATTAGCCATTTGTAATATCAATTTAGGATTTCTAAAGATCAGTAGCAGGTGAAAAGTAAAACAAAATTTTTGTGTATGGAAATTGATGTTTGAAGAGAAGCTTGTGGTATGTCTGAGAAGTCTCTATGCTTGTGTCTTGCAAAATCTTATTTATATTCTTTTTTGTGAGAATGTTGATTTTTCTGTATCTCTTATGCCACTCTGTGGGGCACTTTCACATACATTATCGTGGTCTAGGTTATTCTATTTGCCCATTTTACGTGACCATGTACTCTGTGCTGACTTCAGTAACTCTTGAGAATAACTTCATATAAAAGAACAAGAAGTTCATAATAATAGACCGAAAGCAGAGGTAATAGGGCCTAAAAGCTCCATGTGTGTTATATTGAGGATGATCTAATTTTAAATGTTCTCAGCACCTGGAGGGGAGGTTGCAACTGTCAGTTGTCACATCTTGGAAAGGTGGACAATTGTGTTTTATAAAAAATTGCAAAACAATTTGATTGACTAAAATATTACAGATTTTGATGCCATGGTCAAGTATATAGAACTGGCTTATGTACTTATTAATAAGCAAAAGCTGTATGTGCAGTGATGGGCACTTCAAATTCTCATCAGCTTTCCTTACTGTTTCATAGAAAGGATGTGTCATGTTTATTCTATGTGGTAGACCCTAAACTGATGAATATCCGAACTTTTTGAAAACTTTGGCGAGATACTCCCTTTAAAATAAACTCTTCATTAACAATACAGTGATGACAGCTGTGTCTTTAGTTCTTTCAGCCGATCAGAAATGTTTTTGCAATGTAACAAAAGGTCAAAGACAGAAAACTCACTTTTAATAGACCATTCCTTTAACCATATTTCCCTAAAAAATTTATATTAAAATTCAGTATACTTATTTCTTCTACTCTAGATATTAATTATTTTGACAAGCAATGGGGAAATGCCATGAATATGTGAACTGATGAAAACAAAAGCGTGATGCTTCCAAGGATGCACCTGACAGCTCTTAGGGGAACTAGAGAAAGGAGAGCAGAATTACAAAGATTTCAAGTGTCTTAGTAATAAACACAGACAATTTAAAGTTGCAGAACTCATCAGCTGTATACTAAACTGAGATCTTTTCTGAATGTACACTAATTCCTTTTTATAACTTTAGTGCTGTAAATTTACATTAGGATAATTTGACTTTATATTATGGTAGGGTATATTTAGTATGGATTTATATGATACAACTTATTTCTACACGTGGAAATAACTGTGCTCCTATCTCTAGTCTACAATATACTTGTCTAGATGACTAAGTCTTAGGTTTGGACAGTATGTTACTCTTCTGTTAACAGCAATTTTCCTTTGCAGCCCAGTTAATTTTTACAATAGGACTTTGATAAAATTTTATAATTTGGCACTTTTTCCTATATATCTTACTATCTTATACTTTTAAAAAATATAACAATAAAATTTAGTGACTTTCTTTTGTAGAATTATAGAGATTTAGAGCTAATTTAGTTGACAAATAAAAATAAATAAATTGACCACATTAAGAAACTAGAAAGACATTGAAAAGGTCATGGAAATTCCTGGGGAGCCTTTCGTTTAAACATTATGGTGGGATTTTTCACCTATCTCTTCATTTCCTTGATTGCAGCAATATCCTAGATTTTACCATCATCATCGTCATTTTTGCAGAGACTTTAAATAATAATGCCATCTGCCCATCTTGTTTTTCCAGAGCAGAATGTTTTCAAGTTCTAGGAATTCATCTCTGAGAGTTAAATTTGGCGGCAGAAAGAAACCGATTACAGAGAGGGAGGTTTGAGCCTTCTGGGGCACACAAACACGATGCTATTAACCGGTAGTAGTAATTCTGCTCCTTAACTGATTCCTATTCTAATATTCTTCCAGTCCTGTCCGTTAGGGCAAGATCAGCTTTCTACTGGTCTATCTTCCCAATGTTACAACATTAAAAGCTAAGGCCTACTTTTCATTTTCCTCTTAAGGCCTTTTAAAAGAAGTATATATGTTTGGATCAACTGATTTTCTTGCTTAAGGATACAAAACTTAATACTTATACTGGGAACCTTAGCCTTTTTGTGTCCCTGTGCCATGTACCAGAATTAAATTACCTCTAATTAATTTTCCAAGAGAAGAAAATTCCAAACCAAAGTATATGCAGCATGATTCTCAGTTTTTCTTTCCCCAGAGTGAGATAATATCACTCTTTTGTAGGAAATTATTAAGCACTTATAAGCAAGAACATTTTCTCTAGCGAATAACATCACTTAAAAAATAAAACTTTTGGACAAGCAAACCAACATACAACATACATAACAATGTTTGGGTAGGAGTTAATGACTCTTAGAAACCTGCCATCACCATGATTATTCACAAGACTATAATGGACATGAAATGATTCATATCCTTCAGAAAATTAAATCCTGAAAGAAAGCCACAGACAAGAACAATTGTCTCAAAAATTTGAAATACATATATGTATATATGTAATACATGCACATATATATTCTGTATTACATAGAGTAAACTTCTGTACGTTGCAAGGGACTGTAACAAACTGGTCAACTGCACTGATACGTACATGTACTTAACTTTCTTCTACAGCTTTTATTAGACAACATCAGATGAAATCATATGTAATAAAAACACAGTAAAATCACAAAGTCAATACATTTACCGTTTTCTTGTGGTTTAATTATTCTTTCTGAAAAATTAGTCAACGTGGGTCTGTTTCTGATCCTTGTTCCCGACATGAGTGGGGAAAGCACTCTTCATGTCTGCTCCACCACTCAGCATACCTGGCTGAGCTTATCCTCATAGCAAATGACTGCATTACAGATGCCTGACATCCTCTCCTCTTCTTGTGGAGGCTCTGCAATTTCTGTGTCATTCTCACTTGCTTCTTCTGCTTCATGTGCTTATACACTGGTCTGTGCTTTAGTCAATATTGCCTTAAAAATGGCTTCTGGCTCAGGTTCATTACAGGATGCAAACCTCATCATCCATTACAACAAAACCTTCAAAATCTACTCTTTCAAATTCAGTCATAAGGGATGGACTGCCTGCTGGGGACAAAATGTCATGCTTTGGGGTTGTGTCAAATCCAAACATTTTAGAACACATCTGTATTGTTTCTGGCTGAACTTTATTCCAAGCAGAACTGATCCAGAGGACAGCATCCAGAGCAGTAACTGATGTAGCGGATGAAGTTTGTGTTTTAGTAAGAACCCCCTGCAGGAGCTGGTCTCAGTAGTGCATTTTATTTATTTATTTATTTATTGAAATAATTACTTTATGATTTTTTTAAATTTAGTTTTTTATTAAATCTTAACCCTATAAATTCATGGGGTACAAGAACTTATACTTAAGAAAAAAATAATACAACTAAGGGTCAAAGTCCACACCTACGCTAGATACAGAGTAAACTCAACTAGTCAAGTTATAGAGGGTCAATTTAATACTGTGTGTCATAGTCCAAGTGGTCAAGATACAAGTTACAGAGGTGGTCAATATATAGAGGTCAATCTTCCATTGAGGGCAGGTGGTGTATTTCTGGTCAACTTAAGGAGGTAGTCAATGTAGGAAGGTGGTCATGTGTGGAGGTTCTACTGTATATACATACGTATATATATCTCCACTGGAAGAAGGAGGAGAAGTCTTCCTGGATATCTGTTTTACTAGGAAGATTATAGGTAATCATTTGTAGACTAGGATAGGAAGAAGGTAGTATTTCAGAAATGAAATACCTAAGTTCAATATAGATATTCCCAACTTATGATAATTTGGCCAACAATTTTTCAATTTTATGATGGTGTGAAAGACATATACATTTATTAGAAACCATACTCTGTGTACCCTTACAACCATCCCCCCCTTCAGCACAGTAGCCAATAACTTAACACGAGAACCAGGTGCAGTAGCTCACTTCTCTAATCCCAGCACTTTGGGAGGCCAGGGTGGGGAGCTTACTTGACCAGCCTGAGCTATATACCAGTGTAGAAAGCGGGCTGTGAGATGGCAGAGCCCTCACAGCCTGGGGAACATTCAGAGAATGAACCCCCAACTGCTTCTCCTCTGTTCCCAAATCAGCCATTTTTCTTTCTTCATGCTCCCTCTGCCAGAGTCACATAGCTCTTTCTCTGTTTAGTTAACTATGCAGAGATCCATGAGAGCTCTCCGGTTTTTCTCCTTCTCATGTGCTAATGAAGTTGAGCAGAAACCATTAACAAAATGGTTTGTCTTTGTTATAGTTGTTTACATTTTCCTATTATACTGAAAGACCAAAATTATGTCTTTTGTTTATGCTGTTTCCCCATTTTGTCTATGCTACTCCCCCCTGGACAACCCTGTAGAGATACCATAAAATAAAGCTGGTTTTGTGCTTTGGGGCTGGCGTGGCCATCAGCTCAGCCAGTCCTCCTGTCCCATCCTTTGTTTCCGTGTCTTCTCTTATGCTGTATTTTCCTCATTCCCCCCATTTCCACTCTGGTTCACTCCCTTTTGCCACACTGGTTCATGACATACCAGAACCCTGACTCTACAAAACAATTTTAAAAAATTAGCTTGGTATGATGTCACTCATGCCTATAGTCCCAGCTACTCGGGATGTTGAGGCAGGAGGATTATTTGAGCCTAGGAGTTTGAGGTTGCTGAGTTATGCTGATGCTACTATATTTTAGCCTGATTAGAGCATAAGGCATTGTCTCAAAGCAAATCTAGAGACTCAAGAGTGAAAAAAGCAATGTTTTATTTTACTCTAACATGTTACAGCTTTGTGAATACCCATATTTCAGAGAACGGTGGCTAAGCAGTTTTTTTTTTTTTTTTTTTTTTTTGTTTTGGCTGGGGCTGGGCATGAACCTGCCACATCCAGCATATGGGGCCGGTGCCCTACTCCTTTGAGCCACAGGCGAAGCCCACTAAGCACTTTTAAGATAATAAAAAACTGGAAAAAAGTCTTTGGAAATGTTAATTCAGAGTGAACTCACTTGTGGATTTTTAAGTAAAATAAGGAAGCTGATTCTGCAGAGCAGCACGCAGTTCATTTATCCATTCAACACACAACACACTGAGCACCTACTGTGTGTCAAATACTGTTCCAGGCCGTTATATTGGGATACAAGAGTAAATAAAGCAGACATAGCTCTTTCTATCTTCTAACGTGCAGTTATAGATGATGTGAAAAGTAATTAAATAAAAGTAAATTAATTGTAGTTGCATTATATTCTTTGGCAACTTAATAGAGGGTGCTATGAGGGCATAACACAGGGTATCTTACTATACAATCTACTATGAGATTTATTCTAAGAATTACAGAATTATAGAGTTGGCTCGATGATTTAGAAGTGGAGAGATCTTTATGGATGGAGAGAACAGCGTGTGCTCCCTAGGGCAGGAAGGAGTCAGCACCCTGGGGGAACTAGAAGAAGAAGGCTTTAGCTGGAGCATCAGAGAGAACAGACCAATGTGACCTGCGGAGAGACTAGGGAGATGGCATAAAGAGCTTTAGGACTGAGTCAAGGGGTTGGTCTTCATCCTTTTGTGGAAACGAGTAAATGATGGTAATTACATAAGTGAAAAGAACAGTCGTGAAATCTGAAGGATCTTTTTTGCTTATAGTGTTAAAAAAGAATGAAGAAAAAAACCAGGAAATGACGCAATGTACCAGAAAGCAGCTATCCTGTTTAGGCTGTTGTCTCTGTGATTATTAGGAATGGTCTTATATGAACAGTGGAAACAGCGAGAATGTCTTATTGTTATTCTTAGGAGGACTAAATATCTAAAGTGCTTAACTTGGCTTCTGGTACACTACAGACTTTGAAATGTAATTTCCTTTGCTCATCCTAGATAAGTAGAATCATCTATTTACTAGTTTCTTGTCTAAGAGCATTGACAGGGGGAAAGGAGGCTTTTCAGGAATATGACTTTCTGTTCTGGGAACATCCTCAGGCCGAACACTGAGGAGGGAATGATACCAGACAAGTGGCACCCCAGCCAGCTCAGCCGAGCGGGGCTGGAGGACCTGTTGCCTCCGTCTTGGTGGTGTTGGTGGCAGCAGCCAGCAGAGGAACCAGCAGGCTGGAGTGTAGGCAAGCGGGGGAGCTTCCCTCCCCCAACAGAGGCTCCAGTAGCCAAAAGAACTGAACACAAGGGGGGGGTGGAAGACACTGGCCCTGTGCTGTCTCCTCACGTGGACTTCTGGCGATTCCTCCAGTGCATCCCTGATTGGTCCATTTTCAAAACCTACTCATGATTAGTCTGTTTTCAAGACCCAAAAGCTCATTTCAGCCCCTATATAAGCCAGAGACCCTATGCAGACTTGAGCAGATCTCAGGAGAAAGAGCAGAAGAACAAAGAGGTTTGGCTCTGTAACACTTGTATCCTGCTCTATGAGATTTGCCCCTTTGTAAGAGCTGTAAACACTTGCAAGGAGGTTTGCCCCTTTATAAGAGCTGTAACACTCATATTATAAAACCTATCTTACTGCTAATCCTACTCTACAAGGAGGTTTGGCTTGTTATAAGAGCTGTAACACTTATACCTGTTGGGTGGTGCCTGTGGCTCAAAGGGGTAGGGCGCTGGCCCCATATGCCAGAGGTGGTGGGTTCAAACCCAGTCCCGGCCTAAAACTAGAAAAAAACCAAAAAAAAAAAAAAAAAAAAACACTTATACCTGTTGAATAAAACCTATCCTGTGGTCTGTTGCTTCATTCTTCGAACCACTGAGACGAAGAGCCTGGAAATTCAGTATCAAAAATCCGGTATCAGGAAGACAAATATTATCACTAAGACATCCTTCAGAGGGAAGCAGAATGCCCAGGCTGGTATCCTGATGGAACATCGAGAGACCTACCAAGGTACAGAGTTGCTTCAAGAGATTTGCATTGGTTTGGGTGCTTTATAACAATCTGGAAATCCCCCACATAATCATATCACATTAAAATCTTCTAAGCACTCTGAAGATTTTCTTTTACTTGAGGAAACTACTTGAAGCTAAACCAGTCCTCACATTGGAAACTTCCAGCAATTTTATGCCCTGGAATTTTCAGCATTTTATATCTTGTTTACTGCAAAACAGCAGTGAAGTAGTATTAGCAGTTTTTTAATTTTGACTTTTCAAATGATTTTTTAAAAATAAAATCTCCATTTTAAGTGTACATCACACATTAGAATCCAGGGATTCTCTTTTACATTGAAAATACACTAGAAAGGTAAGTGCTATTTAATATAGTTGGCAGTAATGGTGTTTGAGAGTGAGTGAAAGGCGGCTAAGACTCCTCGTTAGCTTTCAAATGAGACTTTGGAAGAGATGGCATATGCGGTATCCACTAACTTCTGTTCTGAAGAAATCCTTTCAACAGAATGGCTGAACACCTGTTAAGCCAAGAAGTGCTTTTCTAGAAAGCAACTGAAAAGCAGCAGTCATGAGTGTTAATTGTGATATTGTTTCAAAACACAGAAGCCCTTTTCCAGCAGGTTGTAGCAGGAAAGTACCCAGGCCTGGGTAGGCATCTCTGTTGGAAATTAATCAAAATGTGGTCATTAGCGCTCATATTCAGATTAGAAACATTTCAGGAAAAGGGCCCCTTTTATTATTCTCCAGGCTGTGAGCTGTTGATCTTTTTGTTTCACTTGTTAGGTTGTTCTAACACAGACATATCATGCAGCCCTTAGGACTGACCCAGATATTTGAGTTAATTGGAATTGAACCCAGTGGGAATTGCAGTTTTCACGTACTATGAAGTTTTTATACTTCTTTGAAAAATCTGGGAAGTAGTTTAAAGAAGCAGAGAGGCTAGAAAAGAAAAAGAGTGGCATTCTCCTAGAGAGATGGCTAAGAAAGGTGATCAACTCACGGAACATACATATGTGAGTTTTTAGCAAGGTAATCGAAACTGTTTAGATGAAAAAGATGTGTAGTTTAGCTCTTCAAACCACAGTCCGTCAGAAGGAGGAGAGAGTTTGTTTTGTAAGGACTACCAGACAATCGCATTAACACCTTACAGCAGTGGGACAATGGAGCTCAAAAGCAACCAAGCCGGAAGAGATAGAAAGTGACAAATTCATTGATTCCTGTTTCACTGAACTGACTAAAAACAAAATCCAGACATCATTTACCAACAACTACAGTAACAACTAAGGACTCCAGATGATTTGGGTGCTATCAGAAAAATAAAAGGATGCTATTACTTTTTTACCCTGATTACTCCCTGTACACACAGGTGTACGAATGTGTGCTTACCGGCACACTAGGAAGTGTGGCACCATTGACAGGGAAAGGCGAATAACCAGGCCTAGAGCTGATTCTTAGGATGTATGCAGGTTTTCCTACTGACAACAAAACACAATTTGAAGCTAAGCAAACTATTAAAATTAGTTTAGAAAAGGTGTATTGAAGACTCACACCACAAAACAGTAACGCTCATGTGCTTGTTTTGTACTAGGTGGGTACTGAGCTTAAAGAAATGACCATGGCTTCTGGAGGATGTTACAGTTTGAATGGAGGAAGAAGAGCTAAATATTAATGATAGCGGTGTGAGAGGAAGATATACATTATGGGAAGGTATATTAACGGCAAAGTGCTTACTTCCCTGTGAAATATTTCGTCTGTGTCTGGAAAAGCCCTGTGGAGGTTGGTTGGGAAAAAGGGTAAATGTGCCAGTGCATCCTGGACAGAGGGAATAACAGACAGAGCCTCAGAGTTGGGCAGGTTTTTAGCTCGTTCTAAGAACTGGGGGGGATTTAGTGGGCCAAAGCATCGTCTGTGCCTGCCCCTCCACACACCTGCCTTTCTTCCTATAATTCTCATGTAAAGTAATTTTATCATCCAAATAGTTCAGTCCCAGAGGCCTAGGGACCTGCTGCTCCTACAAATCCTTCTTCTAATAAATCAGTTTAGTTGACAAAAAGTGTGTGTATTTATGGGTTGTAATGTGATGTTTTGATACAAGTATACAATGTGGAATGATTAAATCAAGCTAACTCATTATCTCTCATCTCACTTATCATTTCATGATGATACATTTGAAATAGACTCTTAGCAATTTTGAAATATACAATACATTATTAACTGAAATCACCCTACTGTGCCAGAGAGATGGAAAACTTACTTTCCTGTCCAACTGCGACTTTGTATCCTTTGATTAACATCTCCCTATCCCACTGTTCTCCCTCTTGGCAGCCTCTGGTAACCACCATTCTACTCTCTACTTCTATGAATTTGATGTTTTTAGATGCCACGTTTAAGTGAGGTCATGTAATATTATTTGTCATTCATTGCCTGCCTTATTTCATTTAGCATAAAGTCCTCCGTGTTCATTCACGTTGTTGCAAATGGCAGGATTTTATTATTTTTAAGGACTGAATAGTATTCCATTGTGTATGTATCTTATTCTGCATTTTCTTTATCCATTCATCTGTTGATAAACACTTCTATTCATCTTGACTATTGTAAATAATGGTGCAATGAACATGGTGGTGCAGATATCTCTTTAACATACTGATTTTAATTCCTTTGGAGATATACCCAAAGTATATGTATACCCTTTGGATATATGCTGGGATTGTTAGGTCAAATAGTAGTTCTATTTTTAGTTTTTTGGGGAAACCCCATACTGCTTTCCATAATGGTGATAGTGATTGATATTCCCAGGATTTTCTTTTCTCTACATTCTCAACAATATTTGTTATCCTTTGTCTTTTTGATAATAGTCATTTTAACTGGGGTCATTTTTCCTGAGTAATTGGTGACATTAAGCAATTTATCATGAACCTGTTGGACATTCTTAGATCTTCTTTTGAAAAAAGTCTATTCAGATCCTTTTGCTCCCTTTTTAGTTGAGCTATTTTATTTTTTCACTCTTGAATTATTTATTTCCTTACATATTTGATATATTAACCCCTTATCAGATGTATTTCTCTCATTCCATGGACTGTCTGTCTCTTCATTTCATTGTTTTCTTTGATATGGAGAAGGCTACTATTAGTTTGATACACTCCCATTTGTCTAATTTTGCTTTTGTGTCTGTGCTTTGAGGTAATATACAAAAAGTCATTTCCGAGACTAATGTAAAGATTTCCTCCTATATCCTAGCAGTTTTATAGTTGCAGGTCTTATATGTAAGTTTTAATCCCTTTTCATTTTCCATCTTGTCTATCATGTGAGTCATGGGTCTAATTTTATTCTTCTGCATGTAGATACTTAGTTTTCCCACTTAGATTAAGTTCTTCCATTTATTGAAGAAATGTTTCTTTCTCTATTATGTGTTCTTGGAACTGTTATTGAAAACTAATTGCGATAAATGTGTGGGTTCATATCTGGGTTGTTTTTCTTGTTCTATTGGTCAATGTTTTTGTTTTTATGTAATACCATGATGTTTTGATTAAGACAGCCTGGTAGTATATGGTAGAACCTTGCAGTTGACCACCTCCCATGTTGATCACCTCCTTGAGGTGGCCTCCTTGAGTCTAATTTTCATAGACTGGACATATACTACTTGTACATATCAGGATGGTAGTTTCTCATGTTAACTGCCTCCATGTGGTGATCTGCAAGTCCCTTGGGTGCTCAACTTACAGAGGCTCAAATATATTTTGATGTGATTTAATCTGATGCCTAAAGCTTTGTTCTGTTTGCTCAAAGTTGCTTTGAATTTTCAGAGTCTTTTCTGATTCCATATGAATATGAGGATTTTTTTCTATTTCTATGGAAAATACATTGAATCTGTAAATCATGTTGGGTAGTTAGTACATTTTAACAATATTAATCTAATCCATGAACAGGTGATATCTTTCATTTATTTGTATTCTCTTCAATTTCTTCTCATGAATAGTTTTCAGTATACAGTTAGTTAAATTTATACTGTAGTTTTCACTGTACAGATTGCCATCTTGGTTAAATTTATACTTAAGTATTTAGCTGTTGTTGCCCTTGGGAAGGTGATTTTTTTCTTGATTTATTCTTTAAATAGTTTATAATTAGTGTATAGGAGAGCAACTGATTTTTGATATTGATTTTTGTATCCTGCAAGTTTACTGAATCTGTTTATTAGTTCTAAGACTTATTTGGAAAAGACTTTAGGGAAGTGGTTCTCAACCTTCCTAATGCTGCAGCCCTTTAATACAGTTCCTGTGGGTCATGACCCACTGGTTGAGAACTGTTGCTTTAGGGACTTCTGTATATAAGATTATATCAGCAAAAAGAGACATTTGTACTTCTTCCTTTCCTATTAGGTGCCTTTTATTTTTTTCTTTACTATGCTGAAAGGAAGAGAATGAGAATGAATACTCATTCTCAATGCTTCTTTTCAGTGTAGTACTGGGAATTAGCCAAGTTATTAAGTATTGAGGATGAGTATCCAGGGCTGGCATGGTGGCTCATGCCTGTAATCCTAGCACTCTAGGAGGCTGAAGCAGGTGTATTGCCTGAGCTCACATGTTAGGGACCAGCCTGAGCCAGAGTGGGAACTTGTCTCTAAAAATAGCCAGGCATTGTGGCAGGTGCCTATAGTCCTAGCTACTTGGGACTCTGAGGCAAGAGGATTGCTTAAGCCCAGGAGTTGGAGGTTGTTGTGAGCTATAATGCCACAGCACTCTACTGAGGGTGACGAAGTGAGACTCTGCCTCAAAAAAAAAAAAAAAAAAAAAAAAGAGAGAGAGATTGAATGAATATCTATGATCTTATTCCTGATCTTAAGGTAAAAATTTCATCTTTTCCTCATTGTGTATGATGTTGCTAAGTCCCGTGTGGACTTTAGTATATTGAAATACATTCCTTCTATACTTATTCTGTTGAGCGTTTTACCGTTGAAGTATGTTGAATTTTGTCAAGTTTTGTTTCTGCATCTGTTAGGATGACCATCTGGTTTTTGTCTGTCATTCTGTGTTGTTGAACCATCCTTGTATACATGTAAATCCTACTTGACTATGGTGAATTATTCTTTTAATGTGTGGGCATGGCTTGCTGGTATTTTATTGAACATTTGTGCATATATGTTTATCTGGGATATTTGCCTATAATTCTTTTACTATAATGAAAACCCTCCTCTTTATTCCATTTTTATTCATATCATGCTCACCATACCGAATGGATCTTTCTCTTATTTTTATCCTTCTTAAAAAATATATTCTTTGCCATTGCCTTAATTAGGCTCATTAAAATCTCAAGCCAGAGCTCCTGCAATAACTTTTAAAATTATATCCTACAGAGACTGCTCAATTTTATTCCAACACATCTTTTGCCTTTTAGTCCCTCCATTCACTCCCTTATGTCTGTTTCCAAACAAACACCATGTTTCATGCTTGGTTGTGTGCCTGGTCTTTTTTCTCAATCATCCTGCACAAGGTGGCCTGACCTCAATCCAATCTTCAAGATTCAGACAATCAGTCATCATTCAGGGCAATGTCATGAGATGATCCTGAAAAGTTCTTTCTCTGTTCCCAAAGCACTCAACACTTAATCTAATATTTGGTTACCTGGTTACTTGATTACTCTCTCTACATATTAAGCACTCTTTTAGGAAAAAATAACCAAGATTTTACTTTGTGTTTACTGCAGCTTTTAGTATGGTGTCTTCTCTGTCACATAGTAGTAATAAAATAAAAGTTTTCTGAATTATTATTTAAATTTTCAAGTATCAAAATACTTTCAAAGTGATTAATGTTTACTTAGTAAATTTATAATCTGACATAAAATTGTCAGGCATGCTGTGATTTGTTGCACAGAAATTTAATATTAAAATGAAATTAGAAATAGAAGGGGCAGGAATGTTTGTCCTCTTTTCTTGTTTTTTTTTTTTTTTTTACTTTTTTTTATTAAATCATGACTGTGTAAATTAATGCATTTTTGGGGTACTATGTGCTGAATTGATAATCAATGTGGAATGCTTACATCAAACTGATTAACATAACCATCATTTGTCCTGTTTTTCAAAGGCAGGAAAGATTTTTTTTTAACTTTTATTTAAATATTTTTATTTTTAATTATTATGAGTACATAATAGCTGTATATCTTTATAGGATACATGTGATGTTTTGAGTAGGCATACAATGTGAATTAATCAAATTAGGGTAATTGGAGTTTCCATCACCTCAGGCATTTAATTTTTTTTTTTTTTTGTATTAGGAAAATAATTTAAATAGCGTGTTAATCAGAGTTCTCAAAAAGAAACTATAATAAAAAGGATATATAGCGATATACAGAAATAAATTTATTATAAGGGATTGGCTTACGTGATTATGGAGGCTGAGTACCATGGTCTGCCATCTGTGAACTAGGTAACCAGGAAAGCTGCTGGTGTAGTTTCAGCCCAAGGCTGAGGGCCTGGAACCAGGAGCACTGATTTTTATTGTTGTCCCTTGTTTTCTATAAGCATCCCTAGACAGACCAGGTACATCTTGTTTAAAGCATCCATGTATAGAGCCTTTCTAGAAAATACTATCATTTGCTGGTGGCCTGTCAGCTCTTTTTCCCTTCTGGGGTGTTTTCCTACCCCCAAATGAAAAACAAAGGAAATGCAAGCCTGATGCCAATAATTTCCTTTCCACTTACTTTTCACCTTTCTCCTGTTTTTATAGATATGGGTTTTTATGGAGTGATGTTAGGATTTGGGGAAGATGGAACTGGTGGGGGAAAACTTGGTTCCTTTCTGTAATTACAATCACAAACAAAATCTGTGAAAACATTTCACTTTTTGGGTCAGTCTGACCTAGGAGTACCATGAAATCTCTAAAGTGCCTCTGGCACTTAATTTGGTCTTTATTTATGTTACTCACAAACATGAGGAGCCAATTTCAGGACGGGGAGAGAGGCATACATAATAGACACCACCTTTTTTTAAAACATTAATTTGATTCAGAAGTATAGAAAGTAAAATGAAATATACACCATGTAGATTCATACTTAAATAACCAAAGCAGAAGAAAATGGTGGCAGTAACAAAAAACTCAAAGTACAGGTAGTTCTGGAGTGAAACAAAAACCAAATGAGTGACTTACTGCATATTTCAGTTTTCAGCTAGGTATGGTGGAATTAGTTAAAGCTGAAAAGTTGTATCTAACAAAAAGGAAAATAGTATAAAATTTTGCCTATTTCTCCTTTCAAATAGAAAAGGAAAAACAAATATAAAACCTTCCAACTATTCTTGAAAGCAAATATTATCTGTTAGCCTTCCTGTATCAGTAGGGAATAACACAGAATCTACTTTTAAAACAACAGCCTGTTTCAAAGTCCAACATGATCATTTTGGTTTCTAATTGACATTGAGTATTTTCATCTTGTATTAAAAATTTTTGTCAATATATAAAATCATATCGTCACTATTTTTAGCTATAAGAAATTTATCAATGACTAGAAACTATACCAAGGAAACTATACTAAAACGGAAAATGATTTTATTTCTGAAAGTTAGCAAAGAGCTCCAGCCATTGGTGAAAATAAGAATGATGCCTAATGTTTCTTGAGTAGGTTAATGGACAGAGAAAGACATAGAGAAAGACATAGGAATAAACCATAGTGAGAAATTGTTCTAATTCTTCTTAACTTTCTTAAATCCACTTTTACATCCATCATTTGGCCTTGCAAGGCAATAATGTGTGATGTAAAATCAGTGGACAAACATGGCCCAAAGGTCCTGAAGCAGCTCTCTCTTCCCTGGATCAGCCTTCATGGAGCAGAGCAGCTGGGTGACACAGCCCCAGCTAACCTCAGTCTTTCTACATCTGAGAAGATCACAAAGTGGCTGAGAAATTGAGATGCTGACCCCAAACTCCAGATGACAATACTTGCTTTCAAATTCACATAGTCTTTCTTAATACAATTCACCTTTGCTTTCCTAATTTTAATGAAATCATGAAAGAAATATCTATTCTCCCTGAAAACAAGATTTCTGGTTACATTGGCATTTTGTACCCTCTTGCTAAATATATTACTCATCAGTTGCTTTATGAGCTTTCAGGAAAGATATGACAAATCTTAAACCATGACCAGTACGACATCCTCTAAATCACATCCAATCATCAATTTTTCTTTCTCTTCTTTTAAAGCTAACTCTAGCAGTCTTCTGAATTAAACACCTGATTTAAGGTGGATTCACTGGCTAACAATGACATTTTAACAAGACATGGTATCCTGCACATTCAATCTTCAACATGCTTTTTTATTATTTATACATTAAACGTTTATGGATTTGCCTTACTAGGCTATTATATGACCCCATTTTCTATTTTTAACTCATTATTGTTTAATCAATTTGTGGCACCTAGAACAAAAGTAGCTCTTGGGTTTGGTTTGGGAAACAACTCAGTGCATGACGTTATGACATTGCAATTTTGTTTGTACTGTGATACCTTCACCCATTTCATTTGGAGAAAAATTAAAAAGCTAAAGGAACAAAGTAGAAAAAAAGACTTCAGTATCTCATCATTTTATGAAAAAGAACAGTGCCTTAATGTGTTAAGGGCCAATTTCTTTCTTTTTTTTTTTTTTTGAGACGGAGCCTCAAGCTATCCCCCTGGGTAGAGTGCCATGGCATCACGCTCGCAGCAACCTCCAACTCCTGGGCTCAAGCGAGTCTCCTGCCTCAGCCTCCCAAGTAGCTGGGACTACAGGCCACAGAGCCTGGCCATTTTTTGGTTGCAGCCATCATTGTTGTTTGGCGGGCCCGGGCTGGGGATTCGAACCTGCCACCTTAGGTGTATGTGGCTGGCGCCTTAGCCGCTTGAGCCATAGGCGCCGAGCCAAGGGCCAATTTCTAATTAAGGGACACACATTCCCTCTCAAAATGAATCTACCAGAGAAGCAGATTGATGTTGGTAGAAAGATACTTCAATTATGTGTCCTTCCTTGGGAGGAGAACTCTTTCCAAAAAGAACAGAGAAATGCGATAAAAATTGTGCATAAGTAAGTCCTCATGGACATGGGCAAAGTTTAGAGAAGTCTTCACATGCCTCTGAATGTGGAGCCTGAGAGCTGACCAAGCTCAGAGGAACACATCCATGAGAAAGTTGGAGTGACAGGACATCCTGGCCATCAGCAACTGCGGGGAGGAGGGGGGGTTGACCTGGACAATTTATAGGAGGAGAAACAATGTAAGTAAGTTAGGAGCCACTTCTGTAACTTTTGAACAATTTAAAATGCACACATTTTTTAAGACCCTATATTATTTAAATTTAGTTTAATATATATATGTACATATATATTATGTTTGGAAAACGTAGAACCAATAAATAAAAAACAAACACTCCTGGTAATTATTTTACTATATTGATTTAATTCTTTTCATTTTTTAACATATTCTTGTCTCAAATAGTTATGATCATATATATAGATACACACAAATATATATATATCTCCACATATTTTCTATTTATCTTTTACTTAATACTTTTCCATAAACTTATTTTCATGTTAGACTATAAAAGATTTTTAACTCTGGGTTTCTCCTAGTAAGAGAAAGGCAATCTGAAAAGACCTTAATTGCACATGAATATTTTAAATATGTTGTACGTCCTGGGAATATAAATACAATTAAAATAAAAAAAAACAATAATATTCTGAAGGTGTTGCATTATGTAGATGGAAAAAGTGCTTTAACTCATGAAGCTCTACTGATATTCCTCCAAACATATAGTTTAGATAATTTCTTTATCTACTTTCACTAACAGTACTGACAACATACTCTATGTAGTACTGACAAAAACAAAGTTTGTGTTAGACTGGAAATTGGGCAGTGTTAGAGAACAACTGAGTTGACTCTAACCATGCACCTGGTCCTTGTTGGCTCTTCTGGTGTTCCTTGAACACAAGTTCTATGAATTTGGGGTTGTTTTAGTATCAGCTAAATAGATCAAATAGATTAAAGATTCTTCTCATCCTGGTAATGATTCAGAAGTTGGTGTTCTGATTTTCATTCCAAAGATTGAAATGATCCTCTGTGTTTCTCATCTGATAATCTTCCAGCAATAGTTAGGAGGAAGCAGAAGTATCAATTTGAGTGCTGACTGCAGTGTGGTAAGAAAGGGTTTCCCAGCGCAGGCTACTGCCTGCAGTTCTGATTCAGATTTATGAGTAGGGTCAGGCATGGCCATCTGAGTGTGCCAGTGCAATTAGGAGGGCATTGGGTCTGTCAGCTCAGTGTAAAATGCCCTTGTGCCATAGAGTGAGGCCTTCATTTTCTAAGTAAATTAACTGTAATAACTATCAAACTACAGCTGGTAAGCAAGCCAGCCATCTGTGAAAAGGGAATCCATCTACAGCAAAAGCCTTGTTAGACATTCTTCAAGATATGGAAAATTGGAACAAAACTGAACTTTTTTCCAGCTCTTGAAGAGCTAAAGACAACACAAAATATGATCTTATTATTTCATCTTTGCAAAGAAAACCGAACAGTTGGGAGCTGAAAGAACAGGATAGGATGTTCATCTTGAAACTTGCACAAGTACGGGTAGGAGGAAACAGGTGGAGTGAGATGATGGCCTTGATCCGCTAGTGCTGGTGATGGTAGCGGATGCCTGAGAGGAGCAACTCGTGGTTATCCCAGGATATCTGGATTCTGTGCAGTCCGCTGGGTTCTCTTCATTATTTGTAAACTCTCATAAGAAGACCATGCAACTGAATTTGTGAGGTTTTTCCTGACTTTTCTTTGGGCAAGGACATTTAATGAAATATTTAAGTCTGCTTCTTCAGCTGGAACCTCTTTAAAACAGCATCCATATTTAAAGCTTTTAACACTAATACAGATGGAAACTGAGGTTTTTATGTCTTTCCAGAACCCTAGTACACTGGAGACCCCAAAAGAATATGTCATTTTTTTTTTGATTCTTAGAAAAATGTCTAATTCTCTTACCAAACATAAGGAATCCCAGCTGAGCTCCTTCAAAGGAAAGCATGGACACAGAATCAGAAAAATCTGTGTTTGAATCTCACCTGAATCATATTCTTTGTGGGCCAGACAATCTCTTTGATTCTTAGTTATGCCTTTTTTTTTTCTTTATAAAGCAGAAGTAATACTGTATGTTTTCTAAAATAAGTCATCGTGGGCCTGAAATGAAATCATATCTGTGGACTCTCTCAGCCTATGCCTGCCTTATGGAGAATGCTTAGTGATATTATAGTTTGAAAGTAAGTCAAAGAAGTTTGAATGTTCCAATACTCAACTGCTATCCACTATAACTGCCTTTAGTTATCCACCCCCCCCATCTTGGCAGCATGAGGAGAAATTATGACCATTCAAAGGATAGTGGCAGAATGATAGTCATTGGTAAAGCATTTAGAATGCAAGCACGTAAATGGGAAATACTTAAAACTCGGACTACAGAGCTAACACAAAAGCCAAGTTACCAATCCCTACTGCCTAGTGGCTTATTAAGGCTAAGATACATTTTTTTTTGCCTGTCTTACATGATGTGCTACAAATCAATGATTGAAAAATGCCTGGAGGAGTAATAACACTAAATAAATACATAATTATTATTTAGGGCTATTTATTTTACTTGAGTAAAAAAAAAATGTTGACAGCTTCATTATGTCAGGCTTATAGAAAGCTGATAACTTATTCTGTGCTCTTTGATATTATTTGTTGGATTTTGCTTTGCACGAGCTAATGAATGATGAATAAAAACATGATTAAATGAAACACACAGTAAACACACTATTTTCTCCATTAAATTTTACGTGCAGGACTCAGGCATATAAAATAGTGCAAAGGGAGACCTTGTTTGAGAACAGTATGTGTGAACAATACCTAGGATGCTGGAAGACCACAAGGTCAATGTGACACCACATTTGTCAAGGAAATTCTTAGGCTTCATTACTGGAAATAAAACATTGGCCTGCTAGGAAATGCTTTCACTGATGATGTCTGCACCTGGAATATCGTGTTCAGTTCAGGTTATATTTTAAGGGACACTGACAAACAGATTTGGGATTCATTTGAAAAGCAATTGAAGTTTCAGTGACTAGTTAGCTAGGAGACATAACCATTGTGTTCAGAGTTTCAAGGTCCTGAGGAATGAAGCATACGTCAGCTGTGTGGTTGCAGACAGCAACACTTTTAACAAAAGAGAAAACATTATAGAAGTAAATTTCCTGTAAGTAAAAGAACTTTCTAATAATTACAGTTTTCCAACACATAGATGTCCTGAATTACAAATATTCCAGCAATGTTCTCCATTGGGTAATAGGATGAAATAGATACAATTCTTAACCCTAACCCTAAGATATATGGTTTTTCATTTTCAAATATTTTGATAATATATTTCTTTATAATTTTCAGGTAGTTGAAGTTAACTAGGCTTGTAATTTTTACAGTCCAAAGTTATGATTTCAATGTGTTCTTAATTTGTATAAGTTATAACCCAATATAATTGTTTATAAGACTTGTTTGTGGAAAAATAAATAGTCTTTTTAAAAATTGACCAGTTATATATAATTTGAAACACCTAGGTACTTAGAAAAATAAAAAATAAATGACTGTACATGTTGTTCTTTGCCTTGATTACTTAGAAAGTGTACAGGCACAGGCATCTCTGTTCTCTAATCTGTCCTCAAATCAAACAAAAACAAATGAACAGATGAGACGCACACACACATACACACACATATACACGTATACACACACATATACACATACACACACATACACACACTCATATATACACACACATATACACGTATACACACACATATACACATACACACACATACACACACATAAACACATATACACACACATATACACATACACACACATGAACACACACACATGTGCTGAAAGACCAACACAACAAACAAACCCATGGCAGGGATCCTGCTTTTAAAACGATTTAAATTTTGAAATTATCAGAGTCATGTAGCCCTATGGCATTTCTATTTCATATATATTTTTTAAGAGATCCACTCCCAGAGTATTAAAGAGAATGGTTCATTTTTTATTGAGTGTGAGTATTTGGGATTTTTGGGGTTCTTTTAGTTAACAGTAGCACGTCAGAAGACAAATAAAAATGGAGGTTTTTGCCTCTGGGGAACAGCACTGGGCTGGGGAAAATTGATGAGAAAACATTAGGGTTTTGTTTTATGATATGCTTTTCTTTTTCATTTTTTATATACAAGTATTATTTGGGTATAAACATTTAAAAGAAATACAAAGTAAATCAAGTGATATCAATTTAGCCGGAGAGAACCATGAGACATATTAGAACAGAGAGGCTGAAGAAAAGCTGTCTGAAGAGTTTGAAGGGAGGTGGGGGCACCAAGTAGCACCCCAATATGGGATCCCTTTCCTTCCTGTGGATGTGGAATCCACACCTTAAGGATGTATAGATAATGGCAATGAATGTCACCTTGACTCCAAGTAGTTGCCTGGAAAGCCTGGACCCTGTGATCTATTGATTTCTGCCCTATTGAACTATTACCTTCTCCTGTAATTCCTCTTACTCTTTTGTTCTTCAAATATCCAAGGTATTCAATACTAATACGAAGCCAGTAGACGATCTAATACTCACATAAGAGAAAAGCTCAATTCAGTACAAGTTGAGGGGAGGCAGAATGAGGGGAGGAGGGGAGGAAGGGAAGGGATTGGTGTGCTCCCACTTAACGGGTACAAAGTAAGGGTGTATGGCACACTTTTTGGATGAGGGACACACCTATCTAACAATGCAAATATTGTAACCTAGTTGTTTGTACCTTCACATCAATATGCAATTTTAAAAAATGGAAAAGAACCATCATGGGCAGGGCAGCCAGTAATACAACCAAAAAGATGCTTCAAAAATGGCCCGAGAAGTGCCGTTACCCCGTTACCACCACTGCTCTACATTGGTTGCTGTTGCTGGAGCTTGGTCCTGCTGCTTCTAGAAGTAAGAGGTCACTGGTACTGCTATTGAAAGAAATTGTTCATTCTCCCTACTTGTCTGTGTGGCTTACTCTGGAATCAAAATTTTGGATGTGCACAAACAGACCCCAGTCATTATTCTTGCCCTAGGGGTGGCTAAATGGAGGACGTTGTCTTTCTAGCTTTTAATGTCACCCACCAAGTTTGATACAGTGGGACATATAACAAACATCAAACAGGGTTCACAGGCTGGGCTGCCAAAAATAATTAAAATAAATCACACATAAGAAATGTTAACAATATATTTTGCCACTTAATAACTTGCAGTAAACCTACGTTTCACTTTTGGTCTCCAAAATCTAAGTGTAGATAGAGACCCACACTTCTTTGTCTATTGGCTGCTTGGGAACATCTTAATAGCTTTTATCCTTATCACTCTTCTGACATTTCTCTATAAAAAGTCGCCAGTCACATAGTCAAAGATCTCCTCGTTTCTCACCCTTTTCTACTTCATTATCTTCCACATGAAAATGTATTCTTTTGGCTTCTGTGCCATTGCTCTTTGCTAACCTTTTGATATTTTCTTCCTAACTTTTATTTCTAAATATAATATCTAAGAATCAAATCTCAGGTTACCTTTTCTACATTTTTATTTATTTAGTTTTTGCTCTTTCTTTCTCTCTGACAAGTCATTTATGGCCCCAATTTCAACTATCATCAAGTCAATATTCAGTCCAATCTCAAGTGCACAGCCATCCCCTCCATCTGTCCCTTGAGTTTCACTCTGTGATTGGTAAGTGTGTGATGGATACTTTAACCTAGATTTTGCTCTACTACCTCAACTGAATCAGGCCCACAGTTCCATTTTTTCCCCACAAACATTTTCTTCTATGATCTCACGGGCTTAATGGCTTTCTATTTTTTAAAAATCAACCAGCTCTGAAATTTCAGAATTAATTTTTAATTTTTCCTTCTCTTTCTTAGGAACAAGTTTAAGAAAACACTAAGAAAGGTCAATTCCCCCTCTGCAGCTTCTCCTGCTTCCATCTCCTCTTTTCTGTTAATATTGACACTGACCTGGCCTAGACTCATTTCTAATAGTTTGGACAACTGTAACGGCTTCCTAATTGACCTTCCCATCTCTAGCCTTTAGACTTCCTAAGTAATTCTGCTCACTGCTTTGAGAGCAAGTTTCTCAAATATCTCAAATTCCATAATCATCTGTAACTTCTACTTGGGTTCTTTCTGACATTCGAGACTCCCTATGATCTGATGCTAAACAGCTGTGTCAGCCCCACTCTCCTACTCCTTCCACTGCACACAGAAGCCACATCAGTAGTTGCCATCCTTGGAGCCTCCACTGATCTTTCCTGCCACTTTGTTCTTGCTCATGATCCTCTGTCCAGTTGTAGTGCATTTTCTTCCATTTCTTGTAAAAATGAAATCATTTCTTAGGACCCAGGACTGGATAAATCTAACCTCAACTTTTTTCCTTTGTCTAAAATTCAATAACACCTCATTGTCTTTTGTTAGCAGTTTGCATTGTCTTATACTTGTGTAAACGCTGTAGATTTGATTCTGTCTAGTAGATCTTGAATTTACTGTGAACACACACTGGGTTCACACAGCTCCAAATCCCCTCCAGGATCTAACTCAATAAGGATAATGGCATCGAACTGAATCAACCCAGAAATGTAAACTCAAGACCTTTGCCTCTTCAGATGAACAATAAAAATAACAGAAACTTTATATTAGTTATTTCTCCTAATCTATTATTTCTTCACACTATTATTATTTGTTAATGTTAATTATGCAAATTATTTATCTTTTGAGTCAATCATGGAGGCAATAAACAATAGGTAAAATTCTCATCAAGAGGACTGAAATGTATGATTTGACATTTACATATATTAGAATATTTTATTAGATTTTATATATGTATTTATTTGATATAGATATTTTATTAGCACTTATGGTTAATTCAGCATTTTGACTTGTAAAATGTCCACAGTTTTCCTCCTATAGTCACTTGAGAACATAGAAAAATTGACAGCAACTATTTTGAGAATTCACACACGTCTTTATTCGGTGACTACTTTTGTTAACTACTTCCTCTGCTATTTTCCTTTTTTGGCTTTACACATATAAAAAATAAAAATATAATTTAATATATTTTAAATATTATTTGTCAACATCAGTAGAGTAAATTAATCTGGATTATGCTTTATTTGGTGATATTAAATGGCATGGGCCCAGCAGGCTATGGGAGAGCAGACAATCCTACCTGAAGCTGTGTGAAGGACAGGAAGGGCTGCCACAGTCAGCTCCACCTTAGTTAGGAGGAGCATTTTAGGGCTTCAGAGCATGGACTGGAGCGGACTGCTAGAGTTCAAAGTGTAGCTCCATCCCTCACTTAGCTGAGGGACTTTGGACTAATTATTTAATCTGCATCTCTTCAGTTCTCTCTGTAAAACGGGGATACTAACAATACCTGCCAGTAACACCGGCCATATGGGTGCGAGTGTGGCTTAGCTGAGCATTTAGTAAGTGCTGCAGAGTGTGTGTGATCAAAGTTTGCTACCTGCTGCAAATGTCTATTGGTGGCTTAAATATTAAATGCATTTATTGTTTTTATTAGCTCAGTGACTTTTACTTCAGCTTTTGATCTGAGTTTGTTTTCCTGCTTTGAAGCTTTATGAGAAACACAGGAATCAATAGGGATTATTTCAACTGAATTTAGAGCTTATCTAAGAGAACTTCAAGGGTTAGGAGACCAAACAAAACAAGAAAAGAGGATTTAAAAGAAGAAATTAGATTTCAAAGTTTAAGAGATTAAATGGGTGGATAAAGGTACTCAGCATGTACTTTAGATAAAAGCTGAAAAAGCAGCAGTGCTGTTCTGCTTCGTCAATGGCTCTCGACCTCATTAGCAGTGAAAGCTTAATCTGACCGTTGTTCTTATTAATAATGCAGAATGGACAGGTTTTCTTCCTATGAAAAATATATTAAACATGATTTTTGATTTCCTCTGAGAGGTAAAAATAACAAACTGAAATGTGGATGAATAGTGATCATAATAAAAATCCATCAAAGAACGAATTAAAGTCCTGCATTGATGTCAAATAGAAACAATATTTACCGTGGAAATCAATATTGGTGGGAGATAAGAGGAGGTCAATTTCAACTGTCATCTTTTTAGCTGAAAAATATAAAATCTAAGGACTTTTAGGGGAAAACTGTAGAGAAAACTAAAGAATATCATAAATAAATGAGAACTTGCTATAGTTTAAATACTTTCATTTAGTTTTGATCAATATTATTTATAAAAAATTGAAGATTTCAGAAAATTTGACCTTCCTTAGTTAAGAGATTCAAGCCTGGAGGTAAATTTTTAATCCACTTACAGCAACTTTGAGAGCCTATATCTATAACCCATACCTGTATCTATATTTAGCTACTATCTTCAATATCATCATCTGTTTCTGATTATCTAACCTCAGCTTACTTCATGTCACTTTCCAGTCTTTATTTTTCCTTCCTCTTATTTTCTTGTCCATTTTAAAATCTTATTATACTGTAATTGTGTTTATAACCATCCTCGATCATACAGAAAATTAGGTAGAATATTAAATAAATACACAAATACAAATGAATAAATGGGACCCCTATAGTCATCTACCTTATTGGTTCCCACTGCTTTGGAGATGATCAACCAGGTTGGGTCTGTTGAGTATATTTAATGCTCTTCATGGAATCAGGGCAGAGATATTAGTTTCTAGTATTAATAGAAAATTACTGGAAGGTAAACTATTCCTCCTCTTTTTTTTCTTTGTAAAAGAGGTTTTGCATTTTCCAAAATTTTATTTCATGACTTCTTAAGATACATTCAAGAATGACTAAAGTCTTAGTCTCCTTTCTACTTTATTGATTTTAAACCCTCTTACATTTGTATTTATCACAAAGTTCGTTGATTTATTTTTTACTATTCATGAGGAATGACAAGGCCCATTAGATAGTAACTAATAGTACTTTTTTCTTTTCCTATGTCAAAGAAAAATTTTATTCTTAATTTCAGTATTTTGAGTTTTCATTAACTTCCACACATTAAGATGTTCCAATGAGGTCCTTGGATTTTATTTTAATACCATGCTGTAGTGAAAGGTAAAATGTGCCAAAATCACGATTGTATTGGCAGAGTTGTTACATCAACAATTCTAAGTTTTGTCATGTGAGATATCCTAAGAGTCATAGAAGTTTTTAAGGTTTTTTGATCTGTAAATGTTTTTGTACATCCTATGTTTAGTAATTTTGTATGGTCAGAATAATCTATAGACATCAGTCAATCCTTTATCTCTACCCAGACAAATCCTGGTTTTACCTTTTATATTCTCTCATTCTACTTCAATTAGTAATTTCTACAATAACATACCAAGACATTAATGTTAGAAAATGATTCAGAATTAAATTCAGAAATGAAATCACTATAGGAGGCAGATATCTGTTATAATTTTGTGAACCCAGATGGCGGCTTTTATCGTCGTACCTGTGTGCTACTACGTCTCAAGGACAGTAGAGTGGTCACCCTAACATTCCTATTTTGTGTGAAAATTTTGAATAAAAGATACTACATGCCTTTGAAAATCCAAATGTTTACCTTTTTTTGGTATCATGAATGTTAGTGCGTGAAATTTATAGATGAGAATGGTATCAATATTTGAATAGCAATGTCTTACAGTGAGAATGGGAAATGGATTAAACTAGGATTTTAAGAGCACTAGTGAAAATAAATGTTGCCTTGTGAGTGGACTAGGTCACGATAGCTATCTGTGATGGACTGTGCTCATATTATGAGCTGTCTTTTCGGTTGCCCGCTTATCAAGAACTGTAAATAAAAGGAAGAGATAAACCTTGTAAGAGATAAACCTTGAGAGAGCCCCATTTTTCTCAATCAAGCTGTACTGTACAGCAAATCAGACACACTCTACTTTCAGTCAAAAGTACACAGCATAGTCTTATTTTTCTATCTCTATCCAGTGCTCCTTTAATCTTGAAAAGAATGTGAAGAGAAAAAAATGGTGGTTGTAAAGTAGTCTAGATTAAGGCAGAAGATACATTTTAATTCCAAAATGTCAGTAGAAATTATAGGTTATGGGTGGAACCTTAGCTAAGGGTTTTCTCTTTAGTTGCCTATTGCATTTTAAGAGAGTCAACTGCACATCTAGTTAGCAAATCAAGAATAACTCCATAGAATCAGACTGTCTGAAGTACTCTTGCTTTGATTTTGACATAATTATCTATGAAAGCTTTTGTTGATTTTGTCCTGGATTTCCAATTTTAGAAGTACCACAATAGGGACTTGTGAATAAGTCTACAAATTATATACAGAGCTGGATAATGTAGGTACGTCACAAAATTATTAATTACATACCCTAAAGCCATCTGGCCCTAGAGTTGCTTTGTCTTTGTGATATTGGTGTGTAAAGGTGGTCCGAATCCCACACAAGGCAAAGGCAGATTCTTACCTCAACTAGTCAACAAAGAAACAATGCCATCTCCTTTTCTAAGCATAAGAAACTAGTGGAGGTTATTTCTGGAAAGGACTTACCTTTCAATAAATCTACATGGTAGTTTAAGCCTGTGGTTTTCAAATTGTAACTTCTGAAATAAAATCACCTGAACTGAGAAAAATGCACGTTATCAGACTTCACCCCAGATTTTCTAAGTCAGAAATGCAGAGATGAGGTCTGGCCACCTGCACTTTGGCCAGCTGTTCAAGTGATTCTAATGCATAATAAAATTTGAGAGCACTAGTTTGGACACGAATCTGTCTAGCAAATATGACCTTAAAGCCGTCACTGAGGTCAATCATTACATTTTTTCCTTACATTTAATGATTTTGTTTGTTTTTGTAAATCATCAGTAACATTTTAAAAGAAGTGTTCCCACTACTGAAGTTCTTGATTTGATACAGTTTTCTTTTTAATTTTCTCAAAGTGATTAATGTACTATAAAAAATTTTAGATGAAAACCATAAAAGATATTGTTCTGTTAAAGTTTATATTCATCTTAAGATTGGCAATGTGAATTAGATGTTGATTAAAACCTTTATGAAATTAACAGAATCTCGATTTTACAATGATTTTAGGTCTACTATATTTTTCCTCTGAACTTAATGCAATATCATCCTTAATAGTACATAAGTACATTCATTAATTGCTACTACAAAATAGAAAATTTTATTTCTGTAGCTAAGTGGCCAAACCAGCAAGAAAGTTAAAAGATACCAAAGGAATGTGATTGATCATATTAATGACTGGTGCTTTGAGTGATTAATGTATCTTGCATTGAAAACCAATGCTTGCCTCTGACACACCATATGGAATAAAGTCATACATTTATCATTCATATATGTGTAAACACATATGTTTATTTGTACATATACATAATACTTAGTAAATACGTATGTTAACATGACTTGAGATGTGATACTAAATAGGAAATGACTTACTGAGAAGATTTATTTGAAGAAATACCCAAAGGTACAGATAGATGGAAGCATGTGGATATTTGGGAGAAGATCAGTGTGGGCAGAGGGAACAGCGAGGGAAAAGGGCTGGTTAGGAGTGTACATGTCTGGCTCCAAAGTCTTCAAAGAAGCTGGTGTGGCTGGAGCAAAGTGAGCAAGGGAGATGGCAGTGGAGGACAAAGGAACCAGGCAGAAGGCTTCTGTGCTAGGTTAGGCCCTGAATGATAGCCCTGAGCATGATAGAAGCAGAGAAGTGAACAGAGTAAGGCATGCTTTACAGGTAAATCTAGTAGGATTAGCTGGCAGATTGATTTGGGCTATCAAAGAAAAATATGCATCAAACAGGATTCTGAGTTTTTGTCCTGATCAATTAGATGTTTGAAGTTGCTCTTACTGAGATATAGACATTCTCCTAACATTCTGTAAGAAATAAATTTGGGGGGAACCCTGGGAGCTCAGTAGGAGACATTTGTTAAATGGGAGATGCCTATTAGATATGCAAGCAGATATTTTGCAGGTATATAATTGGGGCTGTTGGTCTAGGGTTCAAAGTAGAGGTAGCAAATATAGGCATACATTTAAAAATAATTTACAGATGATATTTTAAAATACAAGTTTAGCTGGGGTCATCCAGAGTGATTTTCACCTGTGTGCCACAGCACATCCAGGTGCTGTGAGAAGATCTTGGGTGTACTGTACACATTTTTAAGATCATTAATTAAATTATTTTTGAAAGAAGTTCAAAGCACAGCAAGTATATTCTTTTCTTTCTACTCTTTTTTCCTTGATCAACATGATGTAAGTGTGCCGTGAAAGTTTAACTGTAGGTGCAAGTGTGCTATAAGATAAAAAAAGATTGAAAAACACTGACCCATCGAGTATAAAGAGAAGGAAAAATCCTGTGATGGTGGATACTCCAAAGCTTAGATGTCAGGGAGATGCAGAGGAACCATAAAAAGAGATGAAAGTGTGGCCACTGACAACAAGTGAATCAAATATTGCTGATCAAGAAATAAACTTACTGAAAATTGACCACAGTTGATTTAGCAATAGGGAGGTCCCTGGTGACATTATGAAAGGGAAAGCCTGATTGGGGAAAGTTTAAGGTAGGGTGGCAGGAGATACAAATACTAATAAATCTTGCAAAGAATTTTATTATAAAAGTGAGCAAATATTAAAGGCTGTAGCAGGAGGGAGAAGTAGGGTTAAGCATTTTTGTTCTTTTTTTTTTAAGATGGTAAAAGTGTTTGTGGATAAAATAATGTGTTTAAAAGGAAATAATTACATTTGTGGGAAAAAGGGGGAAATTGCCAAAATAATGTGATGTCATTTATTTGGAAAAAGGGATACATTTGAGCACATAAGTAGAGAGACTGGCTTTAGACAGCATCACAAAGGATTCATCTATAAGGGACAGAAGGAGAGTCAGAGGAGACACATGAGGATGGACAGGGTAGTGATGAGTAGTGGAGGGCTTGCTCTTGTTGCTTGTGTGTTTCAATGACCCTGGAAGCAATTGTGATCTGAAGAGAGGATGAAGGGAGGAGGGTTTAACTTTGAGAAGAGAAGACAGGAAATAGTAGATTCATTATTGCTCTAGGGCTCACCTGAGGTTTCTGGCTATAAATTTAGAAGGTAACCAGCTAGCACTGTGTGTGTTTTTCCCTCCAGTCACTTTGGCTGTGAGGTGCAAAGCACGTAGAGTGCAGATAGTTAACTGGCTTTGCCAGAACTGAGAATTTGCTTGGCATAATGAAAACTTTTAGAATATACGCAGGGGATTTTAATGAAGAAACATGGAATCTAATCAGAATAATAAGTGAAATGGGGAAGTGAGAATGATGGAAGTTTATATTAGGGGTTTATTATAGGGCATAGAGAGGGACCTGGGACCATAAGAATTATGGACAGAAAATGGACTGTTTGACTATGAACTAAAGGCCAGGGTACAGATCTTGTTGATCCATCTAGACTGAGTATACCCTGAGAGAAAGGCTGACTGTGTTTGCATTTGCTTACTTTCTTGATGTTGTTTATTTGTGTCACAAATTGTAGTACTGTGCTCCAAATAAATTATACTTTAAAAACTTATGATTATATTTTTAACCAAGAAGATACGTGGCGAATACTAATTCCAAGTAATAGGCAGCAGATTGAAACATTTGCTTCTGTCCTAAAGCTATTTGGAGAACTAACCCAAAAACTAATTTGCGGATAATCTTGTACTTCTATTGTTTTGCCAGCTGTTTGTTCTCAGAAAGTAAATGAAATGCCAGAAATGTTTACCTAATGAAACCTGAATTACTGAGTTCAACTTCCCAAGAGTTAAATACTGTTACTTCTAAGTGTGACTATTAAGTTCTTTTTTGGAACCATGCCTAAGGCTGGGTCCTGTCTTTATTGACATGCGTTACTGTTTCACCTCAAATTAGGTATAAATATATTTTTAGACATTACATTGAAGTTCTCATCTTTTGAAGTTTTGCCACTCACCATTCCATCACACCAAAATTAAAACCAGTAATTAAAAAATGTTTTTTTCACACAACTGTAATTAAGTAGAACTTTAAAAATATTTTATAGTTTCACTTAATAGTTACTCATTAAGATTACATAATTTTAATTTTCCAGATTGGCAAACAGAACTAGTGAGATTAATATAATTGCATACAAGCCCGAGTCAGAGATGATATTAGGTTCTCCTGAGCTGTGATTTTGTAATATGATATTCACACTGTGATCCCCCCACTGATTTCCTCAAAGAGACATTTTTGAATGGATTCAGGCTTTAGAATCATTTAGATAAGCTTGAAATTAAATTGCATGCCCATATTTTCTTCAACCCAGTAAAATAAGATGATCTTAGAACTCAAACTTAATTCAGATAAGACAATTACTCAACTAGGTATGTAGTTAGCATCCCAGGCAATAAAATTTTACTAAGTCAAGGATGTCAAACATGAAAATCAAGGGCTATACTCTACCAACTTGTCTGTAGCAGAGAGGATTTATCTGTCTCATTACTCTTTTCTGGTGAATGTAGCCTCAGATTCTGTCTTAAGAAGACATTCAAGATAAACAATACTAGTAGATACTGACATACAAGGAAAACTTTCCATTTAGGCTCTGAGAATTACATATTTGAAATAATTAAGGTAGAATCTCCATATGTTCTCCAGTAGTATGGCTACTAAAAAATCCTGGCTGAATATACATAGATCTATGTCTAACTTAAAAAGTATTGCCGCATAGTAGGCATAAGCTATCAGAAATATATAGAATATAGTATTAATAAAATAGAGCATCTTTTTTAGGAGATCTATAGTTTTTTAAAGGATGACAGGCATGTAGGGGTTTGCACAAACTTTACTCAAATGCATCACAATTACAAATTGTGGTCATTTCTATGAAGAGGTATAGGAAGTTACAAGAGCAGAATAGGGGTACGGAATTCATGTGGGTGGAGTCAAAGTTTCAATGGGAGAAGTGATGCCGAAACAGAACTATAGGTGGAATGAAGGGGGTTAACCATGGCAGGACAGCAGTGTTTGTGTGCTTATGTGTGTGTAGTTGGGGTTCATGGATGTAAGGGAGGAGAGTATTCTTTCTTGAAGGCTCAAAAAGGAACATACTATTTTAGGAACAGAAGAAAGGCCAGTGTGGAGAAACTCTAAGTAAAGCAAAAGCTTGTGCAAGAATGTTAATGGTCTACTGATGAAGCAAACTATAACATGACATGATTTTGAACCATCGTTGGAATATAGAAAACGCTACACCACATTAAAGGTATGAAAGCATTAAAGGTAAATGCTTTGACCTTTATGTTGGTTAAGTAACACAAGTAGAAGGCAGACTGTAGTCCTTTGAATGGTGTGAGGTGAGCAAGCAGAGACGGCTTATAGGAACAACTCTTTTGAAAACATTATCTGTACAAATGACTTAGACATCTACACTACAAGTCACGAGAAGACTTTTAGTTAACCTTAACTAACAAGGAGAATTATGGAAGGATTTAATGAACTCCAAGGGCTGACACTCATATCAGAAATAGATTGAAATCAGGGACTGGAACTTTGAATGAATCCTATAAATACCTTTTCTTCCCTGTCCTTCTGTGTCTCACCTTGAACCTTCCTCTGCCTCTCATTCAACGTTCTGTGAGTGAGACCGTGCCTTAACCTAGAAAACATATTGCGTTTTGAATGCAAAGACACATAATTTAAAATGACCTGCTTACACATTTTTAATGTTCATATGGAAGTAGAAATGTGAAGGTATATTTAATCCTTAGTCATTAAATTCAGAAATCAATAGCTTATCAGTAATACTTATTTGATCTTTAAATATAATCAAATTGTACAAATATAAGTTAAAAAAGCTTCAAGGTTGTTATAAACTGAATGGTTTCACTTCAAAATTTATATAGTGAAGCTCTAACCTCAAAAAGCAACTGTGCTTTTAGAAAGGGCTTTGGAAAGATAAATAGGGTTAAACAAGGTCATAACAGTGGGCCCTAAACGAACTTACCTACAAAAAGAAAATAGAGATCTTCAGCTGAAAGGAGATATGGGAAAATAAAAACATTTGGAGAAACTAGAACATGTTGAATATTATAGTTCAAAGCCACTAGATCCAGTAAAAAATAAAAGAGAGGATGATGTAGAAGAGAACAAAAAGAACTGGTAGCAGGCGTCCTCAAACTACGGCCCGCGGGCCACATGCAGCCCACCTAGGACATTTATCCAGCCCGCTGGGTGTTTTTGCCACCACTGCCTGTCCTGCTTAGCAGCTGACTCATCCCGGGGCCTACGGTTGGGCCCTCCAACGGTCTGAGGGACAGTGAACTGGCCCCCTGTTTAAAAAGTTTGAGGACCCCTGGGTAAGAGTGTAATATTGAAGAACATGAAGGCAAGAATGGGATCCACTGGAAGTGTCAAAAGACTGTGCTAGGCGAGAAAAATAGATGTTATCTTCTTTAAAGCAAGAAGGGTAATAAGTGTCTAGATGCTATAGAATCCGTATTTTGTTTTCTCAGAGGTTAGGAGACATTTGATAATTTATTTCATTAATGATGATCATTCAAGGTTAGTTTCTTCATATAAACAATATAGATCTTGATATTTTAACCGACAATAGGAACAGATCTGATTACTTTGCAGGGAAAACATAAACCTTCTGTTTAAAACAGTTCCTGCAGCCTCTCCCTGTAGCCCTATGCATGGACAAGAATTCAGGTGGGCACTTAACTGAAATTTCTCTTTTACAATAAAACATTAACAGGGATGTCTATATACTGGCTATTTGAAACATTTTCTTTAAAACAATACATATAATACTGTTCCTTAAGTTCTTGATAGGTTGTTTACCTTCTGTCCTTTGTCAAATTTGAGATTAAACAACTCAACTTTTAATTCTTAAATTTAGTTTTGAGCTTAGTTCCTGTAGTTTTCCTATATCAATTATTCCTTTAAAACTTTTAATTTTCTATTACCGTGTGCTATGTCTAACCTTATCGTATCTGGGCCGTCATCTGTGCTTTTAGAGGGTGGTAGATTATCAGTAAACTCATAAATTTTAAATAGTAGCCAATGTTCAATGTATAAATCTATTTTTTGAACTGTTGTTTTATTACTGACATAAGATATTAGCTTATGACCAATAACATGTATTGAAGAGTAGGGCCACGCTAGCAAATTATAACTGGGGTTTGGTTTAAAATAAGTATAAAGGTATTTTTTGACAATATAATAAATTGCTGACATAAGATATTAGCTTATGACCAATAACATGTATTGAAGAGTAGGGCCACCTTAGCAAATTATAACTGGGGTTTGGTTTAAAATAAGTATGAAGGTATTTTTTGACAATATAATAAATTGCTAACACTATTTTCAAAATAATTTGTGTCCTGATCAAAGGTATTTTCATGTTTGTACAATAATTTGCATGACCTTGACTCTTCCAAAGACAGGACATTGAAACTTTGCTCATTTTAGCAACTTTTGTCTTTGACCAGACTAGCCAAGGTATTTGTAATATTCTTTTACAGTGGATCCAATAGAAGCTGATTTAGTTGATGGAGCTTCAGTTTAGAATGGCCTTCTGATTTAGTACTAAAAGGTTATTATGAATATAAATTAGGATGTACAAGACATAACTGTAGTTTATCCCTGGATTTAATCCTTTTACTGGCTTCCTATTCTAGTACTTAGCAAAGTGCCAAGCCCTCCCCACTTCTCACATTAGTTCTCTGGGGGATTCATGTTGGTAAATGTGGTCTGTATCTTCTTTTTTGTTATCTATTTTATTAAAAGGATAATAAGTATCAACTTTTGGAAATGGACTACAAAGAAAAGCAAGTGATTTGCTAACAATTGGAGAAAACATATTTTTATGAGCCCAGTGAGCTAAAGTTTGTTTGCAATTTTTCTATAAAGGAAGTTTTAAAAAAAATCTTGGTTTTAAAAAAATATTGAAAAAGTAAGGCATGATGTTAAGGTTTGTTATTTTATAAGAAAAAATTTGTTATTTTATAAGGAAAATACCATAGAGTAAAATCCTAATTTAAAATATTCCTTATCTAGTTTAGTATAAAGTAATATGTATTTTTTGTAATAATTGAAGAGCAAATGTACTTTTGATACAAAAGCTAATCTCAAAAGTGATAGCAGACTAGTGCAGTGGCTCATGCCTATAATGTCAGCACTTCAAGAGGAGAGAATCATTTGAGATCAGCCTAGGCAACATAATGAGACTCTATCTCTATGAAACACCAACTAGGCAAGAGTGGTGGTGTGTGATTATCATCTCTGCTACTTGGAAGACTGAGGTGGGAGGATCACCTGATGATATAGTGAACTATAGTGAACTACAATTGCACCACTACACTCTAGCCCTCTAGCCTGGGCAACAGGGTGAGACCCTTCCCTAAAAAAAAAAA